>NC_044034.1:361575957-361875957 GCF_901765095.1 Microcaecilia unicolor | reverse complement strand
GTCTGAGTTAGGAGTCATAGACCTAGAAAGGGATCTGGGTGTCATCGTTAAGACGTTGAAAACTTCTGCTCAGTGTGCTGCGGCGGCTAAGAAAGTGCACAGAATGTTGAGTATTATTAGGAAAGGTATGGAAAACAAACACGAGGATGTGCCGTTGTATCGCTCCATGGTGCGACCGCACCTCGAATATTGTGTTCAATTCTGGTCACCGCATCTCAAAAAAAGATATAAAGGAATTGGAGAAGGTGCAGAGAAGGGTGATCAAAATGATAAAAGGGATGGAATGACTTCCCAACGAGGGAAGGCTAAGACGGTTAGGGCTCTTCAGCTTGGAGAAAAGGCGGCTGAGGGGTGATATGATAGAAGTCTACAAGATAATGAGTGGAGTAGAGCGGACAGATGTGAAGCGTTTGTTTACACTTTCAAACAACAAGAACACCAGGGGACACAAGATGAAGCTAGAATATGGTAGATTTAAAACAAATAGGAGAAAGTTTTTCTTTACTCGGCGTGTAGCTGGACTCTGGAACTCGTTGACAGAGAATGTAGTGACAGCAGCTGGCCTTATAGAGTTTAAGGGGTGGTTTGGACAGATTCCTGAAGGAAAGGTCCATTGAACATTATTAATTTTTTTTTTTTTTTTTTTTTGGGGGGGGGGGGGGTTGCCTGGTTCTTGAAGCCTGGATTGGCCGCTGTCGGAGATAGGATGCTGGGTTTGATGGACCCTTGGTCTTTCCCCAGTATGGCGGTGCTTATGTGCTCCTGTGTGCTGCCCAGGACCCAGTTGATTGAATTAGCGCAATATCGTGTTAATGCAATCATCTGGGTCCCGAGGGTCCTGATTCCTGGCATGGACAGGAAGAAGCAGGCATGCAGGAGGCAGCTTGCTGATGCTGAGCTCCCCCTTGCAGGCAAAGACAGAAAGGTAAGGGGGGGTCGGCTGTCCAGTTCTGGCCCGGGCCTGGCTATGTCCTTCAGCGGCCCTGTCTCTTCCTGATGGATTACAAACAAACAAATCGAAAGTCAGGAACCTCTAGTAAATGCAAGTTTCTCAGAGCATACATCTCGCTTCGGGTGGTACCAATGTAGGCAAGCTGATGGATACTGAGATGATTCTTGATAAACGCTTTGAAGCACCATAGTCAACAGTTTAAACCTCAGTGGGAAACAGCGGCCACAGGGGGAAGATGCTAGCCATGGGGCTGGGGAGTCAATGGAAAATGATCTTCTAGACCCTGGAGGAGGATAAGATGCTGGGACCAACCGTTTATTGCCCTTTTTCTTTATCCCAACTATACTGTTCCCCTCTGTTTCTACCCCTTTGGCTCCTCCCCTCTTCTCCTAGACCTCCTAGCTAATACTGCTCCTATTAACACATCCCTTCTCATCCTCTTCCCTCCCTTATCCCATCTCCCCTATACACCATCTCACTTCCCCCTTCAAGCTTTTTCTCCTTACATTCTACTACTACTACTAATCATCATTTCTATAGCGCTACTAGACGTACGCAGCGCTGTACACTTGAACATGAAGAAACAGTCCCTGCTCGACAGAACTTACAATCTAATTAGGACAGACAAACAGGACAAATAAGGGAAAAGGACAAAGAGCAGCAAGATTCCGGAATCCCAGTAGCAAGATTCCATGCAGAATCCCAAAGAGTATCAAGATTCCGGAATCCCAGAGTAGCAAGATTCCGTGCAGAATTCCAGAGAGTAGCACGATTCCATTCAGAATCCCAAAGAGTAGCAAGATTCCAGAATTCCAAAGAGTAGCAATATTCCAGAATCCCAAAGACTACTACTACTACTTATCATTTCTATAGCGCTACTAGACATACACAGCGCTGTACACTTGAGCATGAAGAGAGAGTGCCTGCTCGACAGAGCTTACAATCTAATTAGGACAGACAAACAGGACAAATAAGGGATAAGGACAAAGAGTAGCAAGATTCCGGAATCCCAAAGAGTATCAAGATTCCGGAATCCCAGAGTAGCAAGATTCCGTGCAGAATTCCAGAGAGTAGCAAGATTCCATAATTCCAAAGAGTAGCAATATTCCAGAATCCCAAAGACTACTACTACTACTTATCATTTCTATAGCGCTACTAGACATACACAGCGCTGTACACTTGAGCATGAAGAGAGAGTGCCTGCTCGACAGAGCTTACAATCTAATTAGGACAGACAAACGACAAATAAGGGATAAGGACAAAGAGTAGCAAGATTTCGGAATCCCAAAGAGTATCAAGATTCCGGAATCCCAAAGACTACTACTTCTTATCATTTCTATAGCGCTACTAGACATACACAGCGCTGTACACTTGAGCATGAAGAGAGAGTGCCTGCTTGACAGAGCTTACAATCTAATTAGAATAAACGACAAATAAGGGATAAGGACAAAGAGTAGCAAGATTCCATGCAGAATCCCAAAGAGTCCCATCCCTTCTCCCCTCTACTATACCTTCCACATCGTACTCTTCCCCTTCACTATTCCATGTTCCTCCTTCCTCACAGCAAGCAGCACAAGCCATAGGGACTCACTACGTGTACAGTTTTGCTGACCCCTGTGGCCGCTCCTCCTTCTGAATGCTTCCACTTTGATGCATGCAGTACAAGGAAGAGGGAGCCACGTGGACTGGCAGAAATGCACATGCTCTTAAGCCCCTGATGCAGAATGCTACAGCTTGTTTCTGCATGCTACCTGCCTTCCGGTCACTGTGGGGCGCTGTCTTCTACTAGCCTTTGTACCAACTCTAGTGTGCCCCCATATTTGCGTGCTTTGTACTTGTGGGCTATGACGACCAATAAATAGATTTAACGGAACAGATATACTTTCCACTTAACAGGTGTGATACATTTTCTTACATTTTTAAATAAAATTAAGTTTGTTTAAAAACAGTCAGGTCAATATTCAACACGGTCAGCATTCATTTTAATCAGCCACGACGTTTTAAGTATTTTATATACCGGTCGTAATATTTGTGACTAAGGGAGTTAAGCTATATGTGACCCGGTCCATAGGTCCAGCATTTCCCTTCCCTATCCAGCGCCTCCTGTATGTTCCTCTCCCTGTCCCCCTTCCTTTCTCCGTGTGGTCAGCTATACCTCTTCTGGCACTCCAAAGGTGCTGTGTGCTGGCGTTGGGGACCTTTGAAGCACACTAGTATGGGAAATAGTTGCCAGAGGGGAAGACGATGGCCATTGGCCTAGGGAGTAAATGGAAAATGAGATGGAAGACCCTGGGGGAGGATAAGATGCTGATCTGGGTGGGGGTGGGGAATAGCAACCTCTACACATATTAAAGGGTGCAACATAAGTGAGGGCAACCTACACACAAATATCTATGCTATTCAGCAAAAGCGGCAGAACTGGATATGTAAATACAACATCAAATATAAGGACAGCCAGAGATATTAAGTCGCCGCTACTCAAGTAGCTATATCAGTGATTCCCAAACCTGGTCCTGGAGGCACCTCAGCCAGTCAGGTTTTTAGGATACCCACAATAAATTCATGAGAGATATTTGCATACACTACCTTCACTGCATGCAAACCTCTTCTCATGAATATTCATTGTAGATATCCTGAAAACCTGACTAGCTGGGGTGCCTCCAGGACCAGGGGAACCACCGAGCTATAGGAATAAAATCCAGTCCTTTCACTGGTCTAACATTTTCCATACAGCTATGCGAACAGTAGCTGCATATCTATTTGATATTTTCATCTTGATAGGGCCGGGGTGGTCTAAATTTTAAACAGACCTACCCTTTTGAATACTGAACAATTAAAATACATGAATCATACCGCTGAGTACAATTTAAAATAAGGTACACTTGTTTCAGTTATGATTAATGAGCATTCACAATATATTACCTTTACAGTAAGGGTATAACTAAGTATTTAAGAAACATTTCAGGACATTATGAACTTGCTCACTGATGTTTTACATCTTTGGGTAACTCAAAAGCGAGAAGGAGAAGAGACATACAGGAACAATGAGATTGAAGAATCAAACGTATAAACGGTAAATGACCGAACTCACTCGCAAATGTGCAGTAGAGACCTCCCTCTCTGTCCCGCCCCCGCGTCAATACGTGATGAAGGGGGCGGGACAGAGAGGGAAACTGCGCTCCCCCCCCCGAGGTCGCCGCCGCCACCCCGCCCGGGCCCTCTGATCGCAATTAATTCAACTTATATCGCCGCAGCACGCAGATCAGCTGAGCTCTGGTCGGTACGTCACACGAGGGCGGGACACAGGCAGGGAAGGAAGGCCAGGCCGACAGGAGCTCAGCTGATCTGCGTGCTGCGGCGATGTAAGTTGAATTAATAGCGGACAGAGGGGCCCGGGCCGGGTGGCGGGGTGGCAGCGGCGACTCGGGGGGGGGGGGGGGGCTTGGAAAACCCCCATTCCAATAGTAGCCCTTTTCAACGAGCTCAACGGCTAGTAAGTTGTAAACTGCAAGCTAGAAGTAGTACAAAATAGGCCGATTTTGCCGAGAGAGAGTGGATGGTGGGTGATTTGTTAAAAGTCTGGAATTGCATGGGTACCAACTTGGTGGGAAGGAGACATGTCCGCTCCAAAATGTGATGTTGGAGGGTGGGGGAGAATTCACTCACATTTTAAGTTGTTCATTAGCTCCCCATTCTCCACAGTGCCATCTCAACACTCTTGCCCTCCTGCACTGTCTCCCTCATACTCTCTACAATCTTTCTTCCCTATACTCTCTTGCAGTCATTTAACAGTAGAGCAATGTACATAAGTACATAAGTACATAAGTAGTGCCATACTGGGAAAGACCAAAGGTCCATCTAGCCCAGCATCCTGTCACCGACAGTGGCCAATCCAGGTCAAGGGCACCTGGCACGCTCCCCAAACGTAAAAACATTCCAGACAAGTTATACCTAAAAATGCGGAATTTTTCCAAGTCCATTTAATAGCGGTCTATGGACTTGTCCTTTAGGAATCTATCTAACCCCTTTTTAAACTCCGTCAAGCTAACCGCCCGTACCACGTTCTCCGGCAACGAATTCCAGAGTCTAATTACACGTTGGGTGAAGAAAAATTTTCTCCGATTCGTTTTAAATTTACCACACTGTAGCTTCAACTCATGCCCTCTAGTCCTAGTATTTTTGGATAGCGTGAACAGTCGCTTCACATCCACCCGATCCATTCCACTCATTATTTTATACACTTCTATCATATCTCCCCTCAGCCGTCTCTTCTCCAAGCTGAAAAGCCCTAGCCTTCTCAGCCTCTCTTCGTAGGAAAGTCGTCCCATCCCCACTATCATTTTCGTCGCCCTTCGCTGTACCTTTTCCAATTCTACTATATCTTTTTTGAGATACGGAGACCAGTACTGAACACAATACTCCAGGTGCGGTCGCACCATGGAGCGATACAACGGCATTATAACATCCGCACACCTGGACTCCATACCCTTCTTAATTTCTCTACCGTCCATCTTCTCTACATGTGAATGTTCAAGAGCTATTATTAAAGGGTTTTGGGGTTGTTGTTTTTAAACTATTGTGGAGGACTGGGTTTCTTCCCATTATTTATTTATTTATTTGTTATATTTATATCCCACATTTTCCCACCTATTTGTAGGCTCAGTGTGGCTTACATAGTACCGGAGAGGCGTTTGCAGACTCCGGTGAGAACAAATACAAAGTGATGTTGTGGTAAGATCAAGTTCATGTGGCACAGCCACACTAGGGAATCGTACAATGGAAGAGTTGTGTTATGTCCATTACGTACTTTCGTTCTGTTGTGTTGCAGAGATCAGGCATTTATGTTGGATCGGTAACATACTTTAACATAGTAGATGACGGCAGAAAAAGACCTGCACGGTCCATGCAGTCTGCCCAACAAGATAAACTTGTTATGGTATAAGCCAATCATCAGAATTAAATGTGTAGCAAGATGTTGTGTTGGATCAGATACATATATATATATTTGTGCAGCTTTTAAAAATACACTGCAGCAGAACTGGCTTTCATTCCAAAAGCCCTCTTCCCTCTCCCTTTGGGGAATCTCATTCCTTAAACAAAAGACTTAAGACTGCTTTAAAGTTTTAAATTGACTCTATTCCTCTGATCAACACAACAAAGATTGGACCTAACCAGTAGAGGCAAGGAGACAAGCAGGTGGGAAAGGTGTGAATACCCCATTGAAGACAAAGACTTCAGAGGGGAAACCATAAACAGGACATTTGCTTGTCAAAGGTATACCTGCCCCTCCCATCAGCTTTCAGACATGTGCAGAAAGGAAGGACTTGTAATGTGTATCTGCTCCAGAGACTGAGCAGGAAGCCTTTTTACATCAAAAGACCATTTGTCAGCAAGATCCAGACAGCAAGTCTTGTGATGTCATAAGACATGAGACCAAGATACCACAATGCTTTGCAAATGCCCAAGGGTCGTGTGGAAACCAGGAAACCAGGACAAAGATCCACATGGCATATCCTCCTGCAGCTTGCAAGATATAAAAGCAAAAGCTGTTTCCCAAGAGTCAGATTCTCTTCAACTGCAAGCAACTCAGATCCACTCACTGCAGAAGCTCTCCTGTTCCTGTCCTAACCATGTGCTCATCAATCTGCTGGACCACAGCATGCTTGTAACAAGGACTTGTAAGTAACATAACTTTTGATCTAGACCTGCTACTTTGCCTTACTCAAGCACAAATTGTCTGTAAAAGATCTCTTAAAACCTACCTCTCGTGTGCAATTGTATATTAAATCAACCTTTTTGAAGCTAAAAATACGGTCTCTTTGTGTTCTGAGTATATGGTATCTTTTATATATACTTAATTTATTTAATTTATTGCAATTATCACCTTTGGTGATTGGTGGAGAAATTAATATCCTAAAACTTATAAATACAGCACCTGCTCTTAAATTATAAACAGTAGCGAGTGCTCTCTAGAGCTCTTTCCCCCAAGATAAATCATTTCTTGTAACAAACTCATATGTGTTACTTCTTGTGTATACTTACCTTGATTTGTATCTGCCATTTTCAGGGCACAGACCATAGAAGTCTTGCCCAGCACTAGCTCCGCCTCCCAAACACCAGCCCCGCCTCCCAATCTCAGCTAAGCTATTGAGGATCCATTCCTTCTGGACAGGATTCCTTTATGTTTATCCCACAGTAGGGTATGCCTTTTTAAACAGGTTGGTTTTTAGTGATTTCCGGAAGTATAGGTGGTCGTACGTCATTTTCAAGGCTTTTGGTAATACGTTCCACAGTTGTGTGCTTATGTAACAAAAACTACATGTGTCAAGTTTTGTATTTGAAGCTGAACAGGCAAAAGAACAGCTTTACCTGCCTAGTTTAGGGGTCCTTTTACTAAGGTGCACCAAAAAATGGCCTGCGCTGATGTAGGTATTTTTTTTTTTGTTACATTTGTACCCCTGCGCTTTTCCACTCATGGCAGGCTCAATGCGGCTTACATGGGGCAATGGAGGGTTAAGTGACTTGCCCAGAGTCACAAGGAGCTGCCTGTGCCGGGAATCGAACTCAGTTCCTCAGTTCCCCAGGACCAAAGTCCACCACCCTAACCACTAGGCCACTCCTTCACTGTTGCTACTATTTGAGATTCTACATGGAATGTTGCTATTCCACTAGAAGTCAGCCCTTCCAGATCAGCAATGTGGCCGCGCAGGCTTCTGCTTCTGTGAGTCTCACGTCCTGCACGTAGGTGCAGGACATCAGACTCACAAAAACAGAAGCCTGCGCAGCCTTGTACATGGAATGTTGCTAGTGGAATAGCAACATTCCATGTAGAATCTCCAATAGTAACAACATTCCATGTAGAATCTCCAATAGTATCTATTTTATTTTTGTTACATTTGTACTCCGCACTTTCCCACTCATGGCAGGCTCAATGCGGCAGGCAATGGAGGGTTAAGTGACTTGCCCAGAGTCACAAGGCGCTGCCTGTGCCGGGAATCGAACTCAGTTCCCCAGGACCAAAGTCCACCACCCTAACCACTAGGCCACTCCTCCACTGTTGCTACTATTTGAGATTCTACATGGAATGTTGCTATTCCACTAGAAGTCGGCCCTTGCAGTTCACCAATGTGGCCGCGCAGGCTTCTGCTTCTGTGAGTCTGACGTCCGGACGTCAGACTCACAGAAACAGAAGCCTGCGCAGCCTTCTACATGGAATGTTGCTAGTGGAATAGCAACATTCCATGTAGAATCTCAAATAGTAGCAACAGAATCTCCAATAGTAGCAACATTCCATCCAGAATCTCCAATAGTAGCAACCTTCCATGTAGAATCTCCAATAGTATCTATTTTATTTTTGTTACATTTGTACCCTGCGCTTTCCCACTCATGGCAGGCTCAATGCGGCTTACATGGGGCAATGGAGGGTTAAGTGACTTGCCCAGAGTCACAAGGAGCTGCCTGTGCCTGAAGTGGGAATCGAACTCAGTTCCTCAGTTCCCCAGGACCAAAGTCCACCACCCTAACCACTAGGCCACTCCTCCACTCCATGATGTAGGTATGTGTATTGGACGTAGGCAGGTCCATTTAAAAGAACGTCTGCAAAAAAAAAAGGCCGCTTTTTTGGGGTCCAAAAATGGACATGCGGCAAACTAAAAATCGGCGCGTGTCTATTTTGGGCCTAAGACCTTACCACCACCCACTGACTTAGCAGTAAGATCTCACGCGTTAACCGGGCAGTAATAGCGTGCATACGCTGCCGATTACGCCCGGTTAGCGCCAAGTGATAGAAAATAAAAAAATATTTTCTGACACGTGTAAAAAAAAAATGGAATTACCGCCCAGGGTACGCGGTAGCCAGGCGGTAGTTCCAAACTGACACGCGTTGGATGCTCGTAGGCGCCTACGCACCTTAGTAAAAGGGCCCTTAAGTAAACGGATAATTGTTGACCTTCACTTAATTTTTGAGACCTCTTTGAAAGTATTAGGGGGATTCACCTCGATCCATCTTTTACAATGTAATATCAAGTAAATGCCTTGATTAGAAAAGGTATTTTGGAAAATGAGGCAGCTCCGAAGGGTCCGATATTTCCATCAAAAACAAATTCCAAATATATTACGACGACTTGATTCTGTAACTGCCTTTACTTGGGTTGTTCTAGGGAAAAAGTTATATTTGATCCGCGACCTCTTCAAAATACTGCCACCAGACTTGTGTCACGCTGGAAAATTTGTGAAATAGTGACTGCATTGCTCCATAAGTGACACTTGCTATCGATCACTGGCAGGATAGATTTTAAACTAAATGGTTTGGGTTTTCAGTATATTACACAGCCAGGCTCCATTTCTTGTGAAGACAGCTACTGATTTTTTTTCTTCTTATTTGAGGAAACTTAAGACAAGGAAGCTTATTGCGTCATATCTCAGATGTAAAAAAATGATTAAACACAAAAAGATTTTTTTCTCAAATAAACATGCCAAACAGTTCTGGGCAGACTGGATGGACCGTACAGGTCTTTTTCTGCCGTCATCTACTATGTTACTATGTAATGCACTGCCCATGGAAATTAGACATCAGATAATTATATGTATTTTCTCAAGAAGTTGAAAACCAATGGCTATGTTTTAACTTCATTTTGTTTATCCCAGGGTCGTAGGACAACGTTACCTACCAAATAAAAACGAAGACAGTGTGTGAGTTTTTAAAAATGTGAGGGAGTCTGGAGATAATTAGCTGCTGGTGCTGAATTTGGATTTTATTTAAACTGTGTTAATTTTGTTTATAATAGTGGAGGAGTGGCCTAGTGGTTAGGGTGGTGGACTTTGGTCCTGAGGAACTGAGTTCGATTCCCACTTCAGGCACAGGCAGCTCCTTGTGACTCTGGGCAAGTCACTTAACCCTCCATTGCCCCATGTAAGCCGCATTGAGCCTGCCATGAGTGGGAAAGTGCGGGGTACAAATGTAACAAAAAAAAAATATATATAGCATTCCCTGGATAGTCTACTGTGGGATCACCTCCAGGGTCTGCATACAGACAAGATAAATAATGCAGAGCAAAAGGGGGCAGGGCAGGGGTTTAAATAATTTTGACCAGGACCCTGATGCACAAAGGTGCCCGTAAAGAATTGCTCTGTATTTCCACCTCGGTAAAAATTACCAATTTGGAAATACAGCGCAATTCCAAAAGCAAATTGAATGCAAATGAGCTGCTCACTGCTTTTGCAAACAGCTCATTTGCATGTGATTGGGGGGGGGGAGGGGGAGGAAGCCAGTCAGCTGAGCATGCAAAGAACTGCCAATCGCTAAGCATGGCTGGCTCTGCGCATGCTCAAGCTCAAACCTCCAGTGAAAGGGTTCATCCAACACAGAGGACCTGCCCACAGGATTTGTTTACCTGCGTGGAGGTAATTTTAAGTCTCAATAGGAGCAGTAA
Organism: Microcaecilia unicolor; assembly: GCF_901765095.1. Lineage (NCBI taxonomy): Eukaryota > Metazoa > Chordata > Amphibia > Gymnophiona > Siphonopidae > Microcaecilia > Microcaecilia unicolor. The sequence continues at coordinate 361,865,574 of NC_044034.1, read as the reverse complement.
TTGCAGCTCCGTGAATACAGACTCAATTTCCTTCCTAGGAAACCTCAAGACTGCTGAAAGATCACCTTCCACTCAGGCCACTTAAGATCAGTAATTTGGAGATTTCAGCCACCCAGTTTCTTTCCCTTCTCCCAGCAGATGTCTTGGAAAGGGGGCTTGAAACTACTCAGCAAAGATTTCTCCAGCTCCGGTGAGAAGAATCTGCACCAGCTCTGGATTTCAGAGTGGCATTTGTATACGGCATTCATACACGCAAGGAAACTGCATGTGCGAAAGCCTGTGCAGGATCTGGACGTGCGCTGGGTTATTTTACTTTTTTTTTTTGGACACGGGAGGTAGTGTGTGAACAGACACGGGAGTAAGTGCGGGTATTGGATTCCTGGGGAGCAGCGTGGATACTGGAAACAGCTTCGCAGCTCCACTTTCCCTTGTTTTGGATTGGGAAGACCAGGAAGTGGACGGCTATTTTCAGCTCCCGGCAGTTTAAGGAAGTGGGGGGGGGGGGGGGGGGGGGGAGAGCTGCTCTGCGAGGGTCCGGATCTTCTGGTCTGCTCGGACAGGCTGATTCTTCCCTCCACTGTTTCAGCTGTCATTCTAAGCAGTACCAAAGAGAGGGTTCAAAGTACACCAAGAAACCAAACCAAGTCAAAAAAAAAAAGCACAAACGGGCCTCCAGGAACAGGACAGAGGCCTGTTTGTCCATTCTAAGCAGTACCGACAGCTCCTGACCACCAGTTAAATTTTCCACGGTAAAGGCAGGGGCTGCTTCTGTGAACTGCTCAGAAAACGGCTATGTGCACCACTTTGCATGCACATCTGGTACAGTAATTAACTCATTACAATAACTTTGCATACAATTTTCGTTAGCTGCTACCAAGACTGGAAAAGAGCTTGGAGAACCCTTTTGAGCATGTCTCGCTGTACTCTGTGCTTGCTAAACCCACATTGCTGGCTGTGCATCTTGCTCCCAAGTAAGCAGAAATATCTAAGTACACAAAGGGTTATCATATTGGTTTTGTTTTTCCATCTGATTTCTCAAGCTGAGCTCTACGTGGTTTTACATCCTAAGAATACTATTTATCTAACTGCTATGGCTGTGTTTTACAAGCCTGCATGCACATCCCTTGGTGTCCCAGGCAGACCCACCTAAAAGAATTTCATATCATATAAGCCTTGTACATATTTGGATAGGATAGAAGGGGATAAGGACTGAACAATATTTCCTGATGACAGAGCAGTTTCTCCAAAGTGCCTCCCCATTTCCACTTCTCCCATGAACGCTCATCACCGGTGCTGCCTTCTGACCTTGTCACATACTGTATCTCGGCTGACCTTGGAGCGGACCCAAGTGCTGGAGAATACATTGGAGCTGCCGTCCAAATTCAAGGACAGTGACATCCTAATCAGTCTGTCATTTCCTTATGTTTTATGTTGCTCTTTATCAAAACTGCTGAGAGGCAAGGATAGTTACAGAAAAATGCGTTTTTATTGGGGCGCTTTCAGAACACACTTCAGTGTTTGCTGGAACCTGATATGAGGATATCCCTTCATTTTTGCAAAAAGCGCCCGGGAATCTTGAATGACTACAACAGCCAGGCAAAACTTTGCATTAACATATTGAAAATCGGTCCCCTAAAAGCATGCATGGGGCATAAGAAGAAAGATGCTCCCCTCTTAGCACTGCTTCGACCAGTTATTATAAAAAGTTGCCCTACCTTGCCCGGAATGGATGTTTAATTGCCTATTAGGGGATAAGAAGATAAGCGTTGCCATACTGGGACAGACCAAAAGGTCCATCAAGCCCAGTATCCTGTTTCTAACAGTGGCCAATCCAGGTCACAAGTACCTGCAAGATCCCAAAAGACTAAAAACAGATTTTATGCTGCTTATCCTAGAAATAAACAGTGGATGGGATGTGCACAGGCAAAACATTTTTGGCTTGTTTTGGGAAAATTTGGCATTTCCTCCCCAATTCACATGTAGTCTTACAATAAATTAAATAGTGGAAATTATTGGCAAATATCTAAGGCCAGTGTTCCGCTTTGGGTTTTGTTTTGGTTTTTTTTATTATTGCAACTGAAGCTTAAAAACTTGAGGAAGACGACAACCTCAGCCAGTCTTGGGCATTAGGAACTGTAGTCCTTCAATGTTCTAACACAACCCTCATACGCAATCACTGGTCAAGAACCTCTAAAAATATGTTTGTGTTCAATCGTTTTTCACAAAACTCATTAAGTCTTTGAAACTATGACAATCCGTTGCATTGAAACCTGCCTGAATTCTTCAAGCAGAGAAACTGCCTCTCTCTAATAAATTTCTTTGGCACACAATCTCTGCAATATTTTGTAGCGACGTAACATCAGCACTTGTCCCATAATAGTTTCAAAGACTTCAAAAGACTTTTGTTAAATAATTAGTTTTGTGAAAAATGATTTAACATGCATTTTTTTGGAGTTTGACGTGCCTTGTGACCTTGGGCAAGACAGTTCAGGGTATGTTTTCTAAGGCGAATTAGTGTTTTTAGCGCGCCTTTAATGTTAAGGCACGTTAAATGCTAACGCGCCAATACATTCATATAGGAGTGTTAGCGTTTAACGCGCATTAAAAATGCTAACGCGCCTTTGTAAAGACAGACATTCAACCTTTACTGTCTGAGGTTATCAAGTTAGATTGCAAGCTCTCTGAGGATAGGGAAATATCTACAGTAGCTAAATGTTAACATACCTTGAGCTACCAATGAAAAAGTGCGAGTAAAATCCTAATCAAGATTTGGGCCCTTAAACACATGTCCTCTTGCCTTAATTCTGGCCTGCCTCCCCTCTCCTGGTGAAGTAGGACCTGGAGTACACAAAAGATGCCATCAACGTGACTCTCTTCCTCAGGTCCACCCTCATGCTCAAGAAGCATCCCAACTGTGCTAGTGTAGCAGGTCAATAGTTAATGGCACCACTCTTTGCCCTATGAGGCACTGAGTCCAAATAAAGGCTCCAGATTTGCATAAAAGCTGACAGCAACCCAGTTTGCACAGTCTAGCCGAGATCTTTTCTATATTTATTGCATGTAGAGCCAGACGATGCGTCAAAGAGGGAGGCTGGGGATCCATCCAGTTACCTAGGATACTCAGCTTTCAAGGACTCAAAAATAATTTTCACATATTTGCTACTGGCTTGCAACTGAGATGTATTATTGAAGTGCATTAATTCCAAATCCAATGCCAAGCCGGTAATTTTCCACAGGTAGCATATGACCATTAGCCAAAGTCCCTGTATTGGAGGACAACCAAAAGGCATTCCCTAAAGCAGTGCATCTGAACCCTGTCCCCAGGGCACATCTAGGCAGTCAGGTTTTCAGGATATCCATAAATGAATGTACAAAATAGATACGCATACCAAGGAGACAGTGCATGCATGCATGCAAACTCTCTCTTGCATATTCATTGTGGAGCACGAGGCTCAGATTGGTCAAATGGAAACAGTTATTTCCAACTTGGAGTCCGTCACATTAACACCAGGCGACTGGAGTAGCCAAGATAAAACAATAGTTTAATGCTTCATTAACACCAGGCGACTGGAGTAGCCAAGATAAAACAATAGTTTAATGCTTCATTAACAAAGAGAACAAAAATCTGAGAGCTTGAAACCTTACGTTTCTTTCAACGCCCCAAAATTCTGCTTCTGTCTCCTTTAGGGTTGCTAAAGAAATGTTTTTCAGAGATTCTAAAGCACTCTGTCAAGTCTCTTTCTAGTTCTGAGGCATATTTACCTGTTAGAACACTCTAGAGGGGCACAGGACAGGACAGGAGTGGAGGAGTGGCCTAGTGGTTAGAGCAATCCAGAGGTGGCTGGTTCAAATCCTACTGCTGCTCCTTCTGATCTTGGGCAAGTTACTTAACCCTCCATTACCTCAAGTACAAACTTAGACTGTGAGCCCTCCTGGGACAGAAAAATATCTAGTGTGCCTGAATGTAACTCACCTTGAGCTACTACTGAAAAAGGCGTGAGCAAAATCCAAATAAATAATTTGAGATTCTGTTGCTACTATCTGAAATTTTACATGGAATGTTGCTACTATTTGAGACTCTACATGGAATGTTGCTGTAGTGGAGGAGTGGCCTAGTGGTTAGAGCACGGGTGTCTTGAAATCCAGAGGTGGCCGGTTCAAAACCCACTGCTGCTCCTTGTGATCTTGGGCAAGTCACTTAACCCTCCATTACCTCAGGTACAAATTTAGATTGTGAGCCCTCCTGGGACAGAGAAATATCCAGAGTACCTGAATGTAACTCACCCTGAGCTACTACTGAAAAAGGTGTGAGCAAAATCCAAATAAAAAAAAAATGCTAGTAACACTTGACATACTAGTAACACAGTAAGTGATGGCAGATAAAGACCAGAAAGGTCCATCTAATCTGCCGAACAGTCACATTTTTTTTGTTACATTTGTACCCTGTGCTTTCCCACTCATGGCAGGCTCAATGCGACTTACATGGAGCAATGGAGGGTTAAGTGACTTGCCCAGAGTCACAAGGAGCTGCCTGTGCCTGCAGTGGGAATCGAACCCAGTTCCCCAGGACCAAAGTCCACCACTCTAACCACTAGGCCACTCCTCCACTAGCAACATTCCATGTAGAATCTCCAATAGTATCTATTTGATTTTTGTTACATTTGTACCCTGCGCTTTCCCACTCATGGCAGGCTCAATGCGGCTTACATGGGGCAATGGAGGGTTAAGTGACTTGCCCAGAGTCACAAGGAGCTGCCTGTGCCTGAAGTGGGAATCGAACTCAGTTCCTCAGGACCAAAGTCCACCACCCTAACCACTAGGCCACTCCTCCACTCAAGATTAATTCCTCCAATTCAAGATTAAATCAACAATGATATTATATGCTTGATCATGGTTGTTCTTTGGCTTTTCTGGGACATACACCGTATCTGCCCAGCTCTGTCCTTATGTTCCAACTACTGGAGTTGCTGTTGAAGCCCACTCCAGTCTATCCGAATCCATCTTGTCATCTGTGGGATAAACTGTAAAAGTCTGCCCAGCACTATCCTTGCGTTCCAAATTACTGGAGTTTCCATCGAACCTATCTCCAGCCCATCCTAAACCAGATTGCTGTATGCGGAACTCAGAACGTACAAGCCAGCCCAGCACCGGCCATAGTTGATACTGCTAGAGTTGCCATCTAACATGTAAACACATGTACAACCTTTTAGTTTTTGTTTATACCATTCATTTTCTAATTACAGATCCTCTGTGTTCATCCCACACCTTTTTGAATTCCGACACGTTTTTCTCCACCATTCCAGGCATGAACCACCCTCTCTGTGGAAAATAATTTTCTGACATTACTCCTAAGTCTACCACCCTGCAACCTCAATTACGTCCTCTAGTTTCACTACTATCCCTTCTCCGGAAAATAATAAATGTCTGTATCATATCTCCCTTGTCCCTGTTTCCTCTAGGGTATACATATAACATAACATAGTAACTTAGTAGATGACGGCAGAAAAAGACCTGCACGGTCCATCCAGTCTGCCCAACAAGATAAACTCATGTGTGCTACTTTTTGTGTATACCTTACCTTGATTTGTACCTGTCCTTTTCAGGGCACAGACCGTATAAGTCTGCCCAGCACTATCCCCGCCTCCCAAACCACCAGCCCCGCCTCCCACCACCGGTTCTGGCACAGACCGTATAAGTCTGCCCAGCACTATCCCTGCCTCCCACCACCGGCTCTGGCACAGACCATATAAGTCTGCCCAGCACTATCCCCGCCTCCCAACCACCAGCCCCGCCTCCCACCACAGGTTCTGGCACAGACCATACAAGTCTGCCCAGCACTATCCCCACCTCCCAACCACCAGCCCCGCCTCCCACTACCGGCTTTGGCACAGACCATATAAGTCTGCCCAGCACTATCCCTGCCTCCCAACCACCAGCCCTGCCTCCCACCAACGGTTCTGGCACAGACCGTATAAGTCTGCCCAGCACTATCCCCGCCTCCCAACCACCATTCAGGTCTTCCAGTCTCTTCTCATATGTCTTTTGGCACAAGCCCCATACCAATTCTGTCACCTTCCTCTGGACCACTATAAGTCTTCTTACATTTTTAACAAGATACGGCCTCCAAAACTGAACACAATACTCCAGGTGGAGCCTCACCTCCACCTTTCTTCTGCTGGTTACACTTCTCTCTATACAGCCTAGCATCCTCTGGCCATGGCCACCTCCTTGTCACACCGTTTTGTCACCTTCAGATCCCCAGATACTATCACCCCATGGTCCCTCTCCATCTGTGCATATTAGCCTCGCACCACCTAACATACATCTCCCATGGATTTCTATTTTTTTAAGTGCATCACTCTGCACGTCTTTGCATTGAATTTTAATTGCCAAACATCAGACCATTCTTCTAACTTTTGCATGCCTTCCACTCCTTCTGGCGTGTCCACCGATACAAATATTGGTATCTTCCTCAAAAAGGCAAACCTTACCTTCTAACCCTTCGGCAACGTCAATCAGAAATTTACACTGATCCTTAAGGCACTCCACTACTCACCTTTCCTTCTTCCAAGTGAATTCCATTAACCACCACCCTCCAGTTATTAATCCAGCTTTTTTTTTTAAGATATCTTTAATTCTATTACTAATTGAGCCAACTGTTAGTCACATTTCAAACCAAGAGATAATGCATATTCATTTTATGGAGGGGGGAAAAAGGGGAACATAGTAACATACATAGTAACATAGTAGATGACGGCAGAAAAAGACCTGCATGGTCCATCCAGTCTGCCCAAGACAAACTCATATGTGTATACCTTACCTTGAATTGAATTTGTACCTGTCCTTTTCAGGGCACAGACCATATAAGTCTGCCCAGCAGTATTTCCCGCCTCCCAACCACCAGTCCCGCCTCCCATCACCGGCTCTGGTACAGACCGTATAAGTCTGCCCTCCCCTATCCTCGCCTCCCAACCACCACCCCCTCTTCCCCCCAACTGCTCCGCCACCCAATTTCAGCTAAGCTTCTGAGGATCCATTCCTTCTGCACAGGATTCCTCTATGCATATCCCACGCATGTTTGAACTCCGTTACCGTTTTCATCTCCACCACCTCCCGCGGGAGGGCATTCCAAGCGTCCACCACCCTCTCCGTGAAAAAATACTTCCTGACAATAATGTTATGATGGTTTCGACTATGTTGCAATTGATATCTGTATGTGTTGTGTTGTATTTAAGGCTTTTCACTACCGGTGTCATAGTAGCAGAGAGGCCATGTTGTAAGATATCGTGATCAGCCAAAAGTTGCTTGGCCCCCTGATGAAGCTTATTTCATATAGCGAAACGGAGAGCCCCGTAGGGCAAGATTAAAAGCTAAGTAACACTAAGTATTGTTTACAATATTAGATTTCAGAGGAAAGAAATATCACGATTGACTATTATTGATTATTATATTCATAATCCACTATATAGAAGCGAAGTTTTTTTTAAGACCGAGGATTATAACGGAGTCCAAGGAACACTGGCGTTTGAGCACATTAAGCACAGTAACGCCATGCAAGGACTGATGGTCTTTTTCTCCGCTTCGAGTTTAATATAGAAAAAAGAAGAAAAAAGAGAAAATAAAAAAGACAAAGATAAGTACATAAGTACATAAGTAGTGCCATACTGGGAAAGACCAAAGGTCCATCTAGCCCAGCATCCTGTCACCGACAGTGGCCAATCCAGGTCAAGGGCACCTGGCACGCTCCCCAAACGTAAAAACATTCCAGACAAGTTATACCTCAAAATGCGGAATTTTTCCAAGTCCATTTAATAGCGGTCTATGGACTTGTCCTTTAGGAATCTATCTAACCCCTTTTTAAACTCCGTCAAGCTAACTGCCCGTACCACGTTCTCCGGCAACGAATTCCAGAGTCTAATTACACGTTGGGTGAAGAAAACTTTTCTCCGATTCGTTTTAAATTTACCACACTGTAGCTTCAACTCATGCCCTCTAGTCCTAGTATTTTTGGATAGCGTGAACAGTCGCTTCACATCCACCCGATCCATTCCACTCATTATTTTATACACTTCTATCATATCTCCCCTCAGCCGTCTCTTCTCCAAGCTGAAAAGCCCTAGCCTTCTCAGCCTCTCTTCATAGGAAAGTCGTCCCATCCCCACTATCATTTTCGTCGCCCTTCGCTGTACCTTTTCCAATTCTACTATATCTTTTTTGAGATACAGAGACCAGTACTGAACACAATACTCCAGGTGCGGTCGCACCATGGAGCGATACAACGGCATTAGGATCAATAGAATGGATACCGCATTGTATATAGTATAATGATTGTGTTCAAAAATATTCAGCTCACTATTGCTATTACGGTGTTGTATTTAAGGTGCCATGTAGTGTAATTAATACCTTTTTCATTAACCATCAATAAAAATGATTGAAATACAAAAGAATTCATGACCTTGTGAATTCACGATCAGGAAGTATTTTTTCACGGAGAGAGTGGTGGATGCTTGGAAGGCCCTCCCACGGGAGGTGGTGGAGATGAGAACAGTAACGGAATTCAAAAATGCATGGGATAAAACATAAAGGAATCCTGTTTAGAAGGAATGGATCCTCAGAAGCTTAGCGGAGATTGGGTGGCAGCACCAGTGGTTAGGAGGCGGAGCTAGTGCTAGGCAGACTTCTACGGTCTGTGCCCTGAAAATGGCAGATACAAATCAAGGTCAGGTATACATATAAAGTAGCACATATGAGTTTATCTTGTTGGGCAGACTGGATGGACCGTGCAGGTCTTTATCTGACATCATTTACTATGTCACCACGTTACTCCTTGGGGTTTCTTCATGGAATGTTGCTACTAATTGGGATTCTGGAATCTTGTAACTCTTTAGGATTCCAGAATCTTCACAACTTTTAGTACAAGAACAGTGCTGGGTAGACTTCTACGGTCTGTGCCCTGAAAATGGCAGATACAAATCAAGGTAAAGTATACACAAAAAGTAGCACATATGAGTTTATCTTGTTGGGCAGACTGGATGGACTGTACAGGTCTTTTTCTGTCATCACCTACTATGTTACTATGTGTTCAAAATTTATGCATATTTTCTGATATGAACAATTTTACTAAAGTTCGACGGAAGATATTACTGAAGTTAAGGTCTTGTGTCTTGGTTGCAGGGACCTCTTCCTTAGTCTGGTAACCCTTCAGAGAACTAGAAAGGAAACCAAAAAGCAACACACTTTTTTCAGGGGGCGGGGAGAGGAGGGAGGGGGAGGGTTGCACTTAGAAATCTTCCTTAAGACTAAGAATGTATCAAGGACTACATAAGCCATTTTGAAGTGCTATTTTATATGGCAGATGTGCATTCATAAATAATCAGGAAATAAACTCTCATATAAGAGGATTATTTTCTCTCTCCATGATGCGGGGGTATGCGAGCCTTGTGTATTACTCCAGTGTTTCCCAAGTCCAGTCCTGGAGTACCCCTTGCCAGTCAGGTTTTCAGGAAATATACAATGAAATGTGTGTGAAGGATTTGCATACAATAGAGTCTGTGCATATTCATTGTGGATATCCTGAAAACCAGACTGGCAAGGGGTACTCCAGGACTGGACTTGGGAAACCATTACTCTATGGTTCCTACTTTGGACAATTGCTTTTTTTTCTTTTCTAGAATATTGTTTTATTTACTTTTATGTAGATAGGCTGAGAATTCTATTTAAATAATTTAGCAATTGTCACTCTGGTGTGAGCCAATCCAGACTTCGATGCATAAAAGCAGCCGTAAAATACGGCTGCCTCAGTAAAATTTAGCGAGTTTGAGCTGTCAAAATTGATTGACACTGCTGTCAAATCCATTCGACAGCTCTGATGCACTGGATCTCCCCAACCCCACAATGTATTTTTTTAAAATTTAACCCTGACCACCCCAATCTTTTTTTCAAGTGGACCACAACTTCCCCCCGTAACCCCACAAACTTTTTTTTTTTAATTTCTATCGTGGTCCAGTGGACAGAACCCCTTCCCCTGCGTGTGGTTGGAGAGTTTTATCTACCAATCCTGCTGATTTTCAAATAACTTTTTTTTTTTTTTGGATTATTATGATTTTACATTTTGGAGTCTTTACATTTTTTAGGGCCAATTTCTTTATATATGAAATAAAAACATAAAGGCCATATGACCCATCCAGTCTGCCCATCCTCTGTAACCCCCAATTCTACCTGTTCCTAAGCGATCCCACATGCTTATCCCATGAACAGTCCTCGACTCCACCACCTCCACCGGGAGGCCATTCCACGCCTCCACCACCCTTTCTGTGAAATAATACTTCCTTAGGTTACTCCTAAGCCTATTCCCATTATGACATCACAATATGAGCTCTGGTTACCAGAGACTGAAACACACTAAGGGGGGAATAGCCAAGAATAGGACAATTGAGCCATTGTGACATCACTGATGAGGTTGGCTCTTAGGCATTGGTGGAATAGAAACATAGAAATATGACAGCAGATAAAAACCATATGACCCATCCAGTCTGCCCATCCTCTGTAACCCCTAATTCTTCCTGTTCCTAAGTGATCCCACATGCTTATCCCATGTCTTTTAAAATTCTGGAACAGTCCTCGACTCCACCACCTCCACCGGGAGGCCATTCCATGCCTCCACCACCCTTTCTGTGAAATAATACTTCCTTAGGTTACTCCTAAGCCTATTCCCTCTTAACTTTGTCATAAGCCCCCTCATTCCAGAGCTCTCCTTCATTTGAAAAAGGCTCTCTTCCTGTACATAAATGCCCTTGAGATATTTAAACGTTTCTATCATGTCTCCTCTCTCCCTCCTGTCTTTCAGCGTATACATGTTGAGGTTCATAAGCCTGTCTCTATAATTTTTGTATTCAAGACCGCTTACTAATTTCGCAGCCGCCCTCTGGACCGACTCCATCCTGTTTATATCCTTCCGTAGGTGCTGTCTCCAGAACTCACAGTACTCAAATTAAGGCCTCACCAGAGACTTATGCAACGGTACTATCACCTCCTTTTCCTGCTGGTCATGCCTCTCTTTATGCACCCAAGCATCCTTCTGGCTTTGGCCGTCGCATTTTTCTACCTGTTTGAAAGCTTTAAGGTCGTCCGACACAATCACCCCCAAGTCCCGCTCTTCCTTCACACACTGAAGCACTGCACCCCGCTATACTGTACCGTCGTATGCACAGTTTGTTCATTTGCAGTATTCCAATAAAACTTTATAAATAAAAAAAATATATACACATTGTTCCTGGTTTGGAAAAGTTGCTTATTCCACAGGAAGTCTGCTTTTATACATTAAAATGTTAATAAATGTTTATCATGCCGATTAGGAAAAACAGATGGTGTGACTGGTGCAATACAGCAATGTATAGTTAATACAAATTGATCATGGTTATGCTATATGATTCTTATATTCCGCTAAATTCAAAAGAGATTCTAAGCGGTTACAAACAGTAAGTCCTTCTACAGGAGAATTTACAATTGCACATCTAATACATTGAAAATAAAAAAAAAATAAAAAAAATCTCATCAATTGCACATCTCAAACATTACAGTTGCATATCCAATACATTGAAACTAAAGCATTTTTCTCATCAAATACATTGAAACCAGTGGCGTAGCTATGTGGGGCCTGAGGGGGCCGGAGCCCCCCGCAGATTCGCCCCCGGACCCCCTCCCGGCGAACCCGCCCCCGCCTACCTTTACTTTTGCTGGCGGGGGATCCCACTCCCCGCCAGCCGACGTCTTCTCAGTCCTTCCTGCTCTTCAATTTGTTTGCTGACGTCAGTTCTGTTCTCCGAGTCTGACGTCAGCAAACAAATTGAAGAGCCGGAAGCGACTGAGAAGAAGACGTCGGCTGGCGGGGAGTGGGATCCCCCGCCAGCAAAAGTAAAGGTAGGCTGCAGCGGCGGCGGTTTTGCGGCGGGAGGGGGGGGGGGCGGCGCCGGGGGGAGGGCTAAAATGTACCCCCTCCCCCTGGGCTCTGGACCCCTCTGATTGAAACTAAAAAAAAAAAACATCTCTTATCAACTGCATATCTCAAACATTAATTACAGTTACATATCTAATACAGAAGCTAAAATGCATCATTCTCCAAAAAAAAAAACCCCCCCCAACGCTTTCCTGAAGGAATAGCAGCTTCCCATTGTCTCCCGTGACTCTCTTAAGCCAGACCCAATGGATTGTGATCTGTGATGACAGTAAAGCATCGTCCATACAGGTATAGTTGCAGTTTGTGGCTTCTCCGTTCTATATTATTCTGAGTGTATTTTAGCGCTACAACATTTTAAAAGAGAGATATATAAATTCCTTTGATATATGAATAGAATAAGCAACCATCACATGGTGAGAAGACTCCTGACGCAGGCCTGAACGGCCGAAACACAGCTGTGTCGAGTCCTTTTCTCCCTACTTTTCTACGGTTAATAAAGTATAAATTTTTTAATTTTCACATCGAAAAAAAGTGTATTTTTTCTATATTTATATTTTTTAACATATATATTTTATTTTTTTTATATTTTTATATTTTTTTTTTGTTGTTTTTGTCATCTTCGCTGTTTTGCCATTTGCAGTTTCTTAGGCCACACATTCTCTCTCAACAGTGGAGCATTCTACCTGTCAAGAAGTTTGCAACTAGGTACACAATGGGGTGCGCTCCTCCCCTCTGCTATAAGCAGCATAAGGAGAAAATTATGTATTACCTGATCATTTTTTTTTTCTTTAGTCAGTGAAACCGTTCTGCACAAATGGGTTGTTTTATCCCTTCCTACCAGCAGGTGGAGGTAGAGAAAAGACTGAATTCTACCAGTGACATCACCGGTAATAAGCTGTGGTGCCCCCTGGAATATTCCAGTATGTATCTACCAAAGCCCATTTGTAACACACTCATGCCCCATCAAGAACTGCAACTGCAAAAGCGAGCGAGCATCAGTCTGTAGCACAAATCGTTGTTGGTAATTGGGTGCAACTAGGAGTTGTAGCCAACGAAGCCTAATGCTTGGAAGGCCGCTTCACATCTGGTGACCAGGTAACGATTCGGGGTAGTCTCTTTTTAGTCAGGTCAGTCAGGGGCTTGGCTACAGTGCTGTAAAAGTGAGGCACCAACTTTCTGTAATACCCCGCTGTTCCAAGGAAGGCCAGTACTTGCTTTTCACTTAGGAGTGAGCCAATTTTGTGTAGCCGTCCACCTCCCACTCTGTGCCCTAAATATTTCACTTCTGCCATTCCCATCTGACATTTGCTGGGCTGGATAGTCAAGACGGGTCTCCCTGATTCCATCTAACACCCCACTGAAATGCAAACCAGGGGCATTTTTCATTCCAAAAGGCACTGCAATAAATTCATACAGACCAAATGGGGTAATAAATGCTGATCGCTCCTGAGCTGCAATGCAAGGGGTGTGTGTGGGGGGGGGGGGGGGGGGGGGACATAGAGAAAGTGTTTCCATCGTTAATACAGATTGCAGGAGGAAAGCAGCTTTCAAAAAGGTCATTCTGTGGTTTCCACCTTAAAGGCTTCAGCAATTTCTCCTCTGTCCCATTAAACTTGAGAAGGGAAAGCCTGCCACAAAGCAGAAGTGGAGAGAAATCTATTAGCACTGTCCACTTAGAGAAAAACATCTGACATTTGTGTATGTCAGAACCATCCCTACTCAAGGCTTCTCTCAAAGGGCGAACTGCATCAAACGCAAAGAGCAGCCCCCGGACAATTTATTCTATAAGCGGCAGACTTAAACTGTGCATCTCGCTGCCGTCTCCACCAGGGGCGTATCTGGACTCCGGCGGTAGGGGGGGCCAGAGCCAGAGAGAGGGGGCACATTTTAGCGCCCCCCCCCCCGCCGCCGCCGCCGCCCCCACCGCCGAGCCCCCACCGCCACCAATGACTTAGTCTCTCCACCCCCCTCCCGCCGCCAACCCTCCCCCGCTACCGTTCTTACTTTTGCTGGCGGGGGACCCCAACCCCCGCCAGCCGAGGTCTGCTTCCACCTGCCGCTGCCTTCAAAACTTCTTCTTCAGCCGGCGGGGGACCCCAAACCCCCGCCAGCCGCCCTGCGCTGTTTAAAATTCATCTTCGGCCTCCGTGGCCGTGCTGCTGGGATAGGCGGCGCTGTTGAAATCCACTTCGGAGTCTGACGTCGTTGTACGTTGTACGTGCTGCGACGTCAGACTCCGAAGTGGATTTCAACAGCGCCGCCTATCCCAGCAGCACGGCCACGGAGGCCGAAGATGAATTTTAAACAGCGCGGGGCGGCTGGCGGGGGTTTGGGGTCCCCCGCCGGCTGAAGAAGAAGTTTTGAAGGCAGCGGCAGGTGGAAGCAGACCTCGGCTGGCGGGGGTTGGGGTCCCCCGCCAGCAAAAGTAAGAACGGCAGCGGGGGAGGGTTGATGGCGGTAGGGGGGTCCAGGGCAAAATCTGCGGGGGCCCAGGCCCCTGAGGCCCCACGCAGATACGCCCCTGGTCTCCACTAAACTAGTCCATTCTTCCATTTCAGAACAGTAAAACCATGCACACTTCCAAATATCATTCATTACCTAGCAAACAAGGGGGCTGGGCCCAAGGCATTTGATGGTACATGAGGACTGTGGGAGACCTACCTAGGCTGCAAATTTTTCCTACCAAATCGAACACCACAAATGAGATGCTACTGGACCTCCACCACTAGTTTCTTTTATAACCCAACAGACAGGACCCAACTGACAGGACTTAAAGATCTAGGTTTTCTAGCCCATTATAAACCATAAAGTTGTATTGCTCTGTTTATCACCCTCCTTTCACCTATCCGTTACCGTTTTCATCTCCACCACCTCCCGCGGGAGAGTATTCCAAGCATCCACCACTCTCTCCATGAAAAAATACTTCCTGACTTTTCTTGAGTCTGCCTCCTTTCAATCTCATTTCATGTCCTCTAGTTCTACCGCCTTCCCGTCTCCAGAAAAGGTTCGCTTGCGGATTAATACCTTTCAAATATTTGAACGTCTGTATCATATCACCCCTGTTTCTCCTTTCCTTCAAGGTATACATGTTCAGGTCAGCAAGTCTCTCCTCATACATCTTCTAACGCAAATTCCATACCATTCTCGTAGCTTTTCTTTGCACCGCTTCAATTCTTTTTACATCCTTAGCAAGATAGGGCCTCCAAAACTGAACACAATACCAGGTGGGGCCTCACCAACGACTTATACAGTCTCGCTTGATTTCCCTTCCCTCCCCCTCCTTTGGTGTGCTTACTTGCTTACTTTATTTATTTATTTATTTATTGTCTATTAGATTGTAAGCTCTTTGAGCAGGGACTGTCTTTCTTCTATGTTTGTACAGCGCTGCGTATGCCTTGTAGCGCTATAGAAATGCTAAATAGTAGTAGTAGTAGTGTGCAATACAAGAAAATTTGAGAAATCTCTCTTACTAGGCCATTAAGATTTGGCATGATTTACCAAGTTAAAAACTTTTTGAAAAAAATTAAAAGTTTATTTAGAAAATATCTATTACAATAATTTTGTTACTGGCTCTTGTGATCATTATCAGATATATTGATTTCTTGTAATCCACTTTGATTCTTTTTTGGGGAGTTGGTTGAATATAAATACTCACACAAGTAATCCAAAAATTGAGAGAAACGAAACTTTACCCATAGCAGATAAGATCAAAATAGAAAAAGATTATTATTTATATAAATACTAGTGGATCCAAGCCCGTTTCGTCAAAAATGAAACGGGCCCTAGGAAGGCTCTCTAAGCGATTTTTCCTCTCTCCCCTGCCCTCCCCTCCATATCCAGTGATTCTTCCCTCCCATCCCCTCCAAGTCACGCAATTCTGCCCTCCATGTCCAGCGATTCTCCTCTGCCCTGCCTTCCCATCCATGCCCCGCGATTCTCCCCCTGCCTCCCATTCCCTTCCATGTCCGATTCTCCTCTTCCCTGTCCTCCCATCTGTGCCCCGCAATTCTCCCCCTGCCTCCATATCCAGTGATTCTCCTCTTCCCTGCCCTCCCATCCGTGCCCCGCGATTCTCCCTGCGCCTCCCATCCGTGCCCATCGATTCGCCTCTGCCCTGCCCTCCCCTCCATGTCCAGCGATTATCCTGTGTCCTGCCCTCCCCTCCCATCCGTGTCCCGCGATTCTCCCCTCGCCTCCCATCCCCTCCATGTCCAGCGATTCTCCTCTGCCCTGCCCTCCCATCCATGTTCCGCGATTCTCTCCTCTCATCCATGTCCATTGATTCTTCTCTGCCCTGCCCTCCCCTCCATATCCAGTGATTCTTCCCTCCCATCCCCTCCAAGTCACGCAATTCTGCCCTCCATGTCCAGCGATTCTCCTCTGCCCTGCCATCCGTGCCTCGTGATTCTCCCCCTGCCTCCCATTCCCTCCATGTCCGATTCTCCTCTTCCCTGCCCTCCCATCTGTGTCCCGCAATTCTCCCCGTGCATCCATGTCCAGTGATTCTCCTCTTCACTGCCCTCCCATCCGTGCCCCGTGATTCTCCCTGCGCCTCCCATCCATGCCCATCGATTCGCCTCTGTCCTGCCCTCCATGTCCAGCGATTATCCTGTGCCCTGCCCTCCCATCCCATCCGTGTCCCACGATTCTCCCCTCGCCTCCCATCCCCTCCATGTCCAGCGATTCTCCTCTGCCCTGCCCTCCCCTCAATTCTGTCCTCCCCTCCAGCGTTCCTGTTGCCTTCACTTGCTTGTGTTTGTAACATCCTGACATCAGCTCGCCTACAGCATTCCCTTACCTCTCACTGTTCTGCCCTCTGACGTCATTTTGTCTTTACGCGAGGACGGGACAGTGAGAGTGAATGGAATGCTGGAGGCTTGCTGACGTCAGGATGTTACGAACCCAGCCAGCCAGCCAGCCGTGGAACGTTGATGGTACAAAGTATTATATAGGATGGAAAGGAAAGGGAATGGGACTTGATATACTGCCTTTCTGTGGCTTTTGCAACTACATTTAAAGCGATTTACATGGTATATACAGGTACTTATTTGGGGTTCTACATGGAGTGTTGCTACTCTTTGAGATTGTGCATGGAATCTTGTTAATGGCACTTGATACACTGCCTTTCTGTGGTTTTTGCAACTACATTCAAAGCAGTTTACATAGTATATACAGGTACCTTTTTGTACCTGGGGCCATCGAGAGTTAAGTGACTTGCCCAGAGTCACAAGGAGCCATAGTGGGAATTGAACCCAGTTCCCCAGGATCAAAGTCCGCTGCACGAACCACTAGGCTACTCGTCCTCTAGATGAAGAGTTTCAATGTTGGTGAACATTAGGATTTCTAGCTGTTTGGTTAACAGCGACTCCGGAAGCAGGCACACTTCTGAAGGGTAAATGATTAAATATACTGAGACCTGGAGGTTGCGGGCTTGAAATGGGATGGTTGATATGAGACCCCATAACCTGATAGGTCCACATCAATGTTATGATACTCATCACGTGTACATAAATAGTATTGTAGAGGGTGTATGCTATTATCCAAATTTTTCTATTTTGGAATATAAATATATTACGTAAGCTTGATATACTGCCTAATCTGACTAGTGGACCAAAGCAGTTTACAAAATGTAAGTATTCATGACATTTATACCACAAATTAGCACAAAATAGACTCTTCAATGTGGCTTACAAACAATAAAGTGAATAAAACATAATAATGTACAGAATATATCACAAATCAAGAAGCAAATTATACATGTGCAATAAGTAACCAGAGATTTATACTATCTCAAGGACAAACAAATAAGGGTGGATAGGTGAGAGCATAATTAAGCAGGACTAGATGGGAAACATGATTAAGAAAAGGGTGTGGGTAAAATTCAAATAGAGTTCTTTGTATTCAGAAAGGTCAGACTAAAAACACAAACATTTTCTTGTGTTTAGAGGATTTCTAAACTTGATTGATTTAGGAAAAGAATTCCAAATTTTTGTACCTTGATAGCATTACGAGGGGGTAATTCAGTCTGTTTGTATCTGCCAAAGACCTCAAGGAACAGTTGTGAGATTTCAACCAGGCTCCTCTGGTTTTCACTCCACTGATCTAATCATTAAACTGCTCTTCCACTTCCTCCATGGTTTTTTTTTTTTTTTGTAGCACTGACACACAGTGTTCCCATCGATGTCCCAAGGCCTGAAGCACAGCAGAAAGGACCCACCACCCTGGGTCCACGCTACCCGGGGACACAGTCACCCCCCCCCCCCCTTTCAGAGCAGGGCACGGCAGCAGCACCGGCCTTCCAGACTCTCTGTGTTGCCTGCGACTCCTCATCCTCTGAGCAGACTGGTTGCTGAGCAGGCTCTCACACAGAGGAAAAACAGGGAAAAGGCGCAGAGCACCCCAGGGGGAAGGCACGACAGGGACCCAGCACCACCAGGTATGTCTGCTCAACTGTTCACTCTGCTCAACTGGGAACCAGTTGACCAACTGGACCAGGAACAAGGCCTCAGAACCAGAGACAGAAAAAGTCTGTCCATCCACCTGCTGGAGATAGAACATACTGAGGAGCTGAGCTGCTAGCAGGGAGCTATGTAGTGGTGCTCAGTTCTGTATTTTCTATCTCCACCTGCTGGTCGATGGATATAACTACCCCCACTCGTCCTGGAATAGTGGGAATGAATGTAATGGAAACCATGATACCTCTCGATACAAGGCCACAGAGACACGTTTCACTTTCCCCAGAAAATAGAGAGTGCCGCCACCTGAACCTTCAGGGAGCTCAAGGCCAACCCTTGGTCCAGGCCTTGCTGCAAGTACACCCAAAATATTGGGAACCTGAGCCCTCCAAGGTGACAAAAGCGTGCTCCCCACACCAGGGCTCAAAACATGCACTAGACCCTGACTTAGGCTAGGTGTGTAGAGGACATTTGGGAACAAAGCACAGAACTAAGGTTCTAGAACATGGGTCCTCAAATCCAGTCCTCATGGGAACAATCTAGTCTGGATTTTCACAGTGAATCTAAGGCAACAGCCAATGCCACAAGCAGCAATATTTAACTAGGATTTCTGTTTATGACAACTGCACATTTCATTTAGCTCTGTGAATCCCTACAACTACCCTGACAATTGAAATGAGTTTGCAATAAGACTGCCCAACAAATAAAAAGCCAACAATTTAAGCAAGCATGCAAAAGGTCTGACATACTGCTTCTCATCCCAGCATTCCCAACAGGCATTTCAACTGCTGCCATCAAGTCAGTAAAGGCCAGCAAATGTACAATCGCTTCCAATAAAAGTGTAAATCTATAAATCTGTCTCACTGCCGGTCACTGGTTCATATCCCTGCTTACTGTCAGACTACAGAAATTGGATTTTGATAGAACAGCCTGCCTCAGAGACCTCACACTACAAATGAAAATAATCAACACACACGACGTGCCTTTCACTGCTGTTCAGCACCAGAGTCTGGACAGCTCCTTTGACAGACCAATGACCACATTGAAATTATGGATTCAGTGCAATCTGCATGAACCTTTTAGGGATTACAACCATCGAGGAACCTGTTCAGGATTACAAAAAGATGCCAAATCAGGATTACAAAAGACGTTAAGTGCTTAAATTTATATTTTGTATTTTCTAGTATTATATGATTGAAGCACATGTTATTTTGAATGTGCATTGAGGTTTTTATTGGAGCAAGTGTAGGAATTGACTCATTTAGGCTCTAAGGCCCAGATGCACTAAACGTTTTTCATCGTTAAATGAGCCCTTAAGGAAGAATTTCCTATCCTTTCCATGCACTAAAGCCTATTTTTCGACGGCAGTAGCAGCTAACGAAACTGGAATGCAAATGAGAAACTACCATTGAAATGTAGACAATTTGGAATGCACTAACTATACCGACGATAGCAACGATTCACTTACCACCAGAAATTTAACGTCAGCTCAGACCTGTCGTTAAAGCCTGAGCTGTCATCTCCCCACTGCCCCCTGCACGATGAAAAACCAAATTGCTGGCATGTTTTAAAAGAAAAGTGGCTCCCTGCTTCCCTGTGCCTAAAATAAAAAAAGGAAACTAAATTAAAAAAGGATCGGGAGGGGGCAAAGGCGCTCATCAGTAGTGTCCTGTATGGACGGCCTGGCCTTGCCTTGCTTGCCCCCCCCCCCCCCCCGAAGTCCCCGCTGCTCCCCACTGCTCCGTTTGTGAAATAAAAGCTTTTAAAAATGAATCCTTTGCAGTTGCTGGGCTCCCCCTCCCTTCCTGTGTCTCTCTTCTTTAGTCGGCAATGCTCCGGCCTCCTGCCCTCCTCCACCTCCGTGCCCCGCCCCCCCCGATTTCGTCCCTGCCGCTCCCCCCCCCCACCGGACCCCCCTCCACCATAATGGCCGGTGCAGCGCCTCTCACCTATGTTTGAAGGCGCTGCCCAGGCTGGATCAGCTATTCTTTAGCTCTTCTGTCTCCTCCAATGTTTCCTTTTTCTTCCTGTGTCCGCCCTCCTCTGACGTCAGTTATCTACGTAGATAACTGACGTCAGAACGTAGATAACTGACGTCAGAGGAGGGCGGACACAGGAAGAAAAAGGAAACATTGGAGGAGACAGAAGAGCTAAAGAATAGCTGATCCAGCCTGGGCAGCGCCTTCAAACATAGGTGAGAGGCGCTGCACCGGCCATTATGGTGGAGGGGGGGGTCCGGTGGGGGGGGGAGCGGCAGGGACGAAATCGGGGGGGGGGGGGCGGGGCACGGAGGTGGAGGAGGGCAGGAGGCGGAGCATTGCCGACTAAAGAAGAGAGACACAGGAAGGGAGGGGGAGCCCAGCAACTGCAAAGGATTCATTTTTAAAAGCTTTTATTTCACAAACGGAGCAGCGGGGAGCAGCGGGGACTTCGGGGGGGGGGGGGGGGGCAAGGCAAGGACGTCCATACAGGACACTGCTGATGAGCGCCTTTGCCCCCTCCCGATCCTTTAATGTTTGTGGAGACATGCAGGGGAAAGTGGGGAGCCACGTGTTTGTGTTTTCTTTTTTTTCTTACGTTTCTGGCATGCGCAGAGCAGCCAGCATAACGCTTGGCTGCTTTGCGCATGCTTTACGAGCCGATTACCGACGGGGATTAGTGCATCGTTCTTTCCAATACCGCACCAAACTTTTTGGGGCTGTGTTTTTGGAGCATGCTTCGTTATTTGAGATTCGGTAAAGGTTTTTACGTTTCTGATTTTTTTACGTTTGCTTGATGCATCTACCCCTAAATTAGATAAGGTATTAGACACATCTCTATAAACATTTGATTGGCACATGGGTGTGTTTTAAAAGAAAAATTTATATATAAAAATACCTTAAGAGGAGTTCTATGATCGAGAAGCTTATCCACCCTCAGAGGTGCTGCTACTTAATTTAGTGGCACCATGCTTGGGTGAGTTTACAACTCTGAGAACACCTCTATTATCAAAAAGATATATCATATATATTATCATGTGTTTTGTATTGAGTTCCACTGGGTCAATTCCTTCCACTTAGGTATCTCCCAAAAGATTTTTCTCTGGTCTCATACTTACACAATGAAATTAAGGCATTTCAAAACGTTTGCGTAAGAGGTAGGGACATCCAAGGGTAGTAAATGAGCAAATGCTTATCAGTGTCAGTACAGAACTCTGTTGGTGATAATTTCCGAAGTATTCAAATTCCAACTGAGAGAAACTAATTATCAAGGTACCAAAAGCTCTCTATACTATATAAACATATGAATTTTGAATCACTAACCGAGAGGTAAAACTACAACACTGAGGTGTACATGATTTAGCAAAGATATGATGTAGCAGGTATTCTCTGAGGACAGTAGATGATATATTCTCACAATTAGGTAACATGACACCGGGTTGCCTGTTCCAGAGTTTGTATCAAGCTTTTTACAGAGCTCTTTTGTTGTGCGAGACATTCTCCAGTATGCATGCACGAGTGCTTCCCACCCACCTGGCAAATGCGGGACCAACAGTACAATACAATAGCATAGAACATGACTCCAAGGGGAGGTGGGAGAGTATGTGAGAACATATAGCCTGCTGTCCTCGGAGAATACCTGCTACAGGTAAATATCTTAGCTTTCTCTGAGAACAAGCAGGCTAATATTCTCACCAAGCTCACTACGAACAAACACCAGAACAGAGAAACTGGTAAGCAAGTCGTTGGAAGAGAAGCCTGGGAAAGAATAAGAAGGGTTTAGGCGGGTGAAGTGGAGTTCTAGAATCTAAAGTAAAAGTGAATTACTATTCCATCAAACCCATGATGGGAATGCTACCGCAGGCATGATACCCAGAGCAGGAAGGAGATGTAAATGTGTGGAATGAAGAGAACACAACAGCCCAACCAAGCTTCCTAACAGAATAGAACAATAGTCATGGCATTAACACAAGCCTGAAGAGGATTATCCTGGGTAAACCAGCCTGGGGTGGAAGGAAAAGAAAAAAATGAGGTAGCTAAACAGACATTTAGCAATCCCCGATGATGAGACACCTCTTGTAGGAAGGTAACTAAAGGCTAAGGAGAAAACCTGTGGGGCTGAAGCCGCATCAAGGATAGACCTTTGTCCGCTTGCAGTGCAATGAGTGGAATACGTGCTTGCCGTGCATGATACTATATGAAGGATGGAGGCATGAGAAGCAACTAATGTAGATCGAAGCCCGATAAAACTCGAGATAGGAACCTAGAGTACATGCAGAGAACCACTCCATTGCGATGAAAGATGAAACTGTTGACAGGCTCAAAGGTCATATTCCCGACATGCCTATGTAACAGACATCAGAAACAAGTAGGCTGAGGTCAAGAATTCCCCTTGACATAAAAACAAGCAGTGTAAGGTAGCACTTAAGAAACAGGGATACCAATGCTGAGGTCTCAGAAGCCTTTATACAAAGATGAGAGCAGTGATGAAACAAGACGAATCTCCACCGAGTTGACGTAGACTAAACTCAGAAAGACGTAGAAGGTATGCCTACCAATCAGCAAACCTATCCCATTGGAAAGAGAAACGCTTCCCATGGGGAACCTTTCTGAAAAGCCAAAAAGACTGTGGAGACACTTTCATAAAAAACACCAGGAATCTAATGTGAAACCTCAATCATCCGGGCCATGTGGGCCAGAGAGGATGGGATGCAGAAGAGACCCGCTCCCCCATTATGTGGGTAAGGCCCATAGCGCCTGGAAAGAATCCCAGAACAAGAGGAATTTAAATCTGCAGAAGCCAAGAAGGATGCATCAGAGTGTTGATGCTTTAGTACTACTTGCTCGACCACAGAGCCTGGCCATAAGAACATAAGAGTAGCCATAATGGGTCAGACCAATGGTCCATCTAGCCCAGTATCCTGTTTCCAAACAGTGGCCAAGCCAGATTACAAGTATAGGGAGATGAGAGGAGACGAATATAGAAGATTGTTCTCCCAAGGAAGGGGAAATGTAAGTGATGGTAGTCTGTTCTGGACCTGGACGTGGAACAAACTGGAAGGATGGGGTTATGTATTTGAGTAACCATGAGAGATCGTAAGGATGTTCCAGAAAAGGGAGAACATCTCTAGGAAGAGACCTATCTTCCTGATATATGACCTAATACAGTCAAATGGCCACACTGTTAGAATTACCCATCCAAAAAGTGGCCTGAAGGAGCAACTGACTACCCTCTGCCATATTTGTACAGTCCCTTGACACAGAGGTCAAAACCAGAGAACAGACCATGGGAACGAGTAGAGAATAGCTGAATAGTTGCAATCGTGAGTGTGTCAGGTTGTCCAGAGTGCCAGAAACAGTTGTCTCCAGGCTGATGGAACAGTTAAGAGTGTGGAAGCCTGATGAGGGAGCTTTGCACTATAGGTGAGCGGTAGGTACCACAGGAGATGCAAAGTCGAGGGCCCAAAGAACAGTTGTATGGACTAATAGGGCAGAGACATTCCCAAACAGAAAGTAAACAAATCATGGTGACATAAGGACTTCTTACAGGGTCCCCATGGTCTGACACCACAAGGAGGTAGAATCCACCAGGAAAAAAAAAGGCATGGGTGTTGTATGGCTGGTGAAGGCCATGTAGTCAACAACTTGTTGTGAAGGTGGGAGCCACCGACGGGCCCAGTGCCCTGTTGGCAAGAATGACCAGAGTATCCAACATCTCATAGGGGAAGAAATGCCCCAGATAGGAGAGTATCTAGCAGGAGCCCAATGATGTTAAAGTGGGAGACAGGAAGCAGATGGAGTTGGGGGTAGTGAAACACGAATACCCTTAAGTCCAGCACCCAAAAAGTGCTCCATATGGACTCCCAAGCACCAGTCTTCGACAGGCTCTGCACAAACCCAAATGGGCAAAGAAGTGGACTCACAGGCAGCAGAGAAATTGTGAAGCACATGAGACACATGGTGAAGTTCCCAGGATTGAACATGAAGCCAAAAGGCAGCATATGGTACAGAAGGTAGAAAATCCCCAGTCGAAATAAAAGACTGCCCAAAATAAATATCCAAGCCAGTGCAAAGAGCAGAGACAAGACTGACCAGAACTACGGGGAGTAGGATGCTTAGGTTAACCATCCTAAACTGTTCTTTGCTGAAACAGTAGCAAGAGAATCAAAGAGGCAGGATGGAAAGTATCCCCCTTGTGTACACTGGCACAATGGAGAACAAGGAATAGAATCACAGCAGTCGTCCCTTGGTGATACAGACTCAAGCTGAAGGGCTTTCAGAGATATTCCAGAAGGAACTTCTTGTACTGAGAACTGATTTAAGCCGCTCCCGGCGGACAGGCCATCTGCCTGAGGCCCGAACAGTGGTCTCCGTGCAACCAGGAAGGCGTAGGGGCACTGACTTGTACTGCAGTAATTTCCCTCTGGAGTCATCCAAAGGGGTACAGTGCTGCATCTGGAGAGCCATCCAGGCTCAACCGCATGCTGAAGACGGAAGTAATGTGCTGGACTGAAGTCCATTAAGGCTAGCAAGAAGAGGAGGCAATAAAAAGACCTTTGATTCGACTGAGCAAAGAGCTTCCTATATAAGCAGAAAGTTGGAGAAGGCGCCCGAGTGGAAAGAATGCAATGGTGACTGTGCAGTTCATGAAGCAGCCCCTTCCAACTGTGTTCTAAAAGGTCATCTCTCCAGCACTTGGCAGCCATCAGTTTCCGCCGAACACACAAAAGAAGACACAGTCACCAAGGATCACGCAGCAATGGCATAGGAAAAACTGCTGGAAGATGTAGTCAAGACATGGCACCTGACCCAGTACTGGTGATACACAGTCTGTTGCTCAGTCATCTGACGAAGTGACTTGACTAACTCCAATGGAAGAGAAGCTGCCAAAGTGAGCATGGAATGAAGCTCTGTAGTATACGCTCATGGAGAGGTAGCAGGACTGAAGTCTTGAGAAGGGCAATGAAACCCCGTATTCAAGTTTCCGAGTGGATCCATGGTACTAGCATTCCAGTTAGTGGGAGCTGAAGGATAGCTTGTAGAAATCTGTACTCCTTGAGTGTTAATCCAACTCCCCTGGAGGGAGGAGGAGGAGGAAGTAGAGCCCAGGAGAACCAGGAGAGTTCTGAAACTGGTGCATAGAGACTATATGTATGTGAGGGAGTGGGCCACAGAAGGACCTCCATATCCCTCACGAGAACCTTATGGAAGAGCTAATGGACCAGGGCTAGTTCATATCTCCTAGGCGGAGACTCATAGCCCAGGAACTCAAAAAGGAAAAAAAGCAAGCCTCCACCTCAGAAGGTAGTGAAAAGACGTCACTGAAGGGAAAGACAGGCTCGTCAAAGGGAGATATCCATGCCCGTGGAGGGAGGATGGGTGCAGATGGCATCCTAAAGGACAGCCTCTCTGAGAAGTGCCGGGAATGCGCATCTGACCCCTATATGCTCCTCACCAGTGCCAGCCAGGAACCCATAATGGAAGGGCCAAGACAGAGTCCACCTCGCCCAAGAGGCAGGACCCCGAAAGGGCATAGAGGATAGGGCTACAGATTCAAGTTGTATTAAAACTGCTTGCAGCTGCATTGCCTAACATGGGCTGCAATCACCCCAGTGCCGCATGTGACAACGGAAGCAGAGCCTACTCTATAGGCTGAGGACCATGCAGGGCCAATACAAAAGGTACGGCAGGCGCAAGCACCCTCGACATGTGGATCGAGATTCTCAAGAGGCATCAACTCTGATGCTCTGGAAGACAGCGGAGCAGATGCAAATGGCATGGCAGGTGCAAGCACCTTCAAAACCCAATGTCCCGGGATCAAGGGTCATATGACAAGAAGCATGTTGGGCGTAAGCACTGTCGATGCTGTAGAAGAGTGTGGAGCCAATACAAATGGCATAGCAAGCATAAGCATCTTTGACGCAGATGCCCCGGGTTCGAGTCTAGGATGTCAAGGCACATGGCAGGCACAAGCACCTTCGACATCAGTGCCTCTTGAAAAAGTGAAAGTTTGGAGCCACAGTGTAGAAACAAACTGCTGAAGCAGCGACCGTACAGGCTCAGTGGAGAAGCATGGCTGTCGCAAGCACCATTAATGCTGATGCATTCCGAAGGCGGCCAGGCTTCAAGGCGCAGGGTCCTGGTGCTCCGAGACTCCTGTAGCGGTAGTAGTAATTGGAAGGTCTCCTGGTATCGAGACACCTCACCAATGCTGCAATGCCTTGGAGGCACTGAAGGGAGAGAGATGCCAATTCTCGAAGCTCATATGGTTACAGATATTCAGTACCAACGCTGATGCTCGCCAATGATCCTATGGTCCCCAGTACTGGCGTAACGCTTCATAATGACTTTATTCGGCACCAGCAGTGATGCACAATATCTGCTTCGAGTCCTGGGCACTGAGAAGGACAAAGTGAAGCCTCACGCTCCAAGCCAGTGCCAAAACCTGTAGGGCCCAGGGACTCACATAGTGGCTGATGAGGCAGGTGCCAATGCAATCGCTGACACCACAGACAGTGATGCTGACGTTGAGGTCTTGAACGATGACAAAGAGTTCCCTGCAAGCCACTAATTGGGTTCTGGCTTGAATTTGAAGAAACAGAACACAGTTAGAAGAGGTATGTAGTCATACCAAAACTGGCTCCCGACAGAAAAATTTGAGACTCGATGGTGCTGAAAGAGAATGATGCAGCAAAGAAAAATGAAGGGAAAAACCCACCGGAGCTCAGGCCTAAAAATAGCCTATGGAGCCACAGTAAAAGAGAAAAATTAAAGAAAAATATAAACAATTGAACGAGGCACATAAGAAAACCAAAAAGGGCACAAAAAGAAACTGTTAAAAACCGAACTGGCAACTGTGAGGAGAGAGATTTTTTTTTTTTAATGCATCCTCTTTTCATCAAAGAAAAAAAAAATCAACTGTTGGTCCAACATTCACGCGGGATGCATGCGCACTGGAGCGTTGTCTCGTGCTTCTTAAGAGCTCTGTGAAAAGCTTGATACAAGCCCCAGACCGGGCAACATGGCATCGCATTACACAATTGTGAGAATATTAGCCTGCTTGTCCTCGGAGAAAAATATTTATAAAGAGTCCTCAGTACCCAGCGCAATGCGCACTCAATCATCACAGGTGCCACAAGTAATAAATAAGCAACGCCTAACCAGTGGCGTTCCTAGGGGGGCTGACACCCGGGGCGGATCGCCGATGCGCCCCCCCCCCTCCCCCCCCGGCGAAATGATGGACACAAACATGGGGGCAGGGCGGGACTATCCCCCATCCCCTTACCCTGCTATCCCTGGTGGTCTAGAGGTACCTCTTCGTCTTCAGGGCAGGAAAGAGTCCCCTCTTTCCTGCCCGGAGCGCTGCTGCTAGCTGCCCTGCACCCTGTCCTGTGGTGAGTCCGGCTCTCGGCATTTCAAAATGGCCGCCGAGAGTTGAAGCAGCCTCACGAGACTTCAACTCTCGGTGGCCATTTTGAAACACTGAGAGCTGCACTCACCACAAGACAGGAAGCAGGGCAGCTAGTAGCTCCGGGCAGGAAAGAGGGGGCTCTTTCCTGCCCCGAAGAGGTACCTCTAGACCACCATGGAAAGCAGAGTAAGGGGAGGGGAGGGGGAGGGGAGATGACAGGGGGGAGGTGAGGGCGTGGAAAGGGCGGGACAAGGGACGTAAAAGGGGTGGGACAGGGGACGTAAAAGGGGCAGCTCCCCCCAGCGAAACGACACCACCCCCCAAGTGCATCTTTACCTGATGGGGGGGGGGGGGTGGCGCACATCTGTCAGCAACGCTCGTTCCCCGCTCCCTCTGCCTCGTTACAGGAAATAACCCGTTCCGGGGCCAGAGGGAGCAGAGAACGACTTTTTTTTTCTTTTCTTTTTTTTTTTTTTTTTTACACAAGATAAGGGCTATGTTTGTCACACTTACAGATTTTTGTGACGTTGGTCACATCATGGGGAAATTACACACATCAAAAAGTTTTGAGTCCTGGGATGTTACAGCAAAGCAGAGATCACTGCACTGGGTACGGAGGAGACTAATTATTTAAATCATATACACTTCAGTGTTGTGGTGGTTTTACCCCTCAGTTTCTGACTCAGAATTCACATGTTTATATAGCAGGGAGCTGTTGGTACATTGGTGATAATTTCCAAGCATGTCAGACCTCCTTCTGATCGTCAAAACGCAAAAATAACTGCTCCATGCAAGCATTCTGTGAGCAAACTAAAAGGTATGTCACAGTTAACTGCCATCTTTCGAGAAACCATACAAACCACCTGAAGGAAGGGTAGGATGCTCTATCTTGAAAGTTATCTGGACTTTGGAAAATTAAACAAGCCAATGGCAATAATTTTCAGTCTTGCTGGATTTGAAAACCCTTTTATTTAGCCATCCTGATCTTTGCTATGAAATTCATTAAAACCCAGTGGGTCTGGAGGAGTGGCCTAGTGGTTAGAGCACTGGTCTTGCAATCCAGAGGTGGCCAGTTCAAATCCCACTGCTGCTCCTTGTGATCTTGGGCAAGTCACTTAACCCTCCATTGCCTCAGGTACAAACTTAGATTGTGAGTCCTCCTGGGACAGAGAAATATCCAGAGTACCTGAATGTAACTCACCTTGAGCTACTACTGAAAAAGGTGTGAGCAAAATCTAAATAAATAAAGATACCATTCAGAATCTCAAAGAATAGCAACATTCCATGTAGAACCCCAAAGAATATCAAGATTCTGGAATCCTACAGAGTGACAAGATTCCATGCAGAATCTCAAAGAATAGCAACATTCCATGTAGAACCATAGAACCCCATGTAGAATCCTAAAGATTAACAAGCGGAGGAGTGGCCTAGTGGTTAGAGCACTGGTCTTGCAATTCAGAGGTGGCTAGTTCAAATCCCACTGCTGCTCCTTGTGATCCAAGTCACTTAACCCTCCATTGCCTCAGGTACAAACTTAGATTGTGAGTCCTCCTGGGACAGAGAAATATCCAGAGTACCTGAATGTAACTCACCTTGAGCTACTACTGAAAAAGGTGTGAACAAAATCTAAATAAATGGGAAAGGGAATGGGACTTATATACCGCCTTTCTGAGGTTTTTCCAACTACATTCAAAGCGGTTTACATATTATATACAGGTACTTATTTGTACCTGGGACGACAGAGGGTTAAGTGACTTGCCCAGAGTCACAAGGAGCTGCAGTGGGAATCAAACCCTGTTCCCCAGAATCAGAGTCTGCTGCACTAACCACTAGGCTACTCCTCCACTAGCAACATTCCATGTAGAAGCCTGCCCTTGCAGATCAGCAACACGGCCGCGCAGGCTTCTGTTTCTGTGAGTCTGACGTGCAGGACGTCAGACTCACAGAAACAGAAGCCTGCGCCACATTGCTAATCTGCAAGGGCAGGCTTCTACATGGAATGTTGCTAATGGAATAGCAACATTAACATTCCACGTAGAATCTCAAATAGTAGCAACAGAATCTCAATAGTAGCAACATTCCATCTAGAATCTCCAATAGTAGCAACATTCCATCTAGAATCTCAAATAGGGAAAGGGAACTGGGACTTGATATACTGCCTTTGAGGTTTTTCCAACTACATTCAAAGCGGTTTACATATTATATACAGGTACTTATTTGTACCTGGGACGATGGAGGGTTAAGTGACTTGCCCAGAGTCACAAGGAGCTGCAGTGGGAATCGAACCCAGTTCCCCAGGATCAGAGTCCGCTGCACTAATCACTAGGCTACTCCTCCACTGTAGCATTTATACTACTACTACTACTAGACATTTCTAAAGCGCTACTAGGGTTACGCAGCGCTGTACAATTTAACATAGAAGGACAGTCCCTGCTCAAAGGAGCTTACAATCTAAAGGACAAATGTACAGTCAGTCAAATAGGGGCAGTCTAGATTTCCTGAAAGGTATGAAGGTTAGGTGCCGAAAGCAACATTGAAGAGGTGGGCTTTGAGCAAAGATTTGAAGATTTAAATAAATATAAATGCTACAGCTACAAACCGGTTTACTTTTTCTAAGGTGGCTAATTAAATCCATGCTGAAAGCTGGGTATGTCTGAAAAAATATCCCCTGCAAGTCCCAGGTAGTTGTCCCATGTCAGGGAAAAAACATTAAATGCCTGAGAAATCAGTTATGAAGGTGGCAATCGGGGACGGGGAAGGGGGGGGGGAAAATACTTTTTTTTGTTACAGCTATCAATAGAAATCAAACAAAATAAAACATGGAAAAGAAAATAAGATGATACCTTTTTTATTGGACATAACTTAATACATTTCTTGATTAGCTTTCGAAGGTTGCCCTTCTTCGTCAGATCGGAAATAAGCAAATGTGCTAGCTGACAGTGTATATAAGTATTTCTCTGTTGATCACCCCACCCCTCACCTATCCACATCCATCCTGTTAGAATATCAATGATATGCTTTGATGTCCCCATGCATACCTCCGACCCACCCCCATCCTCCCACCCTGTCAGACTGTCATAGTAATGCTTGAATGTTTTCACTTATATACACTGTCAGCTAGCACATTTGCTTATTTCCGGTCTGACGAAGAAGGGCAACCTTCGAAAGCTAATCAAGAAACGTATTAAGTTATGTCCAATAAAAAAGGTATCATCTTATTTTCTTTTCCATGTTTTATTTTGTTTGATTTCTATTGATAACCTTAAGAGTGGACTAACACGGCTACCACACTCCTCTACTTTTGTTACAGCAAAATCTAGCAGAGAAAAACATTTTGAAAAGCATGGATGTTACTCTCCAAACCACTGTCAAGAAAAGGAACGCGCCTCTTGATTGACACCACAGTGGATCCAAGGTTTTTCTGCAGATATCCCTCCAGCTGCTCCCTGGTAATTATAGATTTTCTTTTCATTATCAGAACAGTGTGAAGTCCTATGAAAGAGCATGTGATGATGAGCCCCGGTTCCAGCAGCAGAGTCTGAGAATGCCTGGGGCCCCCATTCCTTTCATTTTTTCACAGGGACTTCTTAATTGCCTAAGGCGGAGCATTAAGTAACACCAGTTGTAGGTGTAGTTTGTTTGCAGGGGGACAGAGTGGGAAGGGAGGAACATATACTACCTCCCGCGGGAGGTGGTGGAGATGAAAACGGTAACGGAATTCAAACATGCGTGGGATAAACATAAAGGAATCCTGCTCAGAAGGAAGGGATCCTCAGGAGCTTAGCCTAGAATGGGTGGCAGAGCTGGTGGTTGGGAGGCGGGGCTAGTGATGGGCAGACTTATACGGTCTGTGCCGGGGCTGGTGGTTGGGCGGCGGGGATAGTGCTGGGCAGACTTATACGGTCTATGCCGGGGCTGGTGGTTGGGCGGCGGGGATAGTGCTGGGCAGACTTATACGGTCTGTGCCAGAGCCGGTGGTGGGAGGCAGGGATAGTGCTGGGCAGACTTATACGGTCTATGCCGGGGCTGGTGGTTGGGCGGCGGGGATAGTGCTGGGCAGACTTATACGGTCTGTGCCAGAGCCGGTGGTGGGAGGCAGGGATAGTGCTGGGCAGACTTATACGGTCTGTGCCAGCGCTGGTGGTGGAAGGCGGGACTGGTAGTTGGGAGGCGGGGATAGTGCTGGGCAGACTTATAGGGTCTGTGCCAGAGCTGGTGGTGGAAGGCGGGACTGGTAGTTGGGAGGCAGGGATAGTGCTGGGCAGACTTATAGGGTCTGTGCCAGAGCTGGTGGTTGGGAGGCGGGGTTGGTGGTTGGGAGGTGGGGATAGGGCTGGCCAGACTTATATGGTCTGTGCACTGAAGAGGACAGTACAAATAAAAAAAGTAGCACATATGAATTTATCTTCTTGGGCAGACTGGATGGACCGTGCAGGTCTTTTTCTGCCTTCATCTACTATGTTTACTATGTTTATTACTTCAATGATTCTCAGTTAACTAATGTACGGAAGCAGTTGTTTTCTGTGTATAGTGTTGTACAGTAGGTCATATGTATTCTATAAAAAGCTCTGCAATTCAGACGTCGTCTTTGTAGGAGACTTACCTAAAGAATCCTTCATAAATGACCAAACATCAAAACTTTACTACTACAAGTTAACACTGAACTCTTTATTTTATTTGCTTACTTTATTCACATCATAACTCTCGGACGTTTTACATTTACCCTTGATCTTTTAATGCCTGAACTGAACTGTGTATCTACTACTAATAAATTATTTTTATTTTTATACTTCAAATGTAATAATACTCTGTACTTCTCATTCCGAGATGGCGATCGCCATTACGGCATAATGTAAGCCACATTGAGCCTGCAAATAGGTGGGAAAATGTGGGATACAAATGCTGCAAAGTAAATACATAAAAATAAATAAATAAATAGCACTTTAAAAACAGAACCGAGGAGTAGGGTAAGGGAATGGCACTTCCAAAAACCACAAGGAAGATGGATTTTAATGGGCAGAGTTTATAACGCCAACAGACTCGACATGGCACCGTGTTTTGGCAAGGGTTTGGAGCTGAAAACAGAGCTGAAAATAAATTGAGCTGAGTTGAAGAAAAGTCGAAGTCATACAATATAGAAAAGGATTTTTAGCTGAATTTATTGGATGTGGAGAGCACCGAGGATTTGGCCATTGGACTTAAGATTCCGTGGAGAATTTACCGCCCTGCAGATGGACAGCTTTTACTTGATTAAATGCTGCGGATAGAATAAGGGCTGGTATATTGCTACACTTTTCCCAAGGATGAGTTGACTGGCTAAATGTTGCCTAGCTTTGTTCCTTTGGCCTTAGCGACTCTTCTATATATATACTTCTATGGGTAATGAATGTATGGTTGATGGATGAATGTATTTTATGGTTTTTAAGAAATTTTGATGTGTATTTATAGAAATAGAAGTTGAATTAATAGTGTGTTTATATACTGTTTACTAATAAAGATTATATTTATGTATTTATTTTATTTATTTATTGCATTTGTATCCCACATTTTCCCACCTTTTTGCGGGTTCAGTGTGGCTTACAATACGTTATGAAGATGGAAATACAGTTTGTTACAACTCAGTTATGGATTACATTGTGGGGAGTTATGCGACACAAAGTCAAGTATGTTGATTATATAAAATATTTATATTTTCCTGATTGTTTATTACCTAAAACTTTGGGGGAAATTTTGCTTGGAGATTCCTATTTAATGGGTTTGTTGTAACATAAGTGCCTGCCTCAGGAGTCCAGAACGGTAATATGGATGAAAAAAAAAACTCTGTATAATATATATTCAATGCGCAAGCTTCCATGAGCATTCAAAGAGCACGCTGTAACGGCAGAACTGAAAGCAATACGGGTAAACCTCAGAAGAGCTTTTAGCAGTGCCAAGACGCTCCTCTTTTGGACACTCGTTCACCCATGCATCACCGCTCTGGACTCCTGAGGCAGGTGCTTATGAACTGAAACACAGCGCCGCGTCAAGCCTGTTGGTATTATTTCAATAAGCTCTGCACATTAAGATCCTTACGTCTTCCCTGTGGTTTTTGGAAGTACCCTTCTCCTTGATTCTGTTTGACTACAGTCATAGGGACTGGTGGTTCCTTCACTTCACGTGGTTTTCTTCTCACAGCACTTAACGAAACTAGAACACAGCATCAATGATCTTATGGTAAGAATACTAAAAGGAAACTAGGACAATCCAGGAACGTTAAGACCTTAGAAGTCAAAATGAATAAATATTTTGAACCCACCAGAGCACAACAAAGAACTGGGTTTTTTATCCTACTAAAAACCATAAAATTATACTGCTTTATCACCCTCTTATCCAGGGACATAGCCAGCCCTCGAGATGGGAGGGGGCCAGAGCCCGAGGTGGGGGGGGGGGAGCACATTTTGGTCACCGCCCCCCACCACCACTGCAAATACCTTGTCTGGCAGGGGTTCCCAACCCCCACCAGCTGAATACTGTGTCCAGCGCTGCTCTCCAGTGCCGCAATGTGCTGCCGCAGACCAGCGCTGGACAAAGTACAGTACATAAGTATTGCCATACTGGGAAAGACCAAAGGTCCATCAAGCCCAGCATCCTGTTTCCAACAGTGGCCAATCCAGGTCACAAGTACCTGGCAGAAACCCAAACAATAGTAACATTCCATGTAGAACCCCAAAGAGTAGCAAGATTCTAGAATTCTAAAGAATAACAAGATTCCATACAGAATTTCAAAGTGTATACCAACATTCCATTTAGAACCCTAAAGAGTAGCAAGATTCCATTCAGAATCCCCAGTACATAAGTATTGCCATACTGTGAAAGACCAAAGGTCCATCGAGCCCAGCATCCTGTTTCCAACAGTGGCCAATCCAGGTTACAGATACCCGGCAAGATCCCAAAAATGTACAAGATTACAGCGGAACATTTTTATGTTTTCATCATTTGAACTTAGCCGAGTGGACATTGGATTATGTACTTTGGATACATCGAAGAATATACAGGTGGAGCAACCAGTTGGGTTGTATCACAGAGGATTACTGTGGACTGTACGTTTGGGAAGCTTGCCAGGTGCCCTTGGCCTGGATTGGCCGTTGTCGTAGACAGGATGCTGGGCTCGATGGACCCTTGGTCTTTTCCCAGTGTGGCATTACTTATGTACTTATGTCCTCTACTTGGCTCACTTTTATTACATAGAGCAGTGATTTAACCTATTGTGATGTCATAGTGGCTCATTCCACCAATAAGAGCCAACCTCATTAGTGATGTCACAATGGCTTGATTGTATAGAATGCTTGTACGTTTGGGAAGCTTGCCAGGTGTCCTTGGCCTGGATTGGCCGCTGTCGTGGACAGGATGCTGGGCTCGATGGACCTTTGTTTCTTTTCCCAGTGTGGCATTACTTATGTACTTATGTCCTCTACTTGGCTCACTTTTATTACATAGAGCAGTGATTTAACCTATTGTGATGTCATAGTGGCTCATTCCACCAATAAGAGCCAACCTCATTAGTGATGTCACAATGGCTTGATTGTATAGAATGTTTGTACGTTTGGGAAGCTTGCCAGGTGTCCTTGGCCTGGATTGGCCGCTGTCGTGGACAGGATGCTGGGCTCGATGGACCTTTGTTTCTTTTCCCAGTGTGGCATTACTTATGTACTTATGTCCTCTACTTGGCTCACTTTTATTACATAGAGCAGTGATTTAACCTATTGTGATGTCATAGTGGCTCATTCCACCAATAAGAGCCAACCTCATTAGTGATGTCACAATGGCTTGATTGTATAGAATGTTTGTACGTTTGGGAAGCTCGCCAGGTGCCCTTGGCCTGGATTGGCCGCTGTCGTGGACAGGATGCTGGGCTCGATGGACCCTTGGTCTTTTCCCAGTGTGGCATTACTTATGTACTTATGACATTTTTGTATCGTTAAGTTCAGATGATTGACGTCTAAGGAGATTTTATCAGGAATATGTGAGATCTAATGTTTGTAAGTAAGGATATGGTAATTAATAAATAGTAATGAAGATTGACATAGTGTGATATGTTTAAATATACAAAAATTAGTCAATTTGATAGGTAAATAATACAGTGTGACTAATTAAAACTGAGTGTAACCCTTGTATTGTTAATAATTAATATGCCTGTCACCTCCATTATATGCAAATCTCTCTCATGCATATTCATTAGGGCTATCCCAAAAACCCAACTAGCCTGAGGACCTTTTTTTGTACCCTTGCCTTGGACCATTCAAATTATACCAGTCCAGATGCTGCCCCAGTCTGACCTGTTCCTCGTGTGTCAAAGGGTGTGAAGATGTCACTGCTGTGAAGCTTGTCACCACACCTACTGTTTTAGCTCATCCCGTAATCAACCCTGGGTGTGGAAACATCAAACCCACTACACTCCCAATCAAAGGTTTGTTTAGAAAAGATAACTGCCCATCTTATGCCAGTGAAATAGTCCCAAGTCAGATTTCTTGTCAAAATAAAAATGGTTTGGCTCAGTTTCAAACAGAGAGGAAAGGATTTTGCAAATTAAGACGTTCACCTGGGACTACTTAGGTCTTGAACTCATAAAAGGACCCTCCTTAGCTGAAACTCTGCATTACTGGTCTTAGTTTAGTTTAATTTAGATGTGATATATTGCCCTTCAGTACAATAACATGAACAAAAAGAAATGAACTCAATCAAAAGACAGGGTTACAGGAATAGATTTGAAAGCACACAAAGGACAGGAAGAAATAGCATAGCGGAGTCCAGGGCACGTGGCACAGCAGATACAAAATAGAGAAAAGGGGAAAAAAAACAGGGAAAGCCATACCTCATAAAAAGGGCTGTGAGGATGAGAGCCACTCCAAATCAGGGAGAGGGAAAATGGGTTTTCAGAAGAGGGCATTTGATTAGTCCGATCCCAGCATTGTTGGGAGTGCGTTCCAAAGGGAAGGAGCAATACACAAAAATGCTGAGGAATTGATTCTAAATGGGAACACTGGCGTGGAGGCAAAGACAACCTAAAAGTAAGAGCAGAGCGAAGCACCCTAGAATGGGTGTAAGGAGATATTAATGCCAAGAGATAGGATAGAATACCAAGTGCGGGACTTTGTGGGCCAGGGTAAAAGGATCTTAAAATTTAGTGCAGGAAAATACGGGAAGTCAGTGGTGAGCAGCCAGCAGGGGATGATGTGATCCAATCTACGAGAATGTGAAAGAGGCAGATGGAGGTATTCTGAACAGTTAGTAAATTCTTGAGAGATTTTTGGGAGACCGGATTAGATAATGTTGCTCTTTAAGATAGATTTTGGGGAGACCGGATTAGATAATGTTGCTCTTTAAGATAGATTTTGGGGAGACCGGATTAGATAATGTTGCTGCTTAAGAGAGACTTTTGGGACACCGGATTAGACAATGTTGCTGCTTAAGAGAGATTTTGGGGAGACTGGATTAGATAAATGTTGCAATAGTCCAACCAGGAGACGAAAGAGCCAGGACAGTAGCACAGGAGTCATCATCAAGATAGTTAAGGAGGGAGCAGATGAACCTGAGGTAGTAAAAACAACTTCTTTACCACAGAGGAAATGTAAGGTGAAAATGTCAGAGAGGGATCTAAGGTCACACCGAGATATTTAACAGACTGAACAACCTGAATTGAAGTGCCTTGCAACGAAGGGGCCAGAGCAGAAAAGGATGACTGACCAGTAATCCAGAGAGCAGTGGACTTAGAGGGATTCAGGACCAGCCGCTGAGAGGATAACCAGTATTCACTTTCATCCAGACTGGATTGAAGAGGGGAAAGATCAACCTTAGAAGGGTGTTGAGGGAAAACCAAGAGAATGTCTGCGTAAATGTAAAATTTTATTGCAGCGGATTGTACTAATGTTGCCAAAGGAGTAAAAAAGATGTTGAAGAGGACTGGAGAGAGCAATGAACCCTGAGGAACCCCACAGCATAAAGGACGTGGGGAGGAGTTTGAGTAGGATAGTGACACCAAGTGCAGTTAGTAAGAAATTGGGTGAACCAAGAGAGTACTGATCCCGTGAGTCCCAGAGAAACTAGCCTAAGAGAAGGGAGTGAGTAACAAGATCAAAGGCAATAAAGTCTAAGGAGATTAGGAGGGTATAGTGACCACAGTCATGGGCAGCATAAAGATGATTCCAAAGGGACATCATGATGGTTTCCGTCGAGTAGCCCTGGCGGAAGCTGGACTGGAAAAGATGAAAATAGTTTGGAAGAATCAAGATGCTGGGAGTTGCTCGAGAACGACGTGTTCACCTTCAAGAGGAACGTGAGACTGGAAAAAGGCCTGTAACTGGAAACTGATGTAGGGTCAAGGGTGGACCGTTTTAAAATCATTTGATAATTGCTACTTTCCAAGTGAGGACCTCACCAGAAGACAAGCTAATGGAAATCATAGAAAGGACTAATGGAAGTAGTCTGCGAGAGTCCATGTTCAGCCAAGGTGATGGAATAAAGTCAGAGGAGCACGTAGTCTTTCTGACCGCACGGAATAATCTTTCTAAGACCGTGAGAGAGGGGAGGTTAAACTGGGACCAAGATGATGTTCCAGCAGAAACAGAAGAAAAAAACCGAAATAGCTGAAGGTATTGGTGGAGAAGCGGGTGACAAAGGGGCAGGTGGGCGCAGAGAGGAGGGCGAGGAAGAATGGAGGAGGCTAATTTTCTCAGAGAATAAATGGGCAAAGTCTGAAGCAGACAGTGAAGGGTTGGCAAATTTACGAGTGGTGCACTCAGAGCAACTACTTGAAAAAATTGTTTAGAGTGGTTAGTTGCCTCGGATATAAGAACAGAGTAATGTTTCCAGCAAGAGGCATTCAATTGGGAGTGGTAGCAGCAGGGTGGCCAGATATCAAGACCGATCCGGGACAGCATGGGTGCGTCTCCAGATCCGTTCATGTTTGTGGAGTTGTCTTTTAATGGTTCTAAAGTCAGCAGAGTACCAGGGCTTATGGGAAGCCTTGTCTAGGAATATATAGGAACATGATAAGAAATGAATGAGTGGAGGGAGGCTTCCCAGAAAGATGACTGTTCTGAAACACAGCTGGTCACAAAATCCTAGGGAAAGGCGGGAGGGTAGACAGATCAACTGCGGAGAAATCGAAGTGACACTGATGACTTTGGTGCTGAAAATTGGGTTGTTTCAGTTCTTCCTACCATCTTAAATGAGTTTGCACCTTGTGACATTTTCAATGCTGACGAAAATGGACTCTGGCAAGCAATTCCTGATGGAACACTTGCATTCAAACAAGCCAAAATTACAGGAAGTAAAACGTCAAAGGGCCGACTGACAATCCTCCTTTGCTGCAATATGGATGGTAGTGAGAAGTTGGAACCACTCGTCATTGGAAAGAGCAAACAGCCCCGTTGCTTCAAGAATGTTAAGCGACTTCCTGTGTCATACAAGGCTAACGCAAATTCATGGATGACTGGGGAAATATGGAAGCAGTGGCTAAAGAAGTTAGACACTAGAATGTGGGCACAAAAGTGTCAGATTTTGTTGCTTTGTGATAATTGTGCCACACAGTGATGTCAGGCTAACGTCAAGGTGGTCTTCCTGCCACCAAACACTACTTCTCTGATCCAACCTATGGATCGGGGCATAATAGCCCATTTCAAACAACATTATCGGGCTCTTGTGCTACGTCGTCTGAGGAGCGTTATGGATGACCAGACTGGCAAGGATAAACGTGCTGATGAACTGGCTCGTAATCTATCATTGTTGGATTCCCTACATATGCAGAAAGAAGCCTGGAATCACGCTACACAGGCAACCATTGTGAACTGCTACAAGCGGGCAAGTTTTGTTAAGGATGTGGGGCGGGACGAAACAGATGCGGCTGTTGCAAATGCGTCAGATGAACAGGCTATTGACATCCCAGCCGGTGTTACTGAAGAGGAGTTTCATCACTACGTAGCTGTTGATTACGATCTACAAACAGCTGACAACAGCACTGATGTCCAGATATGCAACTACACGCAGGCAACGGCTGATGATGAAACAGATGATGAAATGAGCAGCGAGGCACATGCTGACGAAATTCAACAACCTCCTGTCACTTTTGCAAGAGTGCTGGAGAGTCTCAACACCGTGCGGGCCTATCTGGAGGCCACTGGGTATCAGTGCTATGACAGTTTTTACCATCTGGCAGACAGTCTATGGAATTCAGACAAGAGTGTACAGAGGACTATGACTGATTTCTTCAAGTAAGCCTAACATCAGTTAACAGAGACTGTATACTGTACGTATAACAGTACTGTACATATGTTTATCAGATGTCAAGCTTCTTTTTTGGGTCACAACGGTTAAGTGCATGCTCCAGTTAACTGCATGTATTTCTTTGGTCCCAGACCCTTGCACTTAAGCGGATTGCACTGTATTTTCTACGATTTCTCCCAGTCAAAACAATTCGGGAACGACCATACATATAAAAAGTCAAAGAGCCATATAAAATCTTATGGAAGGACACAATTTAAAAAGAATCCTTCCCTCAATTGAAAGCAAATGTAATTTTTTTAAAATTGATATTCCAGCTGATTTTGGTGAAGAAAAAAATTGAAGTATTCTGTAAAGTTTGAAGTTTTGTAATGTCTATAAAATACTGTCCCCTCTCCCAAAACTGTTTCCCTCCTCAAAACTGAGAGCTTTTTTGAATGTGACTGGGTAATTGGGAATGCTTCCTTGCATGGCCTGCCAAATGAATACATTCACTGCTTCACAAGATCTGACAAAATTAGTGTAAGGGAGCAGAATTTAAAAAAATAAATAAAACTACCAGTAATAAAACACAATGGCTTACAACCCAACCAATCAGAATAATTTGATGATACCAGATGCTACCAATAGTGTAGCTACAGCTGATTTTTTGGGGGGGGAGGGGGGGTAAGGAGCACAGCCCCAAAGTTAACATAGGAACACTAGAACACCAGTCTGAACCATGCTAGTTCCACCTTTAAATGCCTTACAAGAGAGCTTCACAAACTATGGGGTCAGACCCCAAATGGGGTCAAAAAACCTACCTCTGGGTTCACGACCTGGGAGGTCTTTTCCACAGGCAAATCATTCTGCATTTCTGGAGGGTCACACAATTTTATTTGGCTGCCGATCATGGGGTCACAGCCACAAAAGCACCGACTTAAGAGTGCCCCTGGGCAATGTTATGCTTGAGTGACGATCGTTTAAACTATTTCAAGCACTTAATGCTAAACCACATACATATGGAAACAATTCAATTATTCAATTAAATTCAGAGATGAGTAAAGTAGCAGTATGAATTCTTGAACAGCGGAGCAGACGTGTCTCTAAGCCTCATAAATTGTCCAACCAGGATATTTTTTTTTTCCTGCTGCTTGGGTGGATGACAGCTATCAAACCTCAATACGGTGTTTATCTGTAGCCTTGCGGTAGGCTGAAAAGTGAAAACCCTCACTTGTGGCTCTCCTTGCCCATCACTGTACTCTTAAGAAAATTTCAAATTGGAATCACAACAACTCACCCACTCTAAATTTATGCTTTTCTAATACGGTTGGGGACACAGAAGTGGATAAGTAGCGGAATTTGATCCTGGGGAACTGGGTTTGATTCCCACTGCAGCTCCTTGCGACTCTAATCCTTTTTTTTTTTAACTGGTGAGGAAGGAGAGCGCTATCAGGCAGGGAGGCTATAGGGAACACAGGGTGAGACAGGGACTTGCAAGGAAGTATGCCCCCAAGGATGGCACAGTAGCCAAACGACCCAACCCTCAACTGGCCAGCCGAACCAGCCCAGGAGGAGTCCCAAGGAGCTGAATTCAGGAGCCGGTAAGAATATGTCCATCACCTGCTGGAGATAGAGATATACTAATGAGCAGAGGGGCTGGTAGTCCAATACCATTCACTGAAGTCAGTGATCTCTATCTCCACCTGCTGGTAGATGGACACAACCCCACCAGCTGATGGATTCATCTGCTGCCTGCACTAAGGAAACAGTAGATGTCCAAAACTCCAGTCTGCTCGGGTCAGTCTAAATTTTGGGATTTTCTGAATTCTCAGGCAATGCCTTTAAAATTCACATTTTATGGAGGAATGCAGAGCTGAACAGTCAAATGCGCACAGATAGGAGGGGGCGGGGCCACATGTGGCATTCTGTTGCCTCCCTCTTTCCCTCCCTGCGTGATCAGGCACTTTTTTTCTCCCCCTACACCCGGCTCTGCCTGCTTGCTCTCAACTTTTCATGGTCTTCATGCCGCACTGGCAGTCTTACTCAAAAGGCTGCCTCTGGCATTCACCGTGCCTTTACCCTCTGACCCATCTCTGCCCCTTCTGATGCAACTTCGTGTTGCCAGAAGGGCGGGACAGATCAGAGGAGAGACATGGTGAACGCCGGAGGCAGAATGCCAGTAAGGCAGCTGGCCGCTGTAGCATGAAGACTTCACACTTCAGGAAAAGGTGAGGGAGTAGCAGAGCCTGGTGTGGGGGGAAAAATGTCTGACCATGGAAGGAGGGAGGGCAGGAAAGGAAAGAAGGGAGAGACAGCCACAGGGGGGGAAGTGCACCTCAGACACCAAGCAGGAAAGGCTGTGTGTGGGGAATGAATTGTGCAGGAAGGGAGGAAGGCGTAGTCATGAGGGGGGGGGGGTCTCAGGGAGCAAGCAGGCAGGACTGTGTGGGGGGGAAAAGATGCATGACTGCAGGAAAGAAGGGAGGAAGGTGTAGTCATGGGGGGGGGCCCTCAGAGAGCAAGCAGGCAGGGCAGGAGGGAGTCTGGATTCTCGGAGGACTGAAACTCGCAATTTCTAGAGGTCTGGA
Organism: Microcaecilia unicolor; assembly: GCF_901765095.1. NCBI lineage: Eukaryota > Metazoa > Chordata > Amphibia > Gymnophiona > Siphonopidae > Microcaecilia > Microcaecilia unicolor. Next base: position 361,822,945 of record NC_044034.1, on the reverse strand, counting down.
TTCTCAGGTGGTCTGTTATTTCTAGAACCTGGATTTTGGACTTTTACTGTAATATGTAAACCACTTTGATTGTAAGTGCATAAAAGGCGGTATTATTATCAAATCCCATCCCCTATGTCCTGCTGAAAGGGTGAAGATATTCTTTTCTAGTTTGCCGCTAGTCTGCAGTTCTTTCCTCTGTTTTAGGTAAGGGTTAGGGAGTCTGAGACCAAGGAATAGTATATTTCTGCTAGCACGCAGTTTGTGTAGGGGATCTGGAATAGTTGGTTCAATTTTACAAACTGTGTGCTAGCACAAATATACTGTTCCTTGGTCTCAGACTCCCTAACCCTTACCTAAAACAGAGTAACTGACTAAAAACTTGCAACAAATAAATTGATTGTTGCGGCTGTCTGGGGTCTTGTTGAATTCGAGCGTGTGGAACCGATGTTTCGGCCATTGGGTTGGATTTTTCTTCATGGTGAAGAAAGCCACAGCACGATGGCTGAAACATCAGGTCCACATACTCAAATACAGCAAGGCCCCGACAATTGCCACAATCATGAAAGCCTAAGAACAAAAATTAATTTCCTCTTGTACTGACCAAAAGAAAAAAAGTAAAACTAAAACATGCACATTCCCAAAGCTGTATCCAATCACTAAAATCTCAAAATAAATTTTTTTGTACCTTTGTTACATCTATTTTCTACTCTCTCTTCCACTAGTCTATGCTCTCACCATCTTCTTTTCCATTTCCTAATGATTTTTATTTCATCTTTCTCCATTTCTCAGCTTCTCTACACCCACAATTCTACACCTCTCCTTACCCTCCAATATTCAATCAACCTCTTCACTTCTCCATTGTTTTCCACCTCCCAATCCCTTCCCCAGTCCTCCCATTCTCCTTTTACACCCAAGTCTCTCATCCTCTACTCTTTCACCACACTCCAGTCCTTTATACTACTACTATTTAACATTTCTAGAGCGCTACAAAGTGTACGCAGCGCTGTACAAACACAGAAGAAAGACAGTCCCTGCTCAAAGAGCTTACAATCTAATAGACAAAAAGTAAAGCATTTAAATTTAAAATATTTAAGCAGTCAAGCACAAGAGAACAGTCACAGAAGGACAGAAGATGTTGAAGGGTGGTCAGTGTGATTAGGTGTAACTCTGGTTGGAGTAGTGGGAGAAGGTGATAGAAGAATAGAAATGGGTGAGGTAAAGTAATGAGTGGGTTGATAGGGAGGTTATATAAGACATGTCACTCTAGGGGTGGGTGGGTAGAGGGGTAGGGTGGGTGGAAGCAGGAGAAGGTATTCTCTGCAGCCTATCTGTGAGATGGAAAATGCTCTCTGAAGCTGCTGCTATAAGTTGTTAGTTTTCTCTCCCTGAAAGAGATCCAAGCCACACCCACGAAGTTCAAACTGTCAGTGGGGAGGGTGAGGGGAGGAAATGGCAGTGCTTGATGAAAAAGAGAGCTCAGTTTGATAGGAGATATACTATAGGATGTCATTCTGAGGCCAGGCTAAGTCTAAAGCAGGAGAAGGTATTCTCTGCAGCCTATCTGTGAGATGGAAAATGCTCTCTATACACTCTATACACTCTATACACTCACCCTGCTTCCAGCCCTCATCTACCTTCCTATCTCCAGCCTCAGCTACTTGTAAATAGACCCTCTGTCTCTTAACTTCTACCTAGCCTCCCATTTCCCCTTTCACCTATTTCTTCCCTCCCCCCAGGGACAGACTGACCATTCGGGCAACCAGACAGTGCCCGAGGGCCCAGAGGCTCTGCCCAGTTGCCCGCCGCACACTACTGATGGTCTAAGTGGCCGCTGCTGCTATTCTCCCTGGTTGCACTGCTGTGTTTACAAAATGGCTGCCGAGACTCCTGCGGTAGCCTCACGAGAGGAGAGTACCATGGGAAATCTCGGCAGCCATTTTGTAAACACAGCACCGCACCGGGCAGAGTAGAGGCAGCAGGTGGGTAGGAAAGAGGGGATTTATTTCCTGCCCCTGAAAAAGCCACAGCCACTAGACCACCAGGGGCCCTTCAAGGTAGGAGGGGGGACAGCGGCAACATAGTAGGAGGGAGGCAGCAGGATGGGGGTGGGGCACTGGTGGCAGCATGGTGGGGGGGCAGAGTATTCTCAGTCCCCCATCCACAGCACCCATCCCCTTCTATTGACTCAGTCTTTCTCCATCTTTCCTCACTCTGGATTCACTCATAGCCCATCTTAATTCCACCCCACACTTACCCTCCTCCAAAGCCACTTACTCCCCCCCCCCCACCTTCCACTCAGGGGCCTGGGCCCCCGCAGATTTCACCATGGACCCCCCCTACCACCGACCCTCTCCACCTCCCTCCCACCCGCCCGCCACCAACCCGTCACCGATCTTTGCTGGCGGGGGACCCCAAGCCCCCGCCAGCCGAAGTCCTCTCTTCCGTGCAGGATGCAAGTTGCAATGCTTCCTGTTCTTCTGAGTCTGACGTCCTGCAAGTACAACGTGCAGGAAGTCAGACTAAGAATTTGGAACCCAGTCTGACGTCCTGCGCGTTGTACGTGCAGGACGTCAGACTCAGAAGAACAGGAAGCATTGCAACTTGCAGCCTGCATGGAAGAGAGGACCTTGGCTGGCGGGGGGTTGGGGTCCCCCGCCAGCAAAAGTAAGTGACAGCAGCGGGGGAGGGTTGGCGGCAGCAGGAGGAGGGGGTGAAGAGTGTCATTGGTGGCGAGGGGGGGGTCTGGCAGTGGCGGGGGGGTCCGGAAATGGCGGGGGGGGGGGGTCGGTGGCGCTGGGGGGGGCTAAAATGTGCCTCCTCCCTCTGGCTCTGGCCCCCCCTACCGCCGGAGTCCAGATATGCCCCTGCTTCCACTGTCCTAAACTAAGTTCCTGCTGAAAAACCTGCACATCCCTCATCCTAGTTCCCTTTTTCCTAACCTACCCAATCCCTAGTAAAAAAAATGTGTACTCTTCTCCCACCCAATTCCAGTCCCTACCTAAACCTTCATCCCTATCCTATCCCCATATTCCTAGCACCACCCACCCCCTACCTCATTTCCCAGGGCCAGTATAAGAGTGACAGGGAGCAGAAGTCCAGTTGATATTGTTCTGCTACTGTAACCAAACAGCCTCTCAGGGGCATTTGGAGAATCTATACCCTAATCACAACCTACTGAAATACCTGAATCAGTCATGCCTTAACCACCCCCCCCTCAAAAAATAAAGTTTGGTTCAAAGAGTTGTTCCAGAAGTAAATTCTAAGCTACTGAGGTGAGAACATTGGTCTGAAATACTGCTTTTATTTAAAAGCCATTCCTATACAGACAATATTCAGCTCCCAAAACACATTTTCAAATTATTTCACTAGTTTTATTAAATGTATACTTGGTACTTGCTTAAGTAAGGAAAATTTGAAGTCCACCGTCTGCAAGTATGTCTCTCTATGTATGATATATATTTTTTATAATCTATTATTACGAGGAAAAGACTTCAGACACTCGGTTCCTGCTGCTACTCATAGCTCAGCGGTCTGCTTCGCTCAACGTATGCTTGAAATTTTTCTTTTCTTAAGATAAATACGTTGGCGAGTATCGTCATGAGTCAAAAAAACCTCGTTTAACAACTTTTTTCTAAATATATTTCTTCAAATTTTATGTTGAAACATTTGAAAAACTGGTACTTAGCTGTGGTGCATTCTGCGACTGCTGGGTACGCCCGACAGCGAGCTGCTGTTTCGCTAGGTGCTTCGTAAGGAGCTGGACCCAAAGTCTTTATCTTGTACAAGAAAGCCAATGGTGGTAACAGATTGCTGTGATAAAGACTTTGGGTCCAGCTCCTTACGAAGCACCTAGAGAAACAGCAGCTCGCTGTCGGGCGTACCCAGCAGTCGCAGAATGCACCACAGCTAAGCACCAGTTTTTCAAATGTTTCAACATAAAATTTGAAGAAATATATTTAGAAAAAAGTTGTTAAACGAGTTTTTTTTTTGACTCATGACGATACTCGCCAACGTATTTATCTTAAGAAAAGAAATTTTTCAAGCATACGCTGAGCGAAGCGGACCGCTGAGCTATGAGTAGCAGCAGGAACCATCTGAAGTCTTTTCCTCGTAATAATAGATTATAAAAAGATATATATCATACTAGTTTTATTAAACCAATAAATATCAGCTAGGAAAGCACCACGAAACCATTGCGAGGGTGGCTCTGTGCCAAACAGAGCTCATGTACTAGAGAAGCCCAGCTCTAGCTGGTAAAGATCCACTCAAGTCTTGCTAAAATGATGCAACTGTATAAGAAAAAAAAATGTAATACATACAGTGAAACTCATAAAAATGATACGGGTGGTTCATTTGATGAGATCTGTTAATACAAACTCAGTGGACGTTTTACAGCCTACAAGTCTTTCCAACCTACAGCCCCATCCTAGCACATAACATCCAGGGGCGTAGCCAGACACTCAATTTTGGGTGGGCCTGGGCTCAGGATGGGTGGGCAGAATAACTTTGCCCTGTCCCACAAGTGATTTGGTGTCTCCCTCTCTCACCTGCATGCCATTTGGTCTCTCAAACATCCTCCCTCCCTCGCTTGCAGCAACTAATACACACTGCTCATGTTGGCCCCACAGCCTTCCCTCTGATGCAACTTCCTGTTTCCGCATAGGCGGGAATACATCAGAGGGAAGGCTGTGAGGCCGCTGCAGGCGAAGATCTGCTATTTACAAGGTATGCAGGAGGGACAGTTGTTGGGAGTTTTTGGCTGGTGAGGCTTAGGGATCCCTGCCAGCCAGCCACATCATAGGTGTGCTGCTACTGGGTGGGCCTGAGCCCAAAGTGGATGGGCCCGGGCCCATCCAGGCCCACCCTTGGCTACGCCACTGGTGTCTGTGAGAGAGAGAGTGTGTGTGTGAGAATGAGAGTGTGTGCAAGTGCGTATGTGAGACACAGTGTGTGAGAGAGAGAGTGTGTTTCACACAGATACAGTGTGTGCGAGAGAGAGATAGTGTGTGAGACACAGACTCTCTGTGAGACTGAGTGTATGAGACCAAGATAGTGTGTGAGTGACTGTGTGACACATAGAGAGTGAATGTGCGAGTGTGTGTGTGAGAGAGAGAGAGAGTGAGTCTGGGTGCGAGTGTGTCTGTCTGGGGCGTAGCCAGACACCCAATTTTGGGTGGGCCTGGGCCCAGGATGGGTGGGCAGAATAACTTTGCCCTGTCCCACAAGTGATTTGGTGTCTCCCTCTCTCACCTGCATGCCATTTGGTCTCTCAAACATCCTCCCTCCCTCGCTTGCAGCAACTAATACACACTGCTCATGTTGGCCCCACAGCCTTCCCTCTGATGCAACTTCCTGTTTCCGCATAGGTGGGAATACATCAGAGGGAAGGCTGTGGGGCTGGTGTGAATAGTATGTATCCGTCGCTCCTCGCTGCAGGCGAAGCTCTGCTATTTACAAGGTATGCAGGAGGGACAGTTGTTGGGAGTTTTTGGCTGGTGAGGCTTAGGGATTCCTGCCAGCCACATCATAGTTGTGCTGCTACTGGGTGGGCCTGAGCCCAAAGTGGGTGGGCCTGAGCCCAAAGTGGGTGGGCCTGGGTCCATCCAGGCCCACCCTTGGCTACGCCACTGATAACATCTAGCTCCGATGTGCAAGCCTCCTGCAACCTTGCAACTTGATTTTAGGAAGGGCTGTACAATGGATTTCAGCCGCTGCCTCCTCCCTTTCATCAGAGTGACAATTTAAGGTTTCTGTAGTCCCCTGCATTAGCCTAGAAGTAATTTGTGTTTCTTGGCGTTCTCATTCATTGTGTACATTTGACATCCAGTGCTCTTAAGTACTTTTTACTGCTTTCATGTTACTTTCCTCGCTGTCGGGGCATAACCCCCAGGAATATTTGCTTCTTAATCTAAAGTCTTTTCAAGCCTTAAGCACACATGCAGCTACAGAACAGCACTGAACAGCTAATCCCTTTTTTTTCCCATTAGAAAGGAAATTATATTTAATGACAAGGTTCTATGAGCAAGGTACAGAAACATACAGTTGACTGGTTAAAAATAGCCCTACATCAGCAAGGTTAAAATTAAGTCAAAGGTAGAAACACCGACAATTATCAAGCCCGTGCATCAGGAAGGAAGAACAGATAAACGAGAAGGTTTCAGATCAGATTAGAAAGGCATCACAAAGTACATGGAAGATAATGCAGGATAAGAAAATTCCAGTGATTACTACACAAAATGAATCAATACAGCAGTGGTTGCCAAACGTTTTTGGTTCATGGCATCCTTCATGTCAGGGCAATTTTTCACGGCACCCCTCCGGCCACACAGGTCTCCATCTTTTTCTCTGCATAAATATAACAGTGCTAGAGGGGTGTGCCTATAACCAGCCCCTCCAAATGACACACTGATTACAACTTATAACAAACTAGACTTTGAGCCCGTAAAAATGGGCTATTATAGGAAGGGGGGGGGTTGAAAGGCCCGCCCCCACCGCCGAGTTCCCCGCTGCCCCTCCCCCTCCGAGTTCGCGCCCCCCCCCCCCCCACCCACCCACCTTCCACCCGGCCGGGCCCTCGCTCCAATATTGAAACAGCGAGGGTCCGGGAACGCAGCACTGAGCTCTGCTGAGCTGCCGACGTCGGCCTTCGTTCTTCTTCTCTGCCTGTCCCGCCCTCGTGTGACGTAACGTCGTTGAGGGCGGGACAGAGGCACAGAAGAAGAAGGAAGGGCGATGTCGGCAGCTCAGCAGAGCTCAGTGCTGCGTTCCCGGACCCTCGTTGTTTCAACAGTGGAGCGAGGGCCTGACCGGGTAGAAGGTGGGTGGCGGCGGCGACTCGGGTGGGGGGAGCGTTAGACGGCGGTGTCCCTCCCTCAGCAATGCGCAGTACAGACCCTCTGTGTTCCGCCCCCCGTCATCACGTATTGACGTGGGGGCGGGGCAGAGAAGGTCTCTACTGCGCATTTGCGAGTGAGTACGGTCACTCGCCGTTTATATGTTTGATAAGAGATTGGGTGGCAGCACCGGTGGTTAGGAGGCGGGGCAAGTGGTTGGGAGGTGGGGCTAGTGCTGGGCTGACTTCTACGGTCTGTACTCTGAAAATGGCGGATACAAGTCAAGGTCAGGTATAAAGTAGCACACATGAGTTTATCTTATTGGGCAGACTGGATGGACCGTACAGGTCTTTTTCTGCCGTCACCTACTATGTTACTGGCATGTCTGAAAATACAAGCGAAATTAAATAAAAATGCTACCAGCAATAAAGAACGACAACATGGATGCAGCAGCTCATAGGTTGGTTGGTTTGCTTGCTTTGTTTTGAATGGGAAGAGGAAACAGACTGACCTACTGGCCTCAACTTTGACTTCATCCCGTCTCCTTTTCATCCAACCTCCTTGGCAGCACAAGCGAGTCCCGAAGGCCGTCTGCTCTGTGTCCCCAGTGGCTGCAACAACAACAACAAAAAGCAAGTGCGGGGCAGCAGCAGCTGTCAGGCATGCGCCGTCGGCTCTGCTGGGCCCCCGCTGACGTCAACTTCCAGAGGACCAGCAGAACTGACAGCACATGCTTGAAAGCTGCTGCAGCAGCCCTGACGCTTGCTTTTTTTGCCGCCACTGCTGTCTACAGTAGCGGTTCGGGCGGTGGCAGGTCAGGATTCACCGCGGCACCCCACAGACTTAGCTGCGGTGTACCAGGGTGCCACTGCGCAGAGTTTGGGAACCACAGGGGCGTAGCCACATAGCCAATTTGGGTGGGCCTGAGCCCAAGGTGGGTGGGCATGAAATTGCTCCCCCCCCCCCCACCGGTACCCCTCCAGTTTGCGCTTCTGTCCACCCCTCCCTGCCCACAAACCCCAAATATTAAATACTGGAGCTGGTGGGATCCCTAAACTCTGTCAGCAGAAGATTTCCTACTACTACTCGAGCAGCCAGCACTCTTCCAAACGGCAGCCAGCAGCACTCGCCTCAAACTGATGCTGCTGCCTGCAGGCCATGCATGCTCAGTGCTTTTGCATGTGTGAAAACTGAGCATGTGCAGAAGGGCCGGTCTTAGTGTCAGCTCAAGGCAAGTGCTGCTGGCTGACATTTGGAAGAGCGCTGGCTGCCCAAGGACAGAAAATCTTCAGCTGGCAAGGTTTGGGGATACCCACCAGCCATAGCAAGAGTGTCACAATTTTGGGTGGGCCTGAGTCCAAAGTGGGTGGGCCGGGCCCACCTGTGGCTGCGCCACTGCCACTGCAATAGAGCCTTAAAAAAACAGAAGCCAAAAGTCATGGAATGAAGTTGCAAGGCAGACTCAAGTAACATCAGAAGAAGGCTCAGTGGCTAAGCACAGTGAGCTGCCATATGAAGGATCAGATTTTAGGTCCCACTTAGATCTTCCACTCTCCAGGCCAGCTAGAGATGCTGCAGAGCCAGCATTCAGACTCTTGGAAGGTTCTCAATGATAGCACTCAATGGTTAGACTTAGGACCCGGGAGAGCTATGATTTGTGACCCCTGCCTGAAGGATGTTGCTCCTGGGCACAGTTGAAGGGCCTTAAAAATGCAAAAAGAAAAAAAAAACCCAAAATCTTGGCTAACGCAAAAGGCTCATGGGAACAGGACCAAGGCACTGTTTGATTAATGGAAAATGAAGTAGTGGATGGAAATGTAGCCTCCTACTGGAATATAGAAAATATTTAGGATAAGCATAAAAATTCCTAGTTTAAGTTTATTATAGCTTAATAAATCGCTTTTTTAAAAATATATTAATCAAAGTGATGTACAGAGAAGGGGGAAGAAAGGTCAACTAAGGCCTGCCTTAAAGCCATTTTTTTTTTTTGATACATTTGTATCCTGCGCTTTCCCACTCATGGCAGGCTCAATGCGGCTTACATGGGGCAATGGAGGGTTAAGTGACTTGCCCAGAGTCACAAGGAGCTGCCTGTGCCTGAAGTGGGAATCAAACTCAGTTCCTCAGTTCCCCAGGACCAAAGTCCACCATGCAATAGGTATTAAAATTAGAATTCAATAGGACTTCCAATCCTGGTCTTCTCTCATTTTCAATGAAATTTAACTTCCTGTTTTTAAAAATCAGAGGTCAATTGGAACCTAAGGCATTTCAACAGGAAGCTAACCGGGCAAGACGACAGATGACTATGACCCCTCTTGTCTTTCATATTTTCAGTTTTGCACGTAACCTGTAGAAACACATTCACAACATGCGCAACCCGAAAAGTAATTTAAACCTGAATGCGGAATGACAGGGGTTATGAAAGCAATGTTTTCTTTGCAAGCAGATATTAAGACTTGGCAAAGTGATAATTGGTTCTACACACATGCTGAAGCCTCAGGTGACCTCCGTTTCACAGTGTCTTTGGTAGATTAACAATAGTTAAGCATAAAATGGAATATCAGACAGCTTAAGAAGTCCTAATTTGAACGATGTGTTCAAGTCATGTGAGCCTTACATGCATTTTAACCGGGACTTTGAGATGGAAGCAGACGTCTCCCTTTCTTGTCTCTGCATTGGTGTCCTATTTTTTCACAGATAAACTTTAAGACTGTTTTAGTTTAAGGTCTTAAAAAAACGATCCATATGTATTTGAGAGAAAATTTATCTGTTACAATTGATCTGGGTTGCTTTGAATATCTACATTTAAAAATTCTGCAAAGGTCTTTCAGTAGGCCTTAAAGAAAGCTTTCTTTGAGCACCACAGCTGAAAATCTTGAGAACATTTTTTTATCAACAATTTATGGGTAAAGTGAGAACATGGTTTATATGCTTTTAACAACTAGGGAGAGGAATGACCAGCAAAAGGGGGGGGGGGGGGAGGTGATGCTTCTTCTGTGCAAGTCTCGGGTGACCCCTCACTCAGAATATTATGTACAACTCTGGAGACCACATCTTCAAAAAGCAACAGGACAGAATCTGTCCAGAGGATAGCTAAGTAGCCAGTGACCGCCATCACAAAGTGTATGGGGGGAAAACTTTATATATATATATATATATATACACACACACACACACTTTGGAAGAGAAAGAGGGGAGATGATAGAGCCACTTAAATTCCACTGTGGAATAAGTACACAGGAAGTGAGCATCTGAACTGAAAGATTTGGAACCAAAAGAGGTATAGGATGAAGGTGAAAGGAAACACTCACTCCCTTCACAGAAAGGGTGATGGATGTGTTGAACAGCATCCAAGTGAAGGAGGTGGAAACAAAGACTCTTTGAATTAAAGCATGGGGCAAACAGAAGATCTCAAGAGGGAGAGGAAAAGATGGATATTAGTAACATGGTAAATGACGGCAGATAAAGACCTGAACGATCCCATCCAGTCTGCCCAACAAGACAAACTCATTTTACATGGTATGTAATTACTTTATATGTATATCCGAGTTTGATTGGCCCCTGCCTTTCTCAGGGCAGAGACTGTAGAAGTCCGCCCTGCACCGGTTTTATTCTCCAAATACCAGCGTCGCCACCCAATGCCCGCTAAGATTCCATAGATCCATTCCTTCTAAACAGGATTCCTTTGTGTTTATCCCACGCATGATTGAATTCCATTATCGTTTTCATCTCCACCACCTCCCGCAGGAGGGCATTCCACATATCTACCACCCTCTCTGTGAAAAAATACTTCCTGACATTATTCCTGTAGTAGTTGGTATTGATGGGCTGACTGGATAGGCGAAGTGGTCTTTACCTGCTGTCATTTCCTACGTTTCCAGCTATGGGTCGTGTCAGCACTAACTAGATCCAATTCTTTTAAGCTGCCATTCACAACATAAAACAAAGAATGAAGGTATTTTACTCTGTTATTTGAATTTTGTCGTGATATTTTTTTTTATTCTGCACCAATGATTGTTAGAAAAGGCAGAACAATCTTAAATTAAATTTAGGGATACAAATTGAAACTTATCAGGGCCAACTGGTACTCAATGTGGATTAGAACAAGACAGTAGTACCCAGGAAATTAATACCAACACCTTCAAATGTTCCAACAGAATGGCTTAATTTTATCCAGGTGTTTTGAATGATGACCCAACAGCCACATCTCAGCTAAACTGTACACCGCCTTGGGCGAATCTCTTCATAAGGGCAGTTTAAAAATCCCAATAAATAAATATCATAGCTCAGGAGTCAAAACTGATTGCATAAAGTCAATCTAAAGAAAAATGTCCACAGTGGATGTCTGATGGTTGTTCCGAAATAACTGGCAATTTTGACCCTGAAGCTGGCTGAAATGTGGCCACGTTGGGTCATCACTATTCATAACATCTGGATAAAATAATTCTGTTGGAACATGTGCGGTGTCGGTATCCCTTTCCTGGTTGTCACCATTCTTATTCTGTTGATTGTCCATGGAGATATTTCCTCTTCCTTAGCACATTGTGGAATCACACATTATAGAAACGCAACATTGCTTTCATTTCGGGCACTTCATGCTGAAAAGCTACGTAATTTTTGCAATTTGTAAGTTGGGCTTAAGTGACGCCCCCAACCCCTTCAATGTTGGGGTAGACTAAGCTGTGAAGTAAAATGTGCGGATCCATGATGACAAAGCACTATTTTTTCACAAATATGCAAGTAAGATAAAGTATTGGATTTGTACCATATCTGATAGAATTGATCAATTTTTATCAGATTGGAAACATTTAAGGATTACAGAGCCAATATTTGTCCCCAAGTCATTTTGTCTCACATTTTTGTGTTACTTTGCATGAATATTTCCTAATTTTTGTGAATTTCATGATTTATTGGATTGAAAGGTAAAATTAGCCCTTTCCTGATTCTATTAATCCCAACAGATCAATCCAGAGACGAGTGGGTTATGTCCCTCTGCCAGCAGGAGGTTATATAGCAGAGCTCTGGTGTTCTAAGGGATACTGTGCAACAGCCTCTCTTTCGGTACGATCAATGCCAAAGCAGTAAGGAAATCAGGATACCATGCAAACTTCTGCCTCTGTCACGAACAGGGAGGAAACGAGCGGCCCTGTGGTCAAGCAACCATGGTCTTACTCCTGTATCATTCTGTCACGGAAGAGATGCCCATAAGACCGTGAAACGAGATCTGTGGTAATTTGTAATCCAAAAATGAAAAGAACTAAACACACCACATACTATGTCCTAACCAAGAAGAAAGGGTGAGCCTCTGGATTGATCTGTTGGGACTAATGGAAAGAAAATCATCAGGTAAGAACTAATTTTACCTTCCATAGCATCCCACAGATCAGTCCAGACATCAGTGGAATGTTCCAAAGCAGTCCCCAAGTAGGGTGGGACTGCAGAGCCACAACCAGCCCTGACAGGCAGCACCAGATCCCAGACACGAGGACCGAGCAGAGAGACCTTGAGAGAATTCGTCATCCCAGACAGCGAAAGGAAACTCCCTCCAGGGCCAAGAGAAGCAGCTCTGACCACAGTCAGGAGAAAGGAGCCCAGGTCCAACCACAGTAAGAAAGATGACTCCACTCCAAGTTGGAACCATACTGGAACCCCAAACTGCAGAAGAGGTCCGGCAACTGGCGACAGAAGAGCCATGCCAGCCCGCAAAGGAGTAAAGTACAACAGCCAGCGACAGAGCAAGGCCCAAGAAGGCTCGAGAGCCAGCGACGTGGCCAAACTCAACAGGCAGAGGCGACGAATATCGCACCAGTCAGAAACAAGTAAGGCATAGCGGCCAGAGCGGTGGAGCAGGCCAACCATAAAAGGCATAAGGTTTGACAGCTGGGGAGAAGACTCAGCACATCTGCCAGAGATGAAGAAAGACTCAAGATCAGGGCAACTCACCACCCGACCCCCACGAGGCAGCCAAGACCCAACCTCCAAAGCAAAATGAATAGTCAGAGATGGCTCCCAGCGCACTCTCCACCAAGAAGGCTAGGCTTGCCCACCAGAGACGGAGCAAGGCCAGAGAGCGGAGCCAGGCGTGAGCCCAAAACAGATCTATACATGACAGGCAGAGAGGACAGGCATAGAGGGAGCCCGGCCCAACTGCCAAAGATGGAGCCAGGTTCGGGTGACAGTAACGGAGCCCAGCAGAACAGCTAGAGATGGAACATCTTGACCCCCAGAGACGGGGAAGGACCGAGAGCTAGAGGCAGAGCAAAGTCAGACTCCAAGAAAACTAAGCAAGGTGCAACCTGCCAAAATGGGCCCAGCACCACTGGGAACAACTGTGCAACACTCAAACTCCAAAAGCGGAGCAAGATGAGACATCCAGAAACAGAACTCCGGTCGATATCCGGGGACAAAGTGCGGCTCAACCCTGTGAGGCACAGCTAGACCCGTCCTACAAGATGCAGCAAGATAGGCGAGTCCAAAGTGGAGCAAAGCTCAGTAGCCAAAGAGACTCAGCACACCAACTTGAAATGGCCCAACCAGCAAAGCCAGGCGCCTCTGCATAAGCAGGGCACAACATGCAGAGGCCGCACAAGGCTCTGCAGCCTGGGAAGGCTAGATGTACCAAGAGGCAGCAAGGCATAGTAAATCAAGACAGGGCAAGGTGCCACTAGCAGAGCTAGGCCTGACGCCCAGAGACAGAGAACTGACCTCGATCCAAAGATGAGACAAAGCTCGACGCCGAAAGGGAGTTATAGTCGACTTCCAGAGACTGAGCACGGACTAGACTCAACAAAGATGGAGCAATGACCACCGACAAAGCCTACCTGAATGCCACCAATAAGCGAAGAACAAGAATGCTGGCCATTAAACCAGCAAGACTGCTGCTACCATGTCACATATTGCGATGCTGCAATCAAGCCGCAACCAATGCTGCTACAGTGCAGAGTACAATTTGTCTATTGTGACAAATTGTACTCTGTCCAGTTGTAGGCTCAGGGGGGATTTTGTTGATCCTTGTCCTGTATTGTTTGTAATTTATAAAACAGTTGTACAGAATATTGTTTCTTTTTATACTTTAATAAAATGATATATAAAATCAGAACTGTTCGAGGTTTGTGCGGATGGGATCTGACAGAGCTCACAGGGACAGGGACAGAGCGGGAACAGGGACAAACTTTGTCCCCAAGTCATTCTCTACTAAGGACTTTAAACATGGCAGACCCAATGAGCTGCCAGCCCGTTATTTTAATTTGTCCTGGCATAGAGGATCATACAAAACGAATTTAATCACCTTAGTGTACTTATAGTGTACCAAAATATGTATTACAAGTCTGTTCCCCATGGTGCTTGTGTGTTCCCAACAGACTTAGGATGTGTTGATGGAAAACAACAGAGCAGATCAGTGGAGAATCAACATGAATTTATTAATAAAACATTAAAAAGCCCGACACAGGCCGTGTTTCGCCCAATAGGGCTGCGTCAAGGGCTACAAAGAAACAAATAAAGCACATAAACAAACATACTTATGTATATATATAGTAACATAGTAGATGACGGCAGAAAAAGACCTGCACGGTCCATCCAGTCTGCCCAAGAAGATAAATTCATATGTGCTACTTTTTTGTTTGTACTGTCCTCTTCACTACTACTACTATTTAGCATTTCTATAGCACTACAAGGCACACGCAGCGCTGCACAAACATAGAAGAAAGACAGTCCCTGCTCAAAGAGCTTACAATCTAATAGGGCACAGACCGTATAAGTCTGGCCAGCACTATCCCCGCCTCCCAACCACCAGCCCCGCCTCCCACCACCGGCTCTGGCACAGACCGTATATAAGTCTGCCCAGCACTATCCCCGCCGCCCAACCACCAGCCCCGCCTCCCACCACTGGCTCTGGCACAGACCGTATAAGTCTGCCCAGCACTATCCCCGCCGCCCAACCACCAGCCCCGGCACAGACCATATAAGTCTGCCCAGCACTAGTCCCGCCTCCCAACCACCAGCCCCGGCACAGACCATATAAATCTGCCCAGCACTAGCCCCGCCTCCCAACCGTCTCTGCCACCCATTCTAGGCTAAGCTCCTGAGGATCCCTTCCTTCTGCACAGGATTCTTTTATGTTTATCCCACGCATGTTTGAATTCCGTTACTGTTTTCATCATATATTTTATATATTTGTGGAATGTACTTGTATATTCTAAATTAATGATATTTGGTCCTGTCATGGTGTTAATATGTTTTCAGCTGGGTTTTTATATTTATTTTCATTATTATTTTCATGTTTATTTATGTGCTTTATTTGTTTCTTTGTAGCCTCTGACGCAGCCCTATTGGGCGAAACACGGCCTGTGTCGGGCTTTTTAATGTTTTATTAATAAATTCGTGTTGATTCTCTACTGATCTGCTCTGTTGTTTTCCATCTTGGAGTCTGCGGATCGTCTGCCTTGCTGTTTTCTTTAACAACTAGAAGATACAGGGAAAGTGAATTTTTTATCCATTGCCCCGTGTAAACCCTCAGTTAACAGAGAGGATTTTCTGCTTCTAATGCGATATCTTTTTTCCCTCTACACTGATAATCTACTGTGATAAAGTTAAAATCTTATTTCAGGTCAAAGAAAGGAATTTTGATGAAATCCTCTTACTCTGAGAGCAGGAGTAATTTGAAATAAGATACAATATACATTTGGCCTCGTTCCTGACAACTTCTTGTTTCACGAAGGGGATGAGACAGAGCCTTCTGCTCTAGGGTCAATGTTTTTAACAACAAGCACAAACTGCTGGCACGCACTGCCTCAGCCTCCCTCCCTCCCCTGCCCTTTGTGTTCAATTTTGGCAAGAAACAGCTTTCAATCTACTCAAAGTGGCAGAATACCAAGAGCTTGTGTTGGGTCAAGTGCTTTGGGATCTGTTTATATATATATATATATATTTATATATATAAGTAACCTTCAGAAAGACGGGGGGTGGGCCTCCTGGGGCATGAATGTTGCTGTGGCCCACCCTCCCCCTATATCAAGAATAAAATGTGTGTTTAATGAGATAGATTACCACATAATTAAGATTTATTTCCCACCAAATCATCAAGGTTCACGACAGGTTATAAACATTTACAAGGATACATAAATAGTAAACAGAACCCATTACAAAGAAAATAAAAATCATCATACAAATTATACCACACAGCAATCCGCTTCCCATCCCCCCCACGAAAAGTCCTTAAGGTTCAACTTCAAGCACGCCAGAGGCATACTCTGCATTACAAGGGAACCAATGCTTGCCTGAACAGATTGGTCTTCATGGCCTCCTGAAATGCCAATGCCCCTTAACTGATTGGGTATAGCATTCCACAGTCATGGGACATGACACCATACAACAAAAGAATATTACATTTTTCATGTTAACCTGAATGCACGGACACCAATGCATATGTATTCTGGGAACCTGCCCAAAGAGACCATTTGGTCGTGTGCACCATCGATAAGGAGCATATGTATTCCACACTCACAGGCAGATGATCAAAAGCCCTGCGCTGTTCCAAACAGCGCTCTAAAATAGCACTGGAACAGCGCGGGGCACTATTAGACCTATGATCAGAGATAATGCATGCAAAATTTAAGCAGCGCAATTATCTCTGATTATGGGGTAGAAGTGCGGGAGAATTGTGCCTGAGCATGCGCTCAGCACAATCCTCCCGCACTTGTTTGACAGGTCTGGGCTGGAGACCAATGAAAAGAGATGGACGGCCTCAACTGCCCTGTTGCAGGGACGGCCAAATTTCAAGGGGGTGTCGGAGGTATAGCGACGGGGCAGTTGAGGACATCCAAAATTTGGACGTTTCTGCAATGGGCAGTTAAGGACGTCCAAAATTGAATGTTTCTATGAGAAGAAACATCCAATTTTGGACGTCCTTAACTGCTCATTGCCGAAACGGCGAAAATGCGGACGTTTTCAGCTGCCCCGTCACAGAAACGTCCAAATTTTGGATGTCCTCAACTGCCCTCGCTGGCAGGTTTGCTGTAGGTGGGGGGGGGGGGGGGGGGGAATAGGGGCCTGCCAGCATGCAAATGCATGCTGGACAGGGCTCACCATTCCTCCCCAATGATCTGCAAACCCGAACGCCAGCTCGGAGCTGGCTTAGGGTTTGTCGCGGCCAGCGACCGAATCTTTGGCGCGCTGGATGCTGATTATTGGGGATGAATGCGGTAAGCGCTGATTAGCATGCATTTGCAGGCTACTTGCGCTAACAGCCCTCAAGCGCGTTGTTTCACGCACTCGAGGGCTCTGATCATGGGGCGGTAGCAAACACCGGCGCTAGTATGGCGCTAACAGCCTCTAGCCCCGGCGTTTGCTTTTGATCATCTGCCTATCAATGCCTTAGATATCTAAAAGACCTTATTTGATATGGTACTCAATGGACAACTAATACAGCTGCATCAGCACGGAGGTAATATGATAATCTATGCAATAAAACAAAGTAGAAACGACATCAAGAGTAGCAGCTCGAAGTATGTGTGAAAAACAAATCCCACATAGTTGATTGTCCAGGAGAAAACCTTTATTTGCACCAGTATGGACCCAACTTGGGACCGTGTTTCAGCGGGGCAAACCCATCTGCCTCAGGGGTCATTACAGGCTCTACAAACAAAACAATAACTTTTAAAAACAGTGTGTGAGGCAGGTGGGTTTGCCCCGCCGAAACAAAGCCCCATGTCAGATCTACAGGCAGGGAAGGAACAGAAGTTGGAACTTGGAACACTCTGGTGCACACATGTAAGACTTGTCTCTGATTCTCTGTCACTGTGTGCTGAGAGTTTGCCACATGCACGCACCAGTAGGTCAGGTGACATCTGATGCTTGTCCCTGTGTCAGATCTGAAGTCTTCGCATCAGCCCGGGAGCAGAGAGGATTAATAGTAACACAGTAAGTGACAGCAGATAAAAACCTGAATGATCCAGTCCGTCCAATAGTCACACTCATTATCAATTCATTATTAAATCAACAATGGACGTGATATTATATACTTTATTATTGTCTTTCTTTGGCGTTTCTGGGACACAGACCATAGAAGTCTGCCCAACCCTATCCTTATGTTCCAACTGCTGGAGTTGCCCTCAAAGCCCACTCCAGTCTATTTGTCTTCTCATTTGCAGAAAACAGACCGTTAAAAGTCTGTCCAGCTGTCCTCATGTTCCAGCCACTAAAGTTGTTGTCTAAACCCTTTCCAGACTATCCTAAACCAGATTGCCATATATGAGACAAAGACCGTCCAGGTCTCCCGGTATCGGCCCTAGTTCATCACAGCAGGAGTCACCATGTAAGCGTCACTCGACACATCCACACACATGCAGCCATTTAAGTTTAGGTTTTTTTATAACTTCCATTTTCAATTAGAGATCCTCTGTGTTCATCCCATGCCTTTTTGAATTTCATCACTATCTGTATCTCTACCACCTCCTTAATGGAGACTTTCCACATCTGTGCTGTTAAAGCAAAGTGGAGGAGGTGGTGACAGCACTCAAAGAACTTGGTAATCAGTAAGTGAGAGGTTGGCGCAAGTGCAGCGTACACTTCCACGGGAACCCCACAGGAACTGCTTCCACCCCACGGGAACCCCGCAGGAACTGCTTCCGTCCCCACGGGAACCCCGCAGGAACTGCTTCCGTCCCCACGGGAACCCCGCAGGAACTGCTTCCGTCCCCACGGGAACCCCGCAGGAACTGCTTCCGTCCCCACGGGAACCCCGTGGGATTTCCGCAAACCCCGTTCCCGTGCAAGTCTCTACCTTCCATATGATAATCTAGACATCCTCATGACAATGTTCTAAGGCACCTTCATTAACAACTGCAGAGGTTTTAAGCGTTGAAACTGGCAAACCACACTAGCACCAGTTTTGGCTTCACTTCTTGGCTCCAGATCTCTTCAAGGACCAATTTAAGATTATAACATTGTTTTTTAAAAAAAATTTTAAAAGACAAAGCTCCAAGATATATTTGAGATCTGCTGATAAATCTGCTTGAAGTGCCAACTTTTTTGAATGATTAGTCTCCTTGTGTTTCAGTCCTCAACTTTCCAGGCGACAGGCCCCTAAAATTGTGGAATACGCTACTTGCAGACCGGCGTAAAGTTGGTACATTTATGATATTCAGGAAACAATTAAAAATGTACTTGTTTTAAAAGCCTTTTCTTGATATTACTGGCCTTGAATTGAAGTATTTTAATTGCAGAAGGCTCTCACTCTTATTTATACCCGTGATTTTATAGCTTGTTTTTACACCTTTGTAATCCATCTAGAACTGTGGTTTGTGTGGAACACAAATTTTCTTAAATACCACATTCATAAAAAAACATGGAGGAAAAGACTTCAGTGTATTATCAACACCTTAATTCATCATTTGAAAGAGTAATACTACTACTACTACTTAACATTTCTAAAGCGCTACTAGGGTTACGCAGCGCTGTACAATTTAACAGAGGGACAGTCCCTGCTCAAAGAGCTTACAATCTAATAGACAAGTGAACGGTCGGTCCGATAGGGGCAGTCAAATTGGGGCAGTCTGGATTTACTGAACGGTAAGAGTTAGGTGCCGAACGCAGCATTGAAGAAGTGGGCTTTAAGCAAAGACTTGAAGATGGGCAGAGAGGGGGCTTAGCGTAGGGGCTCAGGAAGGTTGTTCCAAGCATAGGGTGAGGCGAGGCAGAATGAGCAGAGCCTGGAGTTGGCGGTGGTGGATAAGGGTACTGAGAGGAGGGATCTGTCCTGTGAGCGGAGGTTTCGGGCGGGAATTTAAGGGGAGATGAGGGTAGAGAGGAGCAGCAGACTGAGTGCATTTGTAGGTGAGAAGGAGAAGCTGATTCATTCCCATGAGTCTGAAAAACCTCCATCTTCTTTATCTGTTTTAATTTTTAACTTTTTTCTATATTTTCTTCTTTAAAACATTCCAAATTCTTCTCAAAAGTTAAACTTTTTCTTTTTGGTTTTTTTTTTTATCAGCATAGCACTATCGGCTCAGTATAATTGTGTTCAGTATTGATACCGTTCTACACAATTATAATGTACATTTGCATTGGTTGTTCTCCGTCATCAATAACAAAATTGTTGAAACTAAAATAAAAACATCTTGCACCACCCTAGGAATGCGGGATCTCATAGCAACTGCTGCCAAATGCCATCTTTCACAGAGATTTCTACATTATTCAGTTATGACTGTAGGCAGTACAAATGCGTCACATAGTTCACCTGCACCCCATGGGCTCTCAACCAAGATGCGACACCAGATCCTCACACCGGGGATAAGCAGTAGGGAATGCGAAAATTACTTGCAGTTTGCTCATGCTGTCAAAGGAACTTCCTGCTGTAAAGAACACAACTCTGCCTACCATTGCTATCAGGGAGATAAACAAGAAAACTAGATATTCTGGTCCAAGTCATGCAAAGAAAAACAATCTCGATACTTCTAAGAAGTCGTCCTTGTATACTTACACCACCTCTTCCAACTACAAAGTTCTTAGAAGTACATAAAAAATTCACAAGAACATCCTGATCAGTCATTTTTGGCATATTCAAGGAGACACCAGAAAGAAAAGGAGGAAAATATTCCTCTCCCCACTCCCCTCCAAAGAAACAAGAAACTAGATATTCTGGTCCAAGTCATGCAAAGAAAAACAATCTTGATACTTCTTAGTCAACCTTGTATACTTACACCACCTCTGCCAACTACAAACAGAGTATAAAGTGCATAAAAAAATTCAAAAAAAACATCCTGATCCTTCAATTTTACCTTATTCAAGGAGACACCATAAAGGAGGAAAATATTCCTCTCCCCTCCAAAAGAAACACGGAGTCCATTCAAACTAATCTGGATCATCATCCATGGAAGGAATCGCACCACGAAGTTAACCCAGCACTGGCCTCATCTCACCAATGCCCTAAGCTGTGTTAAAACAAAGTTCACTAATGCAGCCACTCCTGGGGCAACTACTATAAGCAAAGACGAAAAAGGTCTGTCCAGATTCCAGTCTCTTACTTGACCAATGCCACAAAGTGTCAGTGAGAAGCAGGATTTGAACCCTGGCTTCCCAAGTTTGCAACCTATTTCTCCAAGATATTCCTCCCACATGGGGGCCAAACACTCACACTCTCACACTCTCTCTCAGCACACCTGAATACTGAAAACCATTTGCTTAAAGAAAACAAAATGCCACTTCCATAACTTTTCAGCTCTGAGTTTTCTGTGCCATTTCCAGGTTTCTGGTGCAATCAACAAAGAACAGAACTGCATAAAACCATATCTCCCCCTGAAAACATTCCGGAACTTGGTGCAATCCACAGTACTTACACATGCTGACTACTGTAATAGTATTTTCTTAGGCTGCAAGACCAATATCCTTAAAAAAAGAAAAACTTCAGACTGCCCAAAATACAGCAGCAAGACTCATTTTTGGCAAATCAAGATTTGAATGTGCAACACCTCTTTGTAAAAAAAACTTCACTGGCTCCCTATCAGAGAACGAATCAACTTCAAGGTTCACACATTAATCCACAAGATGATATCCATGGTGAATCTCCGGACAACTATATGCTCAATCTGATTGACCTTCCCTCCAGAAACATGTCTGTAACTTTGCGAATTTACCTCTACCTACATTATCCTAATTGCAAAGGACTCAAGTACAAAACTTACTATGGATCCAACTTCTCCTTCTTAGGCAGCCAACTCTGGAATGCACTCCCCAGACCTATCCGATCAATCAGTAACTATCTACCCTTCCGGAAATCACTAAAAACCCATCTGTTCAAACAAGCCTACCCAAATGACCCAGACTAATCCTAGGTACCCATCTACCCAACACATATCCAGGAAACGACAATGACCTAGACTAATCCTAGGTACCCATCTACCCAACACATATACAGGAAACGACAATGACCTAGACTACATCTCCCACCAACTTTCCATTTGCTTATCCCGTGTCCCATCCCCCTCCCGCCTCCTCTACCCCTCCTCCAATGTTCACCCTACCCTTGCTCATACCTCTCCTACTCCCTTCACCCTTGCCCATTTCTACCTACCCCTCTCTTTTATTATTCTGCTATAATTACTTATATTTTCTCTATCAATACTTTGTAATCCCTATTACTATGTAAGCCGCATTGAACCTGCTTTAAGTGGGAAAGCGCGGGGTACAAATGTAATAAATAAATAAATAAATAATGGACCAGCCTATACTTTTTACACAGTGCATCTCGTGAAGCAATTCTCTCAGAATGCAAATTAGCAGTAAGAGCAACAGAAGCAATTTTCAACCACAATTGGTTTTAATTTTCAGAGCAAGGTTCTAACTTTGCACAGCCTAACAAAAACCACAGACTAAAGTTACTTATTTCAAACCCTTCTCAGATTCCGATTTCTATTTTTACTAAACACGCCACTGTTTGTACAACAGTATTATCGAATCTCAACCTTCGTTGATCTAACATTGGATTGTGATAATTACTACGTTGAGTGTTTCCTTCACCACATGAGACCCAGAATGCTACACTTGAAGTGAGGGGGAGTTATCGCTATTTCCTATAACATTAATTCCAAAACACAACTCCAAAATAATCTTAGCATTACATAACTGATGCTTGCCAAAGATCAGGTACCTCTGAAAGCACAGGCATCACTACCCCTTTTTATTTTTGTTACATTTGTACCCCGCGCTTTCCCACTCATGGCAGGCTCAATGCGGCTTACATGGGGCAATGGAGGGTTAAGTGACTTGCCCAGAGTCACAAGGCGCTGCCTGTGCCAGGAATCGAACTCACTTCCTCAGTTCCCCAGGATCAAAGTCCACTGCACTAACCACTGGCTACTCCTCCACTAGCAACATTCCATGTAGAATCTCCAATAGTAGCAACATTCCATGTAGAATCTCCACTAGTAGCAACATTCCATGTAGAATCTCCAATAGTAGCAACATTCCATGCAGAATCTCCAACAGTAGCAACATTCCATGCAGAATCTCCAATAGTAGCAACATTCCATGTAGAATCTCCAATAGTATCTATTTTATTTTTGTTACATTTGTACCCCGTGCTTTCCCACTCATGGCAGGCTCAATGCGGCTTACATGGGGCAATGGAGGGTTAAGTGACTTGCCCAGAGTCACAAGGAGCTGCCTGTGCCGGGAATCGAACTCACTTCCTCAGTTCCCCAGGACCAAAGTCCACCACCCTAACCACTAGGCAGCCTCAACTGCAATGCAACACTCCACAAACCCATGGACTAGTAAGCCCAGACCACAGTGGAAAAACCAACTGGCCCTGGCAATATGTTGAATTATTCCCACCTACAACAACAATCATATATCTATATCCCATCCACACTTATAGAGCAGTATTCTTTAGTGGCTGCAGTTGAGGCACTGTTTTGAAGGGTTCCAGGTGTATTGAGTGGGTGAAGGTTGGCAGTTTGTTTATATAATTCCTGTGTTGGGTTTACAGGCAGTTGAAGGCTTCAGTGGTTTCTCGGGTTAAATTCAAGGGTAACAATTTGCGTATTGTTACAGAGGGTAGGGGAGCATGATTTGGGGGACAGTATTGATGAGGTATGGAAGGTGTTTTGAGTAGAGAATGGGAAAAGGATCCGAATTAAGGAAATAAGCAACATTAAGCACTGTCAAGCTACATGCAAACCATTGGTAAAGAAGGCTAGAAGAGAACATGAAGAAAAATTTGCTGTGGAGATGAAAATCTTTTAGTAGCACCTTTTTCAGGTACATCAGAAGCAGAAAGCCTGTGAGGGAATCTGTGGGACTGTTAAATCATGAAGCAACAAAAGGGGGTATTCAGGGAGGACAAGGCCACAGTGGAGAGATTAAATGGATTCTTTGCTTTGGTCTTTACGGAGTGATCCATCTGTACCGGAAATGGTTTTCAAGGGTGATGATACGGAGGAACAGAAAGAAATCTTGGTGAGCCTGGAAGATGTACTGAGCCAAATCGACACGTTAAAGAACTCAAGCATAAAGATCTGCTGTTAGTTATCTGTAACATGTTAAAATCGTCCATAGTACCTGAAGATTGGAGGGGAGGCCAGTGTAATGCCAATTCAGTTTTCTCTACCGCCATCTGCTGGGGGGGAAGGGATAACACCTGCTGGTTCAGAACAGTGACACTAACTAAAGAAAATTCAGGTAAGACACAACTTCTCCTTAGTCCATAGAGGTTATGAAATAATGCAAACAGTGGACATGGCCTGCTTTTTGCTGTGAAGGGCTCATATGTATGTGGGTTGACTTACATAAGTATTGCCATACTGGGACAGACCAAAGGTTCATCAAGCCCAGCATCCAGTTTCCAACAGTAGCCAATCCAGGTCACAAATACCTGGCAGAAACCCAAAGAGTAGCAACATTCCATGTAGAACCCCAAAGAGTAGCAAGATTCTAGAATTCTAAAGAATAACAAGATTCCATACAGAATTTCAAGGTGTAGCAACATTCCATGTAGAATCCCAAAGAGTAGCAAGATTCCATTCAGAATCCCAAGTACATAAGAGTTGCCATACTGGGACAGACCGAAGGTCCATCGAGCCCAGCATCCTGTTTCCAACAGTGGCCAATCCAGGTCACAAGTACCTAGCAAGATCCCCCAAAAGTACAAAACATTCTATACTGCTTATCCCAGAAATAGTGGATTTTCCCCAAGCCCATAATGGTCTAAAGCAGTGATGGGCAACCTTTTGAGCTTGGTGTGTCAAAATTCACCAAAAAACCAAGCATAACTCGGGTGGTGTGTCACTTCAAGAAAAATCACTGCTACTAGGACCGCCCCAGGGCCCCCCCCTACCTGAGATCGCTGCCCACCTGAGGTCGCCGGGCCCCCCCCCCCCTCCACCCGCTACCGGGCCCGGAACTAACCTTAAAGCCTCCTTTCACGTTGCAGCAAGCAGCAGCAGGGCAGACCTCTCCTCCTTCCTTCTGTGCTCCGCCCTCGCGGACGTTATGTCAGGAGAGGTCAGGACACGGAAGGAAGGAGTGGCCTGCCCTGCTGCTGCGACGTGAAAGGAGGCTTTAAGGTTAGTTTCCGGGAGCGAGGAGGGAGGGCGGACCACACTGCGGCGGCGCCGCGTGTCATCGAAAATGGCTACGCGTGTCAGTGCTGACAGGCGTGTCATAGGTTCGCCATCAGGGCTCTAGAATTTATAATTAAAAGCACAGTGTCCAGGTTTTCTGTTACATGGATGTCATCTATTTGACATTGTGGCAAGAATAAGACAGGCAATTGGAAAGACTACAGATTGAGGCAGGGTGAATATTTTCTAAGTTTCTAAGATGTTTTGTAATAGGCTCTGGTTAAGACTTCTTGGCTTAGAAAAGCTAATATATATATATATATTTTTTTTTTATTTGTTGCATTTGTATCCCACATTTTCCCACCTCTTTGCAGGCTCAATGTGGCTTACAATACATCATGAGTAGTGGAATATAATATAGTTTAGCCTGCACTATCAGAGGTGAAATTGCTGGAGGTGATTTTGGATTCAGCACTTATGCAAAAACTAATTATCTGTTTCAAGTTTCTTTCTTCCATCTGAGCTTCATCCATAACCTATGTCATTATTACAGCTAAACTTGTTTGCTTATGGAGACAGTAGAGTCTTGGCAATGCTGGATTATGCCAATGGCCTTACTGATTTCATCAAGTTTCAGTATTTGAGGACTTAGGAGCTTACTGGCTAGAGCAGCCATTCCCAACCCCAGTCCTCGGGGCACTCCTAGTCTCATCAGGTTTTCAGGATATCTACAATGATTATGCGTGCAATAGATTTATAAGTGCATTCACTCTGCCGCTCCCCAGTATCTCTCCACTCTTGTCTCTCCCTATGCCCCCCCCCCCTCGGGTACTCGGTTCTGCAGATAATCTCTCGTCTGTCCCCTTCTCCTCTACTGCTAATTCCAGACTCTGTTCCTTTTATCTCGCTGCACCTCACGCCTGGAACAGACTTCCCGAGCCTGTACGTCTAGCCCTGTCTTTGGCCGTTATCAAGTCCAGACTAAAAGGCCACCTCTTTGACGCTGCTTTTGGCTCCTAACCACTACTTACGTGCCCTGTCCTTTTTTCCCCATCTCTTTAATTCCCTTACCTTTTAGTTGTTCTGTTTATGTCAAGTCTGTGGCCGTGACCACCCTCAGACATACCTTATTCCTGGGGGTTAGCTTCCTAGCTGGCTCCTGTTTCTTCTGTCTGTCCTTTCTGAGCATCTAGCAGCATGACACTAATTGCTTCACTACACTACACCTGGGTGTGGGAAGCCTCTCTGTGTTTCACTGTGCTTTCTGCCTGCTCTGTGGTTTGTGCCTGAACAGCCTCCATAGTGCTTAGAGATTGCTGCAGCTGTGCCTTTGGTGTTGAAGGGCTTTATTAAGCACTTAGAGACTGCAGCCTTGGCCTTTGCATTGCCAATGCCTCCGCAGTGCCTTAGGTCCCGAGGTTAGTGTGCTGTTTGCACAGTTAGCTTTCCTTGTCTTTTCTTGTGGGCTTCCAGCCCTTCTGCTTTGCAAGTTACTTTCACCTGTGGGCCTTGCCTTCTGGCTCAGGGTATTATTGCTCTGTGGGCTTTTAGCCCTTCTGTGTCTATTGCTCTGTGGGCTTCCAGCCCTTCTGTGCCCATTGCTCTGTGGGCTTCCAGCCCTTCTGTGCCCATTGCTCTGTGGGCTTCCAGCCCTTCTGTGCCCATTGCTCTGTGGGCCTCCAGTCTATCTGTGTATATCCTTTTATCTGTGGGCTTCCAGGCCTTCTGGGTGTATTACTGCGGCCTGGGGGTTTCCAGCCTTTCTGTGGGCTTCTAGCCTTTCTGGGTGTATCTCTCTGACCTGTAGGCTTTCAGCCTTTCTGTGTATATTATTCTCTGCCAGCCACCTCTCTCTGCCTATTGCCTGTACTCAGATCTTCTCTGCCAGCCACCTGTCTCGGACTATTGCCAGAACCCAGACATTCCCTGCCTGCCTCACGTTAGCCTAGGTACCTGGGAGCACTGCTGGATCCTGACTCCGGTTGTTCCTGTTGCTGGTTCCAGTTCTGGTTTCCCTGTAAGCCCTACCGGCTGCTCGAACCTGAGGGCTCAACCCTCAGGGAAAGGCAGCTAAGCGTAGGTGAAGCCTACTCCAGTGTGTTCCGGTCCGGTACGTTCCAGTTCCGAGTGTTCCAGTGTAGGACTCCAGTCCGGAGTTCCAGTCCAGGCTTGTCTTCTCTGCTCCGAGGTGATCTTGCCTGCCACTGCCGCTCCTCGGCCGTGGTCCAAGGACTCACATACCCAGGGTTCCCGGGGAAGAAGCCTGACAGAATGCCAAGGTCCTCGAGAACACGACAGTTTACCTGTCTTATTTAGATTGTGAGCTCTTTGAGCATGGTCTGTCTTTTCGTGTATGGTGTACAGCGCTGCAGTAGATTTGCACACACTGCCTCAACTGCATGCAAATCTAACTCAAGAATATTCATTGTGGATATCTTGAAAACCCTTTGGTTCTATGGATGCTCCGAGGACTCTAGGATTCCAACCATGGCGCCTATTCTCAGAGCTGGGTGCAAAAGCCCATAACACAAAAGGAATGCAGCAAAGCAATGCTCAGGAAAAAAAAAATTATATGCAAATGATATTGCGTGAACAAATGAAAAGGGGAGGACCGTGCCTAAGAAGTGTGCACAAAGGTTTTGTGGTAAGCATGGCTCTTGTTGAATTGTTCAAGCAAAGCACTTTTGAGATGCATGCTCCGCTCTCTCCCTTCACTTTTACCACCTAAAAATCCTCTGTGCTCGTTCTATGCTTTGCTGAAGTCTGTTAGATGTAGCTTCTGGAAAGGAGCTCCACCACGCTGTCTGTGAAAAGCCTGTACCCGGCTAGTGTACGGCTCCAAGGATGAACAATTAGAGGGTGTCATTAGCATCAGCCGGCAGGGAGGGGAAGAAGATAGTAGGAGATAAGATATTCACTATATGATGTGTTGCCTTAGAGATGAGCCCCGACTCTTCATTTGGGTCACATAACCTCTAACATTGTTTTTAGTCGCCCCAAAAGTAATTATTTAAGGAGCAGAATTTAAAAAGGCACGGGATAAGCATGTGGGATTGCTTAGGAAAAGGAAGAGTTAGGGGTTACAGAGGATGGGCAGACTGGATGGGTCATATAGCCCTTACCTGCCGTCATGTTTCTACATTTCTATGTTTCTTGTGAGCACGCCCAAACCCACAAGTACAAGTGCATATCGAAGCTGTTCTGCACTTTTAAATGAGCCTTTCAAAAATTGTTTGCAAAATTTTTGAAAGGCTCATATTTAAGCGCAGAAAGACAAGCACGCTCAGACTTTGTTTCTCACTATCAGCACAAACTTTTACAGGCTTCCTTCCACTTGCAAAAGACAACAAAACCCTGCATAAAGAGCATGCTGGACACACATGAAACTAAGGAAATGAGACAGAGGAAGAAAAGTGCCGAGCTGAAAGCGGGGAAGGAAAAAACTGGAGTCCACTTGCAGCGAAGATCAGCAGCTAAAGAATATCTAAGGAGTTAGGGCAAGGGGTTTATGTGCCCAGTTAGAAAAAGGACGAGGCCCCGAGGCAAGATGTGGCCAAGGATAAACTACCAAAAATAGTTCTGAACCCACGGATAAGAAAAGCAACTTGGATTTTATCCTCCAGTACTAGAAGAATCATTAGATCTTGTGGTGAAATTCATGGCTCACATCTGGTCAGTGCACCAGAACATAGGGGGCAGGATTTGGATATGTTTTTCCCCCGGAAATGGTGTTCCTCCTGTTGAAGAAATTGAAATACGGTCCCGTATTGGGGAACAACAAACTTATTTAAAGCTTTGTGAAATAGTATGTGGCAAGAGGATTGAAGGATTGAAAAAGACCGCTGAGATGACGTTATGATATCACTTCCTGTGGTTGTGGAAACACATGCTTGCGTTTTCTGTGAGGACGGGAACAGCGCAATTAGCAGCTGAAAGTGGAGTGGTCTCATCGCAGTTCTTACAGAGATGTATAGTCATTGGTGATAAGAATGCATGCCAATAAGAGATAATCGTTATGTTTGAACAGCACACACAAGGCCAGCATACTAGTGTGTGGTTTTGTAAGACTTCTAGAGACCTACAGTGGTTTGAAGAGCAAAGATGCAAAGAACTCACTAAAATAACTCCAGACCGCCCAAAACACAGCAGCCAGACTGATATATGGTAAAACACGATTCGACAGCGCTAAACCCCTTCAAGAAAAGCTGCACTGGCTCCCAATCAAAGAACGGATCATCTTCAAAATTTTTTATTTTTATTTTTGTTACATTTGTACCCCACGTTTTCCCACTCATGGCAGGCTCAGTGCGGCTTACATGGGGCAATGGAGGGTTAAGTGACTTGCCCAGAGTCACAAGGAGCTGCCTGTGCCTGAAGTGGGAATCGAACTCAGTTCCTCAGGACCAAAGTCCACCACCCTAACCACTAGGCCACTCCTCCAAAATCTGCACCTTAATCCACAAAATCATCTATGGCATAGTCCCAGGATACATGACAGACCTCATTGATCTACCAACTAGAAACAGACTCGGATCAGAACGATCATACCTAAACCTACATTACCCAACCTGTAAAGGGCTAAAATGAAAAACAACTTACGCATCTAACTTCTCCTACATAAGCGCACAACTATGGAATGGACTCCCACTTGCAGTGAAAACAATGCATGACCACCTAAACTTCAGGAAATCATTGAAAACCCACCTCTTCAAACAAGCTTATCCCACCGATCCAACATAAATCCCCACACCCAGCAACACAAGATAATCTATGATCGTACTGGACAATTTACTATCCTCGACCCCACAACGCCAGAAACACTTCTACCTGTGACCATAACACAATCTTGTATTTGTTATCAATCGTAATGGCAATAAGTACATAAGTAATGCCATACTGGGAAAAGACCAAGGGTCCATCGAACCCAGCATCTTGTCCACGACAGCGGCCAATCCAGGCCAAGGGCACCTGGCAAGCTTCCAAAACGTACAAACATTCTATACATGTTATTCCTGGGATTTTGGATTTTTCCAAGTCCGTTTAGTAGCGGTTTATGGACTTGTCCTTTAGGAAACCGTCCAACCCCTTTTTAAACTCTGCCAAGCTAACCGCCTCCACCACGTTCTCCAGCAACGAATTCCAGAGTTTAATTACGCGTTGGGTGAAGAAAACTTTTCTCCGATTTGTTTTAAATTTACTACACTGTAGTTTCATCGCATGCCCCCTAGTCCTAGTATTTTTGGAAAGCGTGAACAGACGCTTCACATCCACCTGTTCCACTCCACTCATTATTTTATATACCTCTATCATGTCTCCCCTCAGCCGTCTCTTCTCCAAACTGAAAAGCCCTAGCCTCCTTAGTCTTTCTTCATAGGGAAGTCGTCCCATCCCCGCTATCATTTTAGTCGCCCTTCGCTGCACCTTTTCCAATTCTACTATATCTTTCTTGAGATGCGGCGACCAGAATTGAACACAATACACAAGGTGCGGTCGCACCATGGAGCGATACAACGGCATTATAACATCCTCACACCTGTTTTCCATACCTTTCCTAATAATACCCAACATTCTATTCGCTTTCTTAGCCGCAGCAGCACACTGACCAGAAGGTTTCAGTGTGTTATCGACGACGACACCCAGATCCCTTTCTTGGTCCGTAACTCCTAACGTGGAACCTTGCAATCGCCACTATGATACTTTGTAAGCCACACTGAGCCTGCAAATAGGTGGGAAAATGTGGGGTATAAATGTAACAAATAAATAAATTGTGCAGGTGGAGGGCTGCAGCGTTGTGACTAACGCACCAATGGGTGTAATTGCTTTATGCTGACCATTTGAATGAGAACTTGACATTACCAAAACGTTGCAATGATGGTTCCAAGAAACGCAAGTAGTGATATGTAAAATATAGTGATATGTCATATGATTTAGTATGAAGTATGAACGGATGTGAATGAATGGGGTTGAGGCATGCACTGTATTTTAAGCAATGTATAATAAAGTTGGACATTTGATACTAATTATACTTGAAACTCTAGAGAGTAATTAATATAGTCACAACTGGAGAAACAAACCATTACTTTATCTCCACTGCTCCACTGTAATTTTTTTTTTTTTAATTATTTGTGCATCTGCCTCTCCCCGTGCTTTTTATGCTTCCTTCACTCTTCTTTTAGCCATGAGCCCTCTCCATGTCTGTAATGCCAGCTTCAGGGAGGCTCGTCTGCCTCAAATTACTTTGAAAGCATGCATGAAAGCATGAAAAGGATGTGAAACTTCAGTGTGTACAGAGATGAACTCTGGGGATTTTCATATACCAGATTGTTTCCAGGAATACCATGGGATTTATTACAAGTAAATTCAAGCGGAAAAAAAGATCTATTAAAGGGAAAAGCAGTGACTAAATCTGGCCTACGTTTCACAGAGACAATATGGAACAAATCTGGGCTCTCGCTTTCTTGAAAGGATTTTATCTGTACAGCTGATCCAAGTATTTGTTAGAGCTGTCCTCAGCTTCTTTGTATTTCCATGTTGATCACCTTGACGCTAGGGGTCCACCTTAGGAGTCGGCACCCAAGAAAAATATCTAGGTGTCATCGTAGACGACATCCTGAAATCTTCTGTCCAGTGAGCACCAGCAGCCAAAAAAAAGCAAACGAGATGCTAGGAATTAGGAAAGGGAGGAAAAATAAGACCAAATATAATGCCTTTGGATTGTTCCACGATGTAACCTCATCTTGAGTATTGTATACAATTTTGATTCAAAGGGTGACCAAGATGATAAAGAGAATGGAACTCCTCTCTCATAAGAAAAGGCTAAAGAGGTTAGGGCTCTTCAGCTTGGAAAAGATGGATTTTCGGGGGGAGGGGAGAGAGAGATATGATTAAGGTCTACAAAAGACTAGCGGACACTCAGAATTACATGGTAATACTTTTAAAACAAATAGGAAGAAATATTTTTTCAATCAATAGTAAGCTCTGGAACTTGTTGCTGGAGGATGTGGTTAGAGTGGATAGCATACCTAGATTTTAAAAAAAAAAGGTTTGGACAAGTTCCTGGAGGAAGAGATAGGCATGAGGGAAGCCACTGCTTGCCCTGGGACTGGTAGCATGGAATCTTGGGATTCTGCCAAGTACTTCTAACCTTGATTGGCCACTGTTGTAAGCAGGATACTGGCTATATGGACCATTGGTCTGACACAGTATGGCATGTTCTTATGTACCTTGCACATATAGGCTGCATGTCTATCACCAAAATTTGCCTTTTCCTTTCTGAGCACACTACCAGAACCCTCATCCACACTCTTATCACCTCTCGCTTAGACTATTGCAACTTGCTTCTCGCTTAGCCATCTCTGTCCTCCTCAATATGTTCAAAATTCTGCTGCACGACTTACATTCCGCCAGTGTCGCTATGCTCATAGTAGCCCTCCCCTCAAGTCACTTCACTGGCTCCCCATCCGTTTCCACACACAGTTCAAACTCCTCTTATTGACCTATAAGTGCATTCACTCTGCAGCTCCTCAGTACCTCTCCACTCTCATCTCTCCCTACACTCCTCCCCGGGAACTCCGTTCACTGGGTAAATCTCTCTTATCTGTACCCTTCTCCTCCACCACTAACTCCAGACTGTTCCTTTTATCTTGCTGCACCATATGCCTGGAATAGATTTCCTGAGCCAGTACGTCAAGTTCCATCTCTGGCCATCTTCAAATCTAGGCTAAAAGCCCACCTTTTTGATGCTGCTTTTAACTCCTAACCCTTACTCACATGTTCAGAACCCTTATTTTATCATCCCCACCTTAGTAATTCTCTATCTCTTATTTGTCCTGTTTGTCTGTCCTAATTAGATTGTAAGCTCTGTGGAGCAGGGACTGTCTCTTCATGTTCAAGTGTACAGCGCTGCGTACGTCTAGTAGCGATATAGAAATGATAAGTAGTAGTAGTAGGATACTGGCTAGATGGACCGTTGGTCTGACACAGTATGGCATGTTCTTATGTACCTTGCACATATAGGCTGCATGTCTAAAACCAATAAAAAGCCTGAACTAACCAAATTTAAGGGGGTAGGACAGAGTTGAGGGTGTAGACCCTTGTTTATAGTGATTGGGAGTTGATAGTTCAATTTTCACCATAAGGGTGACTGGGTTGTTGTTTTGTTGTGTTGTTTTGTTCTTTTCTGTTATATTATATGGATGTCCAATATTTTAGGTCAACTTGGCATTATCTGTACTGTCTTGAATGTTGCAAGTTGCTTCATTAATAAAAATATTTAAAGTGAAAAAAAAAGCCTGAACTAAAAGGAGCCAAGTTACCAGAGGAGAAAGTCCTTGGCCATCCAAGGAAGTCTGCATCCTAAAAAAAATTAGCTCTATTGCATGGGAACGAGGATTGCAGGATTCATTTGGGGATGGAAGAAACCACTGGATTCTCGCAGGCAGTGGAAGAGAACTGGGGGGGGCTGACACCCGGGGCGGAAATATGCTTTTCATGATCCTATGCATTTAACATCATTTTTGGATTCGAAGACTGTTGTAACTCCAGTTTTGCAGCCAAATAGTAATATCTTCATCTACTCCGTAATTTAACTTAACTAAGTCCGAGCTGTTCTCTTCCTATGTTTAACTTTAAATAGCGATATAAATTTTTCTTGGAATTCTGCCTTGTTCTCTTCCCTTAATAGTGGACTAGAGATTGGATAAGATTATATATTGCTTATTTTACGTTTATGCAGGGCTTTTTTTGAGGGGGTACTCGGGGGTACTGAGTACCGGCACCTTTTCCAGTGTCTGCTAAAATTGACATATGGTCCCCAAGTTTTAATGAAAGAGCTCAGGCTCAACACACCAATTCTGCCTTGTTATAGATTCTGTGACTGGTTGCAGGGGGTCTGGATATTGTGGGGTGGGTCCCTCAGTGATCACCCCACCCCTGAAGGGTGGCCAGGCATTTGAGTACCGGCACCTTTTTTGCTAGAAAAATTGCACTGCGTTTATGTAATATGAAATTTCAATTTTCTGTATCGAGAATATTCTTGGAATTTGCAAATTGTTTAAAAAAAATACAGATTAAAGTATGTGCTGATGGTAATTTGAGTGTGCAGCTGTCAGAACTACTGTTGACAGCAGGTTCCAAGAAGCTGCTGCCCTAGGCAATCGCCTAGTCTTGCTTAATGGGGTCAAGTCGGCGCTGAATCCAGCTCTACAGATGTCTTATGTTAAGACCGTCTCTAAAAGGTTTAACAGTTTAACTACCTTTCAGTCAGCATTATCTGCTCTGTGAACAGATGGCTTTAGATTTCAGTGATGTCAGTCTGGGACCTTTCCAAAGCACTAAATAAATGCAGGACGTAATGAGAAAGGGAGCGAGGGAGGAGGATGCATGTAGCGTCAATACATCTGCCTGTGATGAAGTGTTTGAAGCAACACAGGATAAGATTCAACACCCTTCTGCGCATTTGCTCATCAAGATTTATCTTCCTTATACGGGAGCAGGGAAACGACAGCCTCATCTTTAGCGGCCACCAGTTACAGCAAAAATCAATGCTTTCAAAATTAATGGTGATCCCAAACATGTTAGGAAAAAAAACCCATTACAATAGTGCCTTGCTTCAGAGAATTTGCTAAATACAAGCAAAAAAAAAAACAGATGGAAGGCGAGAGGTTATTGCCAATAAGTTTTTCTTTGATATTTAACAAAAATGGCACAACTCACCATAAAAACATTAACCTTTAAATGCATCCATTCTGCAGCTCCCCATTACCTCTCCGCTCTCATCTCTCCCTACATTCCTCCCCGTGAACTCCGCTCACTGGACAAATCTCTTGTCGTCCCTCTTCTCCTCCACCGCTAACTCCAGGCTTCGTCCCTTTTCCCTCGCGGCACCTTATGCCTGGAATAGACTTCCTGGACCTATACGTCTAGCTCCATCTCTACCTGTTTTCAAATCTATGCTGAAAACCCACCTTTTCACCACTGCTTTTGGCTCCTAGCCACTACTCAATTGCCTTCCCCTTGTTCCTTCTCACCCAGTACTTCCCTTGCCCTTAATTGTCTTGTCTGTCTGTGTTATTTTTTAGATTGTAAGCTCTATGAGCAGGGACTGTCTCTCTCTGTCAGGTGTTCAGCGCTGCGTGCGTCTGGTAGCGCTATACAAATGTTAATAATAATAACAACATTAACAGATTATTGGTGTTACAGCACTCAAAAGCAAATCCCCTCCGAGGACCTTTAAGGGCAGCAGATCAGTGCCTGTTTATTCTTTCCTAAGGATTTCTCCAGAAGCAGATGGAAATCGCCCCAGCACAGGAATAGGCTGTAAAGAGTTAAACCGGCTGGCAGATAAAGAGCTCTCCCCCCCCCCCCCATCCCACCAACTTCACCTGGATTAAAGAAAATGCTTTTTACCAAAACTCACAAGCGTATGAAGTCAATCCAGCAACATGCGCCCAACCAGACATTACAGCAGAGCTCAACAAATCTCCAGGTGCCAGGTCACCATAGCAACTAGAAATTTCCATCTGGTGTCTGGGATTTTTGTGCCCCAGTTCCTGGCCACCACTGAACAAAAACACCATCCTTTTATGTGGCTTGTGCGAGTCTGACCTGTGTAGAACTAGTCTCGTGAGATCTGAGAACCAGAGAACATAATGAGAATTTCCATAAGGCACGGACGAGACCCCATGGTACAGGGGAAGTTACTGCTCTGTTGAAGGTGTCGACGGAGACTTATTTCTTGTTCTTACGTTAATATTATCCTACTGTCCGTGGAAGGTAAGAATTGCCCTACTGGGTCAGACCGAAGGTCTGTCTGGTCCAGTATCAGGTTTCCAACAGTGAATGAGAAGGGCGAGGCTGACTGGCTTGCTGGGGCAGAGGAAGAGGTGGAGACTGGGGCTGACGACCTGCTCATGGGCTTTGCTGGGGTAGCAGGTTTGGGGGGGGGGGGGGGGCACTGCCTAGCTTACTAGTAAGGTAGATGATATAAAGCCCCATGTGGAGTCCCTTATATGGTGTGAAGCCCCAACTAGCGCATCCCAGGATGCACTGGGCAGGGCGCTGCCATTTTGAAGGCGGCGCTGATGAAAGACAATGGAGGCTACCTCCTCCAACTGCAGGTAGGGGGTAGGGAAGGGACTGTAGACCAACAGGTGGGGGGAGATTTACCCGTGGCTCACTGGGCCACCAGGACATTGGTGGGATGCTGTGTCGGGGGAGGGGGGAACCAGAGGTCCGCCAGACCTCCAGCCCCCTGTTGCTGGGAGGGGGGGGGGGTCGGGTCAGGGTTCTTGCCGGGGCTGCTGCATTGGGGAGAATGGGGGACAGCTAGCATGCAAATGCATTGGACAGGGCTCACCATTCCTCCCCAATGGTCTGCAAACCCTAATATCAGCTCAGAGCTGGCGTAGGGCGCTGGTTGCTGATTATCGGGGATGAATAGATTTAACTATTTTACATAAATCTGCATGCTAGTTGTGTTCAGAGCTTGCGAGCGCCTTTTCAAGCGCTCGGGGGCTCTGATCATGGGATGGTAGCAAATGCAGCCGCTGGTATGGAACTAACAGCCTCTGTTTGCTTCTGATCATCGGCCCATAGGTGGTGAGGGCTAGCTGATTTAAAAGAGGGAGTTGTTGGGATAGGGGAGGGAATAGACCTGGTGACAACAGGGTGGGGGGGGGGGGAGAAAGAGCAAGACTGGGTTATAACAGGGTTGGTAATTTGTTGGCAATGTATTTCTGCCAGTGGCCACAGGGGTGTATTGCAGGCCTGATTCATTAAGCCTTTTCCCCTGGGCACAGAATAGCAAACACTTGTAATAAATCAGGCCCTAAGGAGAGCTGCAGAAGACCTCAGAAGAGACCACCCTCCCTCTTCCCTCCATAACTCAACTTCAATGGAGACAATGTGGGTGGGGGTAGTGGAGATCAAAGGTCTCAGCCACTGGCTCTTAAGTATTTGGGCTGGCTCCTAAATCCAAAGACAATTTGTTAAAGTCTGCATTACAGGTGTTCCCCCCCCCCCCCCCCACCCCAAAGTCCTGTTATCCAGTATGGCAGCCATCATGGCTATGTAGTAAAGAGCAGCCAGGAGAGGTACAGGAGGGAGAAGTGAGCTGCAACTGCATCCCAAACTCACCCTTCACAGAAGCATCCTGGTGCAGCATGCAAGCAATGGCAACCCTCACCTTGGGATTTCTCTAATGGAGAAAAAAATTTAACATTTTCCCATTCTGATCTCCACCCGAGCTATGATATTTAGTGCTACTGCTGACAAGGGCTCTTTCGTAGGCAATTTTTCTTTCTCCCCAGACATCAGAATTCCCCCCCCCCCCCCCCCCCCCCCAAACTTCCCCATTTTGCTTGTGCAACTGCTCTAGCAAAAAGTTTCTTAAAATACAGCAACAGGTCTTGAATCTGAAGTTAAATGTTTTTCTCTACACAGTACATTTAGAATCTTTTTAAACATTAATGTGTGAAGGTATAAAGTTATGACATGGTGGATTGATTGGGCCAATCCAAGAAGACAGGAGGAGCCTCCACGAAAAGTCAAAGCAAAACAGCAAAAGTAGAGGCTGACAAATGCGCAATCCAATAGGGAGATATCAAAAACCAGTTTATTCAGAATATTCATATCAAGGACCCTGGATATGAATATTCTGAATAAACTGGTTTTTGATATTATCTCCCTATTGGATTGATTGGGCCTAAATGACGAATGAACGGGAACTTTGTTGAGATGTTGGCTTTTAAAATTATTTTTCCTTTTGCTTCACAGAATT
This sequence comes from Microcaecilia unicolor, assembly GCF_901765095.1. Taxonomy (NCBI): domain Eukaryota; kingdom Metazoa; phylum Chordata; class Amphibia; order Gymnophiona; family Siphonopidae; genus Microcaecilia; species Microcaecilia unicolor. The sequence continues at coordinate 361,785,293 of NC_044034.1, read as the reverse complement.
TGGTTTGGAGGCTGCTAATTTATGGAGCAAATGTATAAGGCCTGGTTAAGAATTAGGGAAGCCGGGGGTTAAATCCCACTGATGCTCCTTGTCAACCTTGTGCAAATTACTTCAACTCCTTCACATCAGGGGACAAACTTACCAGTACTGTTAGCACACATTAATAATAACTAAGCTCACCGACAGGTTAAAAAAATATACATATATATACTTTAAAAATTTTATTTTACTTATTTTAGATTAGATGTGAAGTCCAAACCAATAATACCTCACACCAAAATATCTCCACCTGCTGGTAGAGGGACACAACCCACTCGTCTCTGGATTGATCTGTGGGACGCTATGGAAGAAAAAATTTCATAAACACGAGGGAAAAGCCTCAATAAACCCAGACCAGTTTAATATACTACGGTCTTCAAGGACACTATTGGGCTCATTTTTGAAAGAGGACGTCCATCTTTCGGCATAAATTGGAAGATGGACATCCTTCTCCCAGGGACCTCCAAATCGGTATAATCAAAAACCGATTAGGACATCTCCAACTGCACTCCGTCGCAAGGATGGCCAAAGTTCAAGGGGGCATGTCGGAGACGTAGTGAAGGCGGGACTTAGGCGTGGCCTAGTGGTTAGTGCAGTGGACTTTGATCCTGGGGAACTGAGTTCGATTCCCACTGCAGCTCCTTGTGACGCTGGGCAAGTCACTTAACCCTCCATTGCCCCTGGTACAAAATAAGTACCTGAATATATGTAAACCGCTTTGAACGTAGTTGCAAAAAACCTCAGAAAGACAGTATATCAAGTCTCATTTCCCTTTCCCCTTCCCTAACACTTGGACGTCTCTGACCCATAATCGAAAAAAACAAGGATGTCCCTGACGAACACTTGGACGTTTTCACCCGGACCTGTTTTTCTTACGACTAAGGCACAAAAAAGTTCCCGAAATGACCATATGACTACCGGAGAGAATCGGGGATGACCTCCCATTACTCCCCCAGTGGTCACTAACCCCCTTCCACCTTCAAAAAACATCTTTAAAAATATGTTGTGCCAGCCTCAGATGTCATACTCAGGTCCATGACAGCACATGCAGGTCCCAGGAGCAGTTTTAGTGGGTACTGCAGTACTGCTGTTAAACTTCAGACAGGTGGATCCAGACCTATACCCCCCCCCCCCCCCCCACCTGTTACGTTTGGGGAGGGCACAGCGAGCTCTCCAAAAACCACCACAAACCCACTGTACCCATATATAAGTGCCCCCTCCACCCCTTAGGGCTATGGTAGTGGTGTACAGTTGTGGATAGTGGGTTTTTGGGGGGCTCAGCACACAAGGTAAGGGAGCTATGTTCCTGGAAGCAATTTATGAAGTCCACTGCAGTGCCCCCTAGGGTGCCCAGTTGGTGTCCTGGCATGTCAGGGGGACCAGTGCACTACAAATGCTGGCTCCTCCCACGACCAAATGGCTTGCATTTCGCCGTTTTTGACGTGGACATCTTTGGGTTCGAAAATCGCCGAAAGTCAGAAACGTCCATGTCTAGGGATTACCAAATCTAGGGACGTCCAAATTTAAGGATTTGGACATCTCTGACGGTATTTTCGAAACGAAAGATGGACGTCCATCTTGTTTTGAAAATATGGGTTTCCCCGCCCCTGGATTTCAACGTTTTGCAAAGACGTCCAAATGCCCCTCTATATTTCAATCACTGGCATTAAAAACCTCCGGTGGTTTTTTGTTTGTTTGTTTTTTAAATCAGATACTATACAGAAGCTCCATTCAAAAAAATTTTCAAAGAAAAGCACAAAAGCTTAGCTTCAGCCCAAACGCAACGGCATCTGTCCGACGGTTGCCACCGTTTCGATAACTGCTTTAAGGGCTTGCGGTGTGTAGTAAACAGAAGCCAAACTATTAAAAAAAAAAATCAGAGAGCTCAGCCTACACCACTGTTCTCACATATCAGGCCAAGTCCCTAAAGCAGTTATCGAAATGTTGGCCACCGACAGACGCTGTTGTATATGGGCTGAAGCTAAGTATTTGTGCTTTCGTTTAAAATTTTTTGAATGGAGCTTCTATATAAGTATCGGATGATAAAAAAAAAAAGGATTTTTAATGCCAATGATTGAAATATAGTGCCCTTGAAGACCACAGTATATTAATCTGGTCTAGGTTTGCTTTAATCCTCCTCGTGTTTATGAAATTGTTTCCTTTTACAGGTTTTCGGTTTTGGTGTGAGATTATTATTACCTTGTGCCATTTCTTTTGATGAGGGTACAAATAGTGATGCTCCTTAAGAGGATATTAGAGGCCTCAAAGATATGTAGAGGGCTAACTTGTTCTTCAGGCACTGGCCCATTTTGTCCAAGGACCTTAACTTCTAAATTTGCTCCTGTAAGCTACTGGTAGCCACTGCAGTTTTTGGAGAAAGTGGCTGATGTGATCATGCTGCTTGCAGCCCTCAGTTGTGCTACACAACATTCTGAATTAGTTGGAGCTGGTACAAACTTTTTAGGTTGACCAATGTATGGGGAATTATACGCTACCAACAGGAAACATGTTAAACTAAATGCGTCAACTAAGAACGGGACAATACAGAAAACACTGAAGCATACAGGCGAACACTTGCCATTTTGTTCTTGGAGTCACTATTGATCGATACCTCACACTCGATACCCACGTGAAGAATATAACAAAAAAAAAATGTTCTACTCGATGTGGAAACTCAAAAGAATAAAACCTTTTTTCCCAAGAAACATCTTCCGTACCCTAGTACAGTCATTAGTGATAAGTCATCTGGACTACTGGAACACTTTGTACGCAGGCTGTAAAGAACAGACCATTAAAAAACTCCAAACAGCCCAGAACACCGCAGCCAGACTCATCTTTGGAAAAACTAAATACGAAAGGGCGAAACCTCGAAGAGAGAAACTACATTGGCTACCACTCAAGGAACGAATTGAGTTCAAGATCTGCACAACCGTCCACAAAATCATCCACGCAGATGCCCCACTCTATATGTTAAACCTAGTGGACCTACCACCTAGAAACGCCAGAAGATCGGCCCGCAAATTCCTCAATCTGAACTTCCCCAGCTGCAAAGGAATTAAATACAAACAGTCATACGCTACTACTTTTGCGTATAAAAGCACACAGATATGGAACGCATTACCCTTGGCCCTGAAAACTATGGACAATCTTACCAGCTTTCGCAAATCTTTGAAGACACATCTCTTCAACAAAGCCTACAAAAGACATTCTTAATAAATCATTCCTCAAACTACTCAGGTGCATCAAAAAAAAACCCCACCTCTCAATACCTTACCTAGCACCTTGCATCTAAATCACCTACCTTCAGCCTATTATCGACTGTATTTAAGATCATGTAATGACTACATCATAACAACACTCTGTAAGCCACATTGAGCCTGCAAAAAGATGGGATAATGTGGGGTATAAATGCAATGCAATAAATAATGTGCACCTTGTGTACCCTCCTGTTCAGGAAAACAAGCTGGGAGGTGTGTACCTTTACAACATAACATGGACACACCTCAGTATTCGTGTTTTATGCTCTGTTTTCCCAAAGCCCTGATCTCCACAGGTCCTCCATCATGAACCTGGAAGGGTAGTGGCGTCTTAGCAGATGACAAACTGCAGTCAAATCATCCATACAGTGCCCTGCACACGTGTCTGGATGACAGGCACCAAAGGACCAAGTTTGACAACAGGTATATTTGTATTGGGTAACACACCTAAAACATATGGACTGTACAAAGATGGCCTGCCAAGACCTCTGGAGAGAGTGGCTGCAGCCCCTGCCGACTATCAGCGATGCCAAGAATGTGACCGAGGCGGCACCTTCCCCGCTAGGGAAAGACCTCTGTGCTGCTCAAGAATCCAGTCTTAGCGAGGGGTAGGTAGCAGCAAAAAATTTTTTTTTTAAATTACTGCTTTAAAAAAAAATTCACTTTTGCTCAGCAGCTGCTTATTCGGGGTGAATTTATTCCAAGACCTTTAACAAGTATACGCAAATATACAAGAGAAATCTCTCCAGAGCCCTACCATCTATTAACGACAGTCAACGGGTTTCCACCTCACAATGAACATTCAGTATTTTCAATATATATTACTCTTCTGTAACAGCTTCAGAGAGTGAAGTCTCCACAGGGGCTAATGAAAGCCGTCACCCAATACAGACAGGAAGAGATAATGTCACCTTTCTACAACACTAATTACCACTCTCTTCCCTCCCTTACACCCCTCTGTCACTCAGCTCAAGGAACTGCAGAATCCTGATTAAGGCTGAAGTGTCTGTGGAATTATTATACCATACCTAAAGGGCCTGAGCAAAAAACCAGAGGCATTTAGGATTTAAAAAAAAAAAAAAAATCTACAATAAAATGACATTTTGTACTGTTCTGCTGGTAGAAGCAGGAAGCACCATAGTTATAGGAAACGTTAGATGATAAAGACATGCATGGTCCAACCAGTTTGTCCAACAAGGTAGCCAGAGTTAATCTGGCACTCCACATAGCAGGGGTGTAGCCAGACCTCACGGTGGGAGGAGGCCAGAACCTGAGGTGGGGGGGGGGGGCACATTTTAGTCTGCCACCTCGCCGCTGTGACGCTCCTCCCACCGCCCTGCCACTCCCCACCCACTGCTATAGCAAAGTACCCTGGCTGGCAGGGGTCCCCAACCCCCTCCAGCTGAAGCCTTCTCCAGCACTGCCACATTGCCTGCCCTGCTCTCTTCCCCCTCACGTCCTGCACGCTCCTTTAAATGGAACTCTCAATTTCACTAAAAGGAACGTGCAGGACGTGAGGGGGAAGAGAGAGCAAGGCAGGCAACGCGGCAGAGCTGGAGACCAGCACTAGAGAAGGCTTCAGTTGGCGGGGGTTAGGGACCCCCGCCAGCAAAACCAGGGGCCCAGAGGAAATTTGTGGGTCCCAGGCCCCTGTGGTCCCATGTAGCTATGCCACTGCCGCATAGGTTCCCCCTCATGTGAAACACTGGTATACTTAATCTCTTCCCCCTGCCAAGGACCTGTGTCCCTCCGTAGTAAGGGTCATGGGTCTCTAGCCACTTATCAAAAGCAATTAAACTAGATTAAGCTAGGGGAGAGTGGGGCCCCTACTGTTGTAGGCCCTGGGGCACTACACTATTGTCTCAATGGTCAGTTGACCCCTGCTTCCTGCCAATTTTGGGGCACAGACTATAAAAGCCTGCCCAGCACAGGTCCTGCTTCCCACCTAATTGAGTCGCCCTCGAAGCCCACTTCAGCCTTGATCCTGATCTGTTTTTGCCATTTACAGGACCCAGACCGTAGAAGTCTGCCCGGCGTTGATCTTGCTTCCCAACCTCTGAAGTTGCCGTCAAAGCTCACTCCAGCTATGAGGTCATTTTAAGTATTTTTAATAACAGATTTCCTTTTTAAATTAAAATTACTTTTGAAAACACTTGGAGGCTGGAGCAGTAAGGTGCACTAGGGCTTAGCACTGAGTCAGTGCTGCTTTTAACACACAATTGTACGCAAGCCGTCTACACCAGCCAACCCTGTACAAAACCTGGAGCACATGTTACATTTTACTAAAATGGTAATAAGGCTAATTCACTATTCAGCACAGATACAGACAAGGTACCAAAGAGCGAAAGCATGAGTAAAACGTTGAGGCTGTTAACGCAAAGTTAGAAGAGGCGTACAGGATGCGCAACTCATTCTAGCTTTGAAGTCATCTGAGCTGAAGCGTGGCACTTCATCTCAGATCTGCTCCAAAGGCCCCCAAGAACCCCCATAAACCTCAAAGATACCCCCCCCAATCCCTCACCATACAAAATAATTTAAAAAAACAAGTTCCTTCAGATTAGCAGCACTTCCAACTTCCGATATATGTAAAGGGCAGAAAGCAGCATTTAACACCCTGATGGCATACATGCAACAATATATCAGATGCATGGTGTTCCCCTCTTGGGATTTTCCCTGAACTCCTCCATAAAATCTTAACATGTTTATTTTGGTGGTAGTCTCTCCATTCCGACACACTTTTCCAACTTACATTTTCCTCCTTGTACTCTACGCTGGTACTCCGAGACATTCACCAGAACAGACATCATGAGCAACTGCATCCATTCAAGAGTCCAGGAAGTTATTTAAAGTGTTCCGTTTTTAAAAGTTGGGTAAAGTCCAAAAATTTTTTCTTATCTCCCTTGTTCAGATGATATGGCAGTCATGAGCACGTGGATAATGGCTACCCAGGAACATGACAACGCAGGATCCTTCGGTTGCATACAGTTAACCAATATATCTGTATTTTCTTGAGAAAGTTCCGAGAATTGTTTCTCAAATACTAATCCTGGTCAAACAGCAACATACTGACCACCCTTGAGTTGTACAGAAACACCACTCTGCTTTCACAGTTACTGATGTTATTGCATTATCTACAGATAACTCTGCCAATTCTGAGCTCACTCTTGTTGAGTGGATGAAGCTGCGGTGGCTCCTTATGCCAGGTATTGCTTTCGCAGTTGCAAATCAATTTTCCAACATTTCGCGAGCAGAAACATTGGCAGAAGAAACAAAAAAGAATTTTATATTCGTTATGCTTTTGTTTACCCAGTTGAACAGATCAGGAAGTCGAAACATGTTTGACTAGTGGCATGTTGTAGACTGTTTCTTGTGGCAAGACTTCATGGTGCCACGGATGCCATCACACACACTTTCTGAGGCTTGTGGGGCCCAAAAAAAAATGGCATTCCGTTGACAAGTTAAAATTTTATTGGTGCATGCACAGATTGGTAAAGTTCTTGTAATTCTTGTACTGAGCTGCAGCACCATCACTGATGTATTTCGTGTGTGTTAACATTAGGCACATCTGTTTTCAGATATTAAATGCCTTCTGAAATGCATACACACACGATCGTGCTGCATGCAATCACCGATGACACACATGGAAATACATTCCAGGACATCGTTCAACATGTGGTCAACAGCAACCAGGATAGAGTGTTGCTTGCCTGTTTTCCCAGTAAAACCCCTGAATGGAATCCTGAACAAATGAGCAGTTCTCCGAGAAGTCTAGCAGAATTAAGGCCGAGTCTGCTTTCAAATTTTCTTTACTGCTCTTGAGAAACGCAACTTGAGCTGCAACTGTATACTGATGAACAGTGAGATCATCGATCTGGTTGCAGCGTATGTCGAAGTTCTATGCGGCCCCAGTGCTTCAATGAGATTTCATCACCTTCTCCCAAGTCAAAGCACTATGCAACCTGAAGCAGATGGAGAACTGCTTTGCCTGGACAGTTCTGGAACTCACTAACCCTAACTTTAATATTCCCTTATCTCTTGTTTGTCTGTCTAATTAGATTGTAAGCTCTGTCGAGCAGGGACTGTCCCTTCATGTTCAAGTGTACAGCACTGCGTACGTCTAGTAGCGCTTTAGAAATAAGTAGTAGTAGTCTTTGGGATTCCGGAATCTTGCCACTCTTTGGGATTCCGGAATCTTGCTACTCTTTGGGATTCCGGAATCTTGCTACTCTTTGGGATTCCAGAATCTTGCTACTCTTTGGCCTTATGTGGCCTGTTTGTCTGTTCTAATTAGATTGTAAGCTCTGTCAAGCAGGGACTGTCTCTTCATGTTCAAGTGTACAGCGCTGCTTACGTCTAGTAGCGCTTTAGAAATAAGTAGTAGTAGTCTGGGATTCCGGAATCTTGCTACTCTTTGGGATTCCGGAATCTTGCTACTCTTTGGGATTCCAGAATCTTGCTACTCTTTGGCCTTATGTGGCCTGTTTGTCTGTTCTAATTAGATTGTAAGCTCTGTCGAGCAGGGACTGTCTCTTCATGTTCAAGTGTACAGCGCTGCTTACGTCTAGTAGCGCTTTAGAAATCATAAGTAGTAGTAAGTAGTAAAAACAATTGGCGATTTGTAATCTAACTTCGCTTCACTGATGATTGACAGACATTTTGGTGAATCTGGCAAAACACACTATCAATTCACAGAATTTAGAAATTCCAAAATCTTGTGCATTTCGTTTGTCCTCTGTTTAAATATTTTGCACAGTTCATGAAGTCTCTTCTGCTTATGGATGCACTCATTTTTGATCTTCACAGAGACAAAGTCCTTCTTTCCAGGACAGATTCGTGAAAAATCCTCTTAATAAAACTCAGCCACTTTAGACAACGCTTCAGATGACATTTCTTTATCTTTACTGCATTCCGGGCTCAGCCACGAAACCAGTAGTTTTCTTCTATAACATTTGAGAGTTCTTAACTATACAAATCTTCCTGTTTTTAAAGGACTTAGCAACTCTATCCTTCGCGTTTAAATTATTTCATCCAGATGGGAACATTTTGTGCGGTTTCGTACCAACTCCGGTTGTATATCCTGTTTCAACTTCCAGGGCGCTAACAAATTTTGCCTTCAAAGTTTCTCTGGTTTGCTCAAGTTTTCTTTCACCGTAGCCAACACGATCTCTTATGCTTACTTTTCCAGGTTTCACCGGACTGCTCCCAAGAGCTGACTTGTGTTAATATCAGTTTCTTCAGATTTACTCAAAGGTTCTTCTTCATATTCTGATACAGTACTATTGGCCCCCAGAAGAACTTGTTGGAGAAGCCGATGTTAAATACTTGGGATCAAGTTTCTGGCCAGGTTTAATTTTTTCTAGACATCCAATGCTGTTAAGACAAGATCCATGGATACTGCTCTCAGAGCACCCTTTACTGCAGTTGCATGAACTGAAAATGGAACACGTGACTTCTGCCTGAATTCATACTTGTAAGTAAACCTTTTTGTTATAGTAGCATAATACAGCATCTGAAGATGAAACTGTCTGATTCTTGCAGTACCATCCTTCTCATTCTGAGTTAAAGATGACAGATTCAGACTTCCTTACGTTTTCCGACGACAACCGTCCTCATAATGAATTCCAACAAAGCAAGACTCTAATTTCTTAACCATATTGTCTTGAATGGACATCCCCACCCGACGGACCCATTTCGCCGAGGGGCTTAATACAACCCACTGGAGCAGTGATCCTCAGTTTGGCGTCCTTATTCCCTGAAGAAGTCCCTCGGCGAAACGGGTCTGTCAGATAGGGATGTCCATTCAAGACGCTGCTAGTAGCTAAGTGGTCTCTTTATATTTTGAGTCTCTACAATTTTGGCGTGCACAGCATATTTTCCTATAAAAAATCTTTTGTTACAAAAAAATATATATAATTTCACAAAGGGAGGAGATGGGTGCTAAGACCGATGATCGAAGAAAGTACGGTGACTCTCTTGGAAAACTTTCAGCAGTCTTGCTGTTTTCTCACTTTCTGAGGTCTTTCCCCTCTTCGGCCCAACTTTTATGCTCTGCACACCGCATATAAGTAGATTCGCCTGTACATTACTGTTGGATTCTGCAAGTTAAAGCGAATCTCCCCCTCCCCTTCTTGTGGTTGTTACATCTCAGAGCCCAAATATAAAATAGCACATACCAATATAAAATCAACATATTATATGCAGATACCAATAAAATAGTCTGTGGTAGTTACCATCTCTCACATTACCTGAAAACAAAGCCATAATTTATAAAACTGGTTTGAAAGTCTAATTCGGTCTCCAGTCGGTTCAAAACTCTGCTGCCCGTCTCATCTTCCGCCAGGGTCACTTTACTCATACTACCCCTCTCCTCAAGACCCTTCACTGGCTCCCTATCCGTTTTCGCATCCTGTTCAAACTTCTTCTACTAACCTATAAATGTATTCACTCTGCTGCTCCCCAGTATCTCTCCACACTCGTCCTTCCCTACACCCCTTCCTGTGCACTCCGCTCCATGGATAAATCCTTCTTATCTGTTCCCTTCTCCACTACTGCCAACTCCAGACTTCGCGCCTTCTGTCTCGCTGCACCCTACGCCTGGAATAAACTTCCTGAGCCCCTACGTCTTGCCCCATCCTTGGCCACCTTTAAATCTAGACTGAAAGCCCACCTCTTTAACATTGCTTTTGACTCGTAACCACTTGTAACCACTCGCCTCCACCTACCCTCCTCTCTTCCTTCCCGTTCACATTAATTGATTTGATTACTTTATTTATTTTTTGTCTATTAGATTGTAAGCTCTTTGAGCAGGGACTGTCTTTCTTCTATGTTTGTGCAGCGCTGCGTATGCCTTGTAGCGCTATAGAAATGCTAAATAGTAGTAGTAGTAGTAGTAGTAATTCTGTATTTAGACCAAAGGGTGTACATCTTGAGGTCAAGAATGAATCTGCTCCTCTCTCAGCAACATTGAGTCTATCACCCCCCCCCCCCCCCATACCAGCATAACTGAATTTAATTACAAAGAACTGTAGATCATCAATAGCGTGTCCTAAAGCATGCCAAAGGGAAACTAAAGAAACAGATGTAGCATTTCTTGAAATACAACTTCCATGTTCAATTATCTTAGTTTTAATCATCCTTCTGGTTCTGCCTACATACCACAGATCGCAAGGACACTTAATCACATATATTAACTAGAATTACATTACCTGACTGGAATTACAGTTCGTGGAGTGATTCCATTTGAAATTTTCTTGAGTAAGAGGGTGTGTGAACTGGGTGAGTGTTACAGAATGTTTACAAAGAGCAAGATCCACACTCGACGTCCAGGGTGGCACTTAACCTCCCTGACAAGTTCAGGTGAAGCAGATACTAGACTTTCCTTCAGATTTTTATTCCAAGAATAGGAGACCACTGGTCTTTTGGTCCCAAAACAATCATGTCTCTCTAAAATATGCCAATGTTTCCTAAATAATACGTTGTATACTACAGGTATTTTATTTATATTTATTGTTCACTTATATCCCACATTTTCCCACTCATGCAGGCACAATGTGGCTTACAAACATTAATTAAAATACAGAATAAGTGGAGTAGGCATAGCTAGAGAAGACTGTCTCAGAAATGGGGGAAAGTGCCAGAGGAATCCGGACACGTTAACCTACACTCTGATAATTATACTGAGGGGAGAGGTAGAGGGACGCCATGAAGTTAAAAGTTGGTTTAAGAGGATAGAGGGGAGGGAGGAAGGGGAAATAGTTTTGAAAAAGGTAAGATTCTATGTAAATTGAAGGGTTACATGCAATAATTGCTTGGAAAAGTCTCGTTTGAAGAAAAACATTCAGAAGTCTCATCGGTAAACATTGTTGGGACTTAAATGAGGTAATAAAATACAGAGCAAATCACGAGACACAATTATCGGAGTTTAATATGGAAGTTTATGGGTTAAGATAGAATTATCTGTTATCAGACTTTTATTGTATAACAAAGAATTGCTAGTAATGCGTCTTCATTCATAACAGTAGTTAAAACATAAAAGGTAAATACAGAATAGGGTCTGGGGGGAGGGAGGGATAAGTGTTGTATTTCAAAATGGGATGGCTGTACGCAATGTTGCATGTTTGAAGTGCTGTTCCACTGAGTTCTGTACAATTGTTTTGAGAATGTTATGTTTAGGTGGATTGGTACTTTTGGAGATGTCATCAATAAAAACTGTCGAAAGAGGGAGGGTTAGGGGGGATCGGAGAAACTGTCAAAAAGATTGATGATGGACTTTATCATTGTATTTCTATTTTGAAAGTTTGCTGGTGGCATTTACGTTTATGCCAGATATTGGATGCAGTTATCTTTGTCATCAATAAAAATGTTGAAATATAAAAGGTAAATAAAATACAGAATAGGAAAACTTAGAAGAATATACAAGGAGTATGCAGGGGGAGAAGCATCTAACAGGGCGAACTAGCAGGGTAGGAGCCAGGGAGGGTGCATCAAGCAGCGGTATAAAGTGAGGAGTAGGTCTTGGCAAAGAAGTAGGTCTTCAACAACTTCTTGAAGAGGGCGTGGTCCGCTTGAGTTTGTTGTGAGAACCTCAAAGTACATATATCTGGTTTATTTTTAATTTATTTATTAATAGTTGCATTTGTACCACACATTTTCCCACCAATTTGCAGGCTCAATGTGGCTTACATAGTACCGAGAGGCGTAAGCCACCTCCGGTGATGAAACAAATACAGAGTGATGTGGTAGAGAATGAGATGTATGTGTTACAGACACATCATAGAATCGAGAGAAGAGGAGGATCAGTTTAAAATAATGGTGCAGTCCATCATTTTGAATCATTCGGACTATTGCAACATCATATATTTGGGATATTCAAAATAACTTTTAAAAGATGTCAGGAAGTATTTTTTCACGGAGAGGGTGGTGGACGCTTGGAATGCCCTCCCGCGGGAGGTGGTGGAGATGAAAATGGTAACGGAATTCAAACATGCGTGGGATGTGCATAAAGGAATCCTGTGCAGAAGGAATGGATCCTCAGAAGCTTAGCCGAAATTGGGTGGTGGAAGAGGGGTTGGTGGTTGGGAGGCGAGGATAGTGGAGGGCAGACTTATACGGTCTGTACCAGAGCCGGTGATGGGAGGCGGGACTGGTGGTTGGGAGGCGGGAAATACTGCTGGGCAGACTTGTACAGTCTGTGCCCTGAAAAAGGCAGGTACAAATCAAGGTAAGCTATATACATGAGTTTATCTTGTTGGGCAGACTGGATGGACCGTGCAGGTCTTTTTCTGCCGTCATCTACTATGTTACTATGTAAAAAGGCTCCAATCTATCCAAAACTTCAGCTATTTTTTCATTAAAGAAATTTGATAGTTTGTCTAAATACTATATCAAGCTGAACTGCTTAATGGATTGAGCTTTCAGTAAAGATTCACGGCTTTGGGCCATAGCTTTATTCAAGCCCTGTATCACACAACGGGGCTGGGTAGCCTCTTTCTCAAAATAATTTAGCCATCCTATGGGTTGGAACAGATCCTCTGCTGTCTCAACTGGCAATAGGGTAGATTACTTTTAAGGCTTCTATTGTGATAGCTGGTAAGATATAAATTAAGTTCTTGTCAGTAGGACTTATCAACAGAAGTCACTAGACCATGTCTTTTTTTTTTTTCCAATTATGTCTAGATAGGGAATCTGGAGAAGACAATTTATTTTAAATCTCAGATTGGGGTCTCATGTGATCAACCAGGTGTGAAACTGTCAGTCTCTCTAGGCTACCCTTCCAAAGAATGAAGATGCCATCAACGTGCCTTTTATACAATCTTATTTCAATGTTGAAGGAATGCTCTTCAAGAAGGGCCTGTTCAAAATTTGAGACAAACAAATTTGCAACATTTTTTGAAAGCAGAAAATAGTTTTGAATTAATTCTATAGTAGCTAATGTGAGAATTAAATTATCGGGCATCCTAAAGTGCATGGTTCTCAAATGTTTATTCAATTATCAACACTGCTTCAATTTGCAGAATATTGGTATATGACGACTCAACGTCAAGAGTCACCAGCACAACCTCCTCCAGATCTCCATCAAGATCAAGCAAATTTATCATGTGAGTAGTCTCTCACATATGATTTAATCTGCAAAACAAAAGGCTGCAAGAAAAAGTCGACAAATTTAGGAAGTGGTTCCAAAACCGAGCCATTATCTGTTATTATTGGTCTCCCTGGTGGGTTGCTCAGAGACTTATGCACCTTAGGTAGAACATAAACTGTAGGTAAAACAGGTGTATTAACTGTCAAAAGTTCTCTATAAGCCTAATATATCCCGCTTTGTATGCAAAGACGAGCAACAGACATTTCTTCTTGTAACCCATTCATTGGGTCATCCTCAAGGGGTAGGTAGTATTCCCCGAGAATTGACCTTCAATTTCCTCAATATACCGTCTCCTATCCATTACTACCATTCCACCCACCTTATCAGCTGGTTTTAGGATATCCTGATTTAAGAAAGTTTGTATGGCCCTCATCTCTACTTTATCCAATTTATAAAACTCCTTCCGTAAACCCTTTTTCAGATTGGAAATATCCTTTCAGACACATTGATTAAAGGGTCTGGTGGGCCAGGAGGCATCTATTTTGAATCTTTCCTTACCGACATCTATAGCAGCAACTTGTAATTTATGGAGAAAATAAACAAGATCAATCTGCGTTTCAAGGGGATCATGTCTAACAGGAACAAAAGACAGACCCCTTTGAAGTACTTGAATTTTGACATCTGTAAGAACCACATGTGATAAGTTAATGATTTTTATCTTATCACTGGTATCTGTAAAAGTTGCTCCTGCCTCTCCCTCTGGTAGGAAAGAATTAGTAATGTACACTGTGATCCCTCCTGATCATATTCAATGAATCTTTTGACAAGATATTGTCTAAAAAAAAAAAAAGCCGTGGAGGGGTCAGGTGCAGGAATGGGGGTGGGGGAGGACTAGCTGGAGGTGATGTAAAGAGCTCATCAGAATCATTTCTAACTTGCTTCTTACTCCTTTCTCTAGTGGAAGAATCATTCCTAGTGATCTGATTATTACGGCTGGTATAACCAATATCTGAAACTGTTGGCCAGCCTTAGGAAAGGACCCGGCCATAGCCAATGGATAGATGTCACCTTTCCTACAACCTTTCATTTTCTTTATATCATTCCTAAAGTTATCTAATCTCCAGTTTATATCACTCAATACTACCTCAAAAGTTTGGTCTTCATTTTTCAAGATATCAAGTTTATTTTCTACGATAGCCTTTATAATATATATTTTTTCTCTACTTTTAAAGTCATCAAATCTAAAGAATGGAAAATTATGTTTTATACCTGCTAATTTTCATTCCTTTAGTCGCAGACGAATCCAGAGACACGCAAGCCGTGTCCATCTACCAGCAGGTGGAGATACAACACTGACCCGTACAGTGCATAGCCGACATCACACCTCCTGGCTAATCAGTATTTCTCGAACAGAGCAGATGAATAACACAGAAGTTGATGAGCCAAACTGACTCCTCTCTGGATCAGAGGCCCTGGCGATAATGGGAGAGACAAAGCGCTCCCCACCTGAGAGACTGGCATTTGTGATCACCACTGACTAGTCCGGAGTCTGTAGGGGAATACCCCGAAGCAAATGATCCATCTGGAGCCACCATGTCAGACTACGTCGAGCCAAAGGCTGCCAAGTCAGACATCTCCCACAGTCCTCCAAAACTGGGGACCAGTGACTCAGCAGGGAAAGCTGTAGGGGCCGCATGCGAACACGATCCCAAGGTACCACTTCGATTGGCCACCATCCACCCCAAAACCTGAGAATCACCCAGACCAGACTGGAGAAGGGACACCACTTGAGCTATGGCTCGAAGACTTTTCTGGGACGAGGATGATTCGATGAGCCAATTGTCCAAATAGAGGTATACTCGAAGCTCGTTGTGCTGCATTGTAGCCGTCATCACCACCATGACATCTGAAAGGTTCACAGAGCTGTAGCAAGCTCAAAGGGTAGTGCCTGAAACTGGAAGTGCTAACCCAAAATGGCAAACTGTAGAAACCTCCAATGAGGAGGCCAAATGGCAATAAGCAGAAATGCCTCCTAGAGGTCCAGGGATGTAAGAAAATCTCCGGGCTGAACTGCCACAATGATGAACAGTCTCCAAGCGGAAATGGTTGACCCCAAGGGCCTTATTGACCTTATAGAGGTCTAGGATAAGTTGAAAGTCTCTACCCTTCCGGGGCACCATGAAGAATAGTGCCATTGGCCATGCTCCGCAGCGTGGACAGGCACCACTGCCCCAGGCACTGCAGGTGCAGGCAAGAAGCCTGCACCACGGCCTGCTTCCGTGGAGAGGCACACGGGGACACCAAGAAAATATCTCCCAAAAGGAAAGGAGAACTTAAGCCTGTAGACCTTGAAGACAAGATCCGGTACCCATGGGTCTGTAGTAATTCTGGTCCACTACTCGCAAAACTTCCCTACCACCGAACAGTGAACCAAAATTCCAACGTTGGGAAGCGCGAGGAGGTACACAGGACTTTCCAGAAAGCCCAGCAGAGCGCTTACTGGTCCAAAAGGACTACTTCTGGGTATAGCGGTGTCTACCTGCATAAGAGGGACAGCCTGGGCGATACCGCCTATCATCTCGAAAATGAGATTTCTGAGTCCTCCCCCTCTAGGAGAAGGCCAAGGCTTATCCTCTGGTAAACACAGACTTACATCACCCAGATCTTGAACAACTTCTCCAAATCCTCTGAGGATTCAAACGCATTGCGACAGGAACCGTGGAGAGTGAATTCAAAATAGCCACCGAGTCCTCGGAAAGAGCAGCAGAATGTTTTTGCCGCACATGGAAGAGCCGGCTTCAACTTCCCCACCGGGTATCTCAAGGGCACCCGAGCACCCTCAGGGGAAAAGCCCCACTGCTGTTCTCCACTTTGCACAGCGGAACAGCACTTCACCAATTCTGCCTCCATAAAAGGCAGAAGTAGAGCAGCTGCAAGGCAGAAACTAAGAGGCACACTCACCACAGCCAGTCACAGGAACTCACTGTCCAGCAGGGAGGGAATCTTTAGCTCATTCAACTCTCCCAAACTGGATCAGCACCTTGTGAATGTAAGGCCAGCACAGAAAGCCACTTTTTTTCCTTCATCTTCATGCAAATCTATGCGGGAGGGCAGGGGGATAAACCCCCAAGAGAGGAGAAGGGGTGGAGGCCTGACCTGGGGTGACCAGGTGTACCCCCCTAAAGCTAGTGCCATTCAGCCAGAACACCCCTAGCTCTACTGAACCAACAAAGCCAGAACAGGAGCAAACCAAGCCAGGAACCAGTGGAACACGTCCTTCACTTGGTGGCGGAGCAGGTGGGGGGGAAGAGGGGTTGGTGGTTCGGAGGCGAGAATAGGGGAGGGCAGACTTATACGGTCTGTGCCCTGAGAAAGACAGGTACAAATCAAGGTAAGGTATACACATAAGTTTATCTTGGGCAGACTGGATGGACCATGCAGGTCTTTTTCTGCCATCATCTACTATGTTACTATATGAAGGAGATAGAGAATACAGACCAGTCAGGAAGCGTGACGTCCACTAGGCACTGTACAAATCAGTACTCTCTATCTCCACCTGCTGGTAGATGGTAACAACCCACATGTCTCTGGATTCATCTGCTGCTGCCCCTAAGGAATATTTATTTAAAATGGCACACCATTTGTCTAGAAATTCCTGATCAATAAATAAATGAGGCTCTTTCAGAACCCCCCCCCCCCCAGTGTTCTTGGAATTCTCCCATAGCAACAGTGTTACAGATGTTCTTTCTGAGATCGATCACGTCTGACCATTTCTCCATCAATGTCTCAGAAATGATTCATCCTCATCAAATAGTGAAGGATCCTGTAGTAGACACTGTAAGCGATCCTCGGTGAAACTTAAAATATTGTCCCAGGGCTGAAAGGTCAAGATGCCACTTATTAGGATTTATTTGTTACATTTGTACCCCACATTTTCCCACCTATTTGCAGGCTCAATGTGGCTTACCGCCTTTTTGAAGGAATTCACTCAAGGCGGTGTACAGTAAGAATAGATCAAACACGAGCAATAGGCAATTAGAGCAGGAAACATATTCGAACAATACAAAGTATAGCATGGTATTCTACTTGCAATGACAACACAATATGTACTAGAACATTATAATTGGTAGTGAAGGGTAAGGCAAAGTTGTAACATATAGATGAGTAAGAAAGTAGGAAGAATTAGAAAGTAAGGTGATTGATTTGAAGAAAGTTGCATGTGAGGTCAGAGAGATGGTTAAATATTATCTCAGCTGGGCTAGGAGTGGATAAACATGTCCCGCTGCAGTATGTGCAGCCCGAGTCAATCCTTGTGTGTGTGTGAGTGAGACGAACAAGTTAGTTACTTCTTTCATTAAAGGCTTGGTTGAAGAGCCAAGCTTTCACCTGCTTCCTGAAGTAGAGGTAATTAAGCGGAGCCTTTCAGGCAATGCATTCCAGAGTGTGGGGGTCTAGCTTGTGGGTATCACATCATGTAATGTCTTTTGGAGAGGGTGTAGTTAGTGAAAGTCCTTGGGAGGACCTTAGTGTCCT
Organism: Microcaecilia unicolor; assembly: GCF_901765095.1. Lineage (NCBI taxonomy): Eukaryota > Metazoa > Chordata > Amphibia > Gymnophiona > Siphonopidae > Microcaecilia > Microcaecilia unicolor. The sequence continues at coordinate 361,767,383 of NC_044034.1, read as the reverse complement.
TGGCGGTGTGTGGAGGATCATCCTATTACTTCAGGTACTTGGGACCATTCCCTTTCAGGGCCTTGGGCATAGAGTTTTAAATTAGCCCTGTATTGTACCTTTATCCTACCCATTTTGTGTCATCCCCTCCTTTGCTTTGTGAACTTTATTCTTCAGTTTGAATGCTAACTTTCCTATTTAAAATTGTAATTCCTTTCCTTTAAAGAAAGTAGCACATGAAGTCAGAGAGATGATTATCTCAGCTACGCTAGGAGTGGATAAACATGTCCCACTGCAGTATGTGCAGCCCGAGTCAATCCTTGTGTGAGTGAGACTAACAAGTTAGTTAGTTCTTCCATTAAAGGCTTGGTTGAAGAGCCAAGTTTTCACCTGCTTCCTGAAGTAGAGATAGTCTTGTGTTAAGTGGAAGCTTTCAGGCAATGCATTCCAGAGTGTGGGGGTCTACTCTGGAGAAGGCTCGCTTGCGGGTATCACATCGTGTAATGTCTTTTGGAGAGGGTGTAGTCAGTGAAAGTCCTTGGGAGAACCTTAGTGTCCTTGGCGGTGTGTGGAGGATCATCCTATTCTTCAGATACTCGGGGCCATTTCCTTTCAAGGCCTTGAAGATCAGACAGAGTTTTAAATTTAGCCCTGTATTGTACTGGTAGTCAATGAAGTTTTTGCAAAAATGGTGTGATGTGGTCACGTCGCTTGCAACCTTCTATGAGTCTTGCTGCTGCTTGTTGCTCCAAAGGAACAACGCAAAAAAGCAAAAGGAAGAAATATTCTCCACAAAAGACATCCAAAGTGGAAACAAAGGTGGGGGAGGGGGTAGACAAAGATGTGCAGTGTAGTCAACAAGCTTTATTAAAAGACCCGATACAAGCCATTTTTCAGCCTGATGGCCTGCATCAGGGGTCATAAATATGTCAAACAACCAAGAAAATTGCATTAAAACATATGTACAAATCAAAAGAGACAAGCAGTGTAAACAAAGAGCCAAAAAAGGTTCAAATACACAAGTTCATAGATAGATATCAAACCTACACAAATGTGTGTATATCTATACATACGTCATAAAGGGATAGCAGGCATGATAACATAGTAACATAGTGGATGATGGCAGAAAAAGACCTGCACGGTCCACCCAGTCTGCCCAACAAGATAAACTCACATGTGCCATTTTTTGTGTATACCTTACTTTGATTTGTACCTGTCTTTTTCAGGGCACAGACCTTATACAGTGGGGGAAATAAGTATTTGATCCCTTGCTGATTTTGTAAGTTTGCCCACTGACAAAGACATGAGCAGCCCATAATTGAAGGGTAGGTTATTGGTAACAGTGAGAGATAGCACATCACAAATTAAATCCGGAAAATCACATTGTGGAAAGTATATGAATTTATTTGCATTCTGCAGAGGGAAATAAGTATTTAATCCCTCTGGCAAACAAGACCTAATACTTGGTGGCAAAACCCTTGTTGGCAAGCACAGCGGTCAGACGTCTTCTGTAGTTGATGATGAGGTTTGCACACATGTCAGGAGGAATTTTGGTCCACTCCTCTTTGCAGATCATCTCTAAATCATTAAGAGTTCTGGGCTGTCGCTTGGCAACTCGCAGCTTCAGCTCCCTCCATAAGTTTTCAATGGGATTAAGGTCTGGTGACTGGCTAGGCCACTCCATGACCCTAATGTGCTTCTTCCTGAGCCACTCCTTTGTTGCCTTGGCTGTATGTTTTGGGTCATTGTCGTGCTGGAAGACCCAGCAACGACCCATTTTTAAGGCCCTGGCGGAGGGAAGGAGGTTGTCACTCAGAATTGTACGGTACATGGCCCTATCCATTCTCCCATTGATGCGGTGAAGTAGTCCTGTGCCCTTAGTAGAGAAACACCCCCAAAACATAACATTTCCACCTCCATGCTTGACAGTGGGGACGGTGTTCTTTGGGTCATAGGCAGCATTTCTCTTCCTCCAAACACGGCGAGTTGAGTTCATGCCAAAGAGCTCAATTTTTGTCTCATCTGACCACAGCACCTTCTCCCAATCACTCTCGGCATCATCCAGGTGTTCACTGGCAAACTTCAGACGGGCCGTCACATGTGCCTTCCGGAGCAGGGGGACCTTGCGGGCACTGCAGGATTGCAATCCGTTATGTCGTAATGTGTTACCAATGGTTTTCGTGGTGACAGTGGTCCCAGCTGCCTTGAGATCATTGACAAGTTCCCCCCTTGTAGTTGTAGGCTGATTTCTAACCTTCCTCATGATCAAGGATACCCCACGAGGTGAGATTTTGCGTGGAGCCCCAGATCTTTGTCGATTGACAGTCATTTTGTACTTCTTCCATTTTCTTACTATGGCACCAACAGTTGTCTCCTTCTCGCCCAGCGTCTTACTGATGGTTTTGTAGCCCATTCCAGCCTTGTGCAGGTGTATGATCTTGTCCCTGACATCCTTAGACAGCTCCTTGCTCTTGGCCATTTTGTAGAGGTTAGAGTCTGACTGATTCACTGAGTCTGTGGACAGGTGTCTTTCATACAGGTGACCATTGCCGACAGCTGTCTGTCATGCAGGTAACGAGTTGATTTGGAGCATCTACCTGGTCTGTAGGGGCCAGATCTCTTACTGGTTGGTGGGGGATCAAATACTTATTTCCCTCTGCAGAATGCAAATAAATTCATATACTTTCCACAATGTGATTTTCCGGATTTAATTTGTGATGTGCTATCTCTCACTGTTACCAATAACCTACCCTTCAATTATGGGCTGCTCATGTCTTTGTCAGTGGGCAAACTTACAAAATCAGCAAGGGATCAAATACTTATTTCCCCCACTGTAAGTCTGCCCAGCACTATCCCCGCCTCCCACCACCGGCTCTGGCACAGACCGTATAAGTCTGCCCAGCACTATCCCCACCTCCCAACCACCAGCCCTGCTCATAGATTTGGACTTTGATATAGCAATGTTGGGAAAAACAAGAGGCTGGAGAACTGACCATCAACTTGGAGAAGTCTACTTGCGTTTCCATCACCGATTCTCAACCCATGTTTATGCAAATTCATGGTCAAGCCTGTAGAGTAAGTAATCATTAACCAACAACCCATCGATACGGACATCACCTATCTTGGCAGCTTTATATCCAGTAATGGAAGCGTTGAGAGGGATGTCAACTATAGACGTTGCAAGACTGCATCAGATTATTTCAGCAGATGTGTTGAAAATGGGCATCTACAATCAACACCGATGAAAACTAAGCTCTACAAGGCTATTTTCTTCACAACTTCAATCTATGACTACAAATTACTACAAAGGTAACACACACACTGAACATAGTCCATCAGTGGTGCCTGTAAAGAATTCTTGGTGTCACTTATAGCCATATTAAGTGGAGATCCTGAAGTGGATCGTGGAAGCTCCAATTATAGCTGAGGCAAGGATCTTGCCGGCTGGACAAATTCCACTGCTTATTCTGGGATCGGTCGCAAAGAATCTTGCTACTTTTTGGGATTCCACCATGTTCCTGTGACTTGGCAACGGTTGAAAACAGGATACTGGTCTGACCCAGTATGGCTATTCTTACGTTACGCTCATATGGTTGCATAATCAACATCCCAGAATCACAATACAATGGATACCAACAGGTGGGAAAAAAGGAAGACCTAAGACAACCTGGAGTCTTTTACTAAGCTGCAATCAGCACCAACACATGCTTACTTGTAGTAAAAAAAAAACGGTGTACTGTTGAGGATACTGAGGCGCTCCGCAGTAATTTTGCCATGTGAGTGCAATACCCACGCACTACAAAAAATAAAATTTTCTAGCACATTGTCTGGGGGTGGAGAGTGGGTGCATCTATGCAAATTGCTTAGCACATCAGCAATGCCGTGCTGAACAATTAGCACAGGGTTTAATGTGACAGTTCTTACTGCCCACAAAATAGGTTGTGGGAAAAATCTGAAAGTCGGCCATTTTACTGATGCGTTAAAAATGGACTTAGCATACCTGTTACGCGTCTTTCCCACACGCTAAGGCCGCTTTTTGCTGCAGCTTAGTAAAAAGGACCCCTCAATATCTTAGCGCCAAGTGGGAAGAGTCAAAACTTGTGGATGATTTTACGATGCTTGAGAACATCTTACTTTCCAAAGAGGCATATTTTCAAAGCACTTAGCCTTCCAAAGTTCCATAGAAATATGCCTCTGCTCTTTGGAAAGTAAGATGTTCTCAAGCATCGTAAAACCTGTTATGGAACTTTGGAAGGCTAAGTGCTTTGAAAATATGCCTCTGCAGGAGGACCTAAATAAGTCTCGGTGGTAAGAATTTATGACAGGGTTTGCAGTAGACTACGTATGACGACATTCAGCATTAGAGAGGGCAACTGAATTTCTGTTTCCGTACAGTGGTGTGGTAGCCGTGTTAGTACACTTTTAAAGGTAATAAATGGAAATAAATATAGAGCATAGAAAATAAGATACCTTTTTTTACTGGACTAACTTAATACATCTTTTGGTTAGCTTTCAAAGGTAACCCTTCTTCATATCAGAAATCATTTCCGTTCTGAAGGGTTACCTTCAAAAGCTATTCAAAAGATGTATTAAGTTAGGTATCATCTTATTTTCTTTTCTCTGTTTTGATTTATTTCTATTACCGTTTTGGTACAGAAAAACCTAAAACCCAGGTTTCGGCCAAAAACGCTCACATTTTTGGCTGAAAAACCCTCCACTCCTCCCCCCCTCCAAGAAGAGGGAAGGTTCTCCTGGACTAGCTGGCCATTCAACCCCAACCCCCACCGCCAGAAGGCCTTCCCTGGGCCTACCTTTAATCTGCTTGGTAGTCTAGAAGCTGCTTCTGGGCAAGAGTTCTCCTCAGTCACTCTTGTCCCCGTAGATTCCTCAGCCAAAATAACTACTGACTGCCAGGTGAGGTCCAGCGGCCATTTTGGGATTGGAAGCAGCATAAGCAGTCGCTCCTATTTACACTACGTCCAGTCCCAAAATGGCCACCAGGACCTTTCCCAGCAGTCTACTGTGGAAATTTCCAGAAGCCATTTTGGCTGAGAAACCTGTGGGGGCAGGAGCAACTGGGGATCGCTCTTGTCCAGAAGAAAACACTAGACCATCAGGCTATTTAAAACAAAGACATGATCAGGAGGACCTTTGAGTGGTGGACGAGCAGAGGGGTTGGGGTCAGGTGACTGGTTGGCCCTCTTCCCCGGGGGAGGAAGGGTCACAGCTGCAGCAGTGGCTGGCCCAAGAACACCCCGAGGCGCCGGTTTCGGCAAAAAACAAGCAACAAATCTAGTTTCAATCGGCCTCTATTCAGCTTTTGGCCTCTTAATACAGATCAAACACCCTGCCACCGGAAATAGTATCTTGAGGCAGTGTAACATTACCCTCTGTAATACAAGTTGAACTTGCACATCAAGAAATCTGAGGTGTTATTTATTTATTTATTGCTTTTGTATCCCACATTTTCCCACCTAATTTGCAGGCTCAATGTGGCTTACATTGTTCCATAATGGTGATCGCCATTTCCGGAATGAGAAATGCATATTGCATTAAGGTTCGTAGGTGACAGAGAGGTGGATAATCGAATGGGGGCACCCATCTCTAAGGACAGCCCCGTAAAGGGGCGGGGCAACCCGTATTATCAAAACAAGATGGACGTCCTTCTTTTGTTTTGATGATATAGTCGGGGACGCCCAAATCATGAAATTTAGGTTGACCTTAGAGATGGTCATCCCCGGGTTTTGGCGATAACGGAAACCGAGGGCGCTCATCTGAGAAACGGCCAAATCCAAACCATTTGGTCGTGGGAGGAGCCAGCATTCGTAGTGCACTGGTCCCACTAACTGAATGGAAAAAGCCCTTCCCTTACCGATCCGCAAAGGAAAGGGCATGCATGAAGGAAATGGCACTCAAATGAGCTGCTCGCTGTTAGCTCATTTGCACACGATTTCCCTCCTAAGGAGGGGAAGCGACGGCAGCTGAGGACGCCCTTCCCTGCGACGGCAGCTGAGGACGTCCTTCCCTGCGACGAAATGTTATGAAATGTCTAATAGAACATTTTACTTCCATTTTGTTTCACAAAGTTCGGCGACTCTCAAGAGTTGGAAAAATGATCTAGTCTTTGAATGTGAACTGCTCATCAAATGATTTTTGCTCACAAGCTCTTTGTCAACTGCACTACCTCTTAAAACATTTTACCTTAAGTGCAATTATATACATTTTGGCATCATCTAATAAAATGTCCTTGACAGAGCAAACTAATCCAACCATTAACACGTTTCAAAAGGCTCTCGATACTTCAAAATACTGCCGCTAGATTAATTACTAACAAGGGCAGATAGGATCACATCACTCCCGTTCTGCAATGTCTTCGCTGGATTACAACTGAAGCCACGACGACATTTAAACTACCTGTTTGATTTTTAAAAATCTACCGGGGGATACCAAATTATCTTTCAAAGGACGGCGGGAGCCTGTGAGATCCTTGCAGTTGTCCTATTTAGTGCCACCATCTAGTTTCCCCTCTGGGTGGTACGGCTGTGTCAGCAGGACTCTGCCGTTAGTTTTTAGAGGCAAAAATTATGTTATACAATCCCATTGGAAGAAGCGAATTTGCTTCTGTATTTAATTGTTGATTTTATATTGTGATTTTATATGATTTATTACTGCTTCATTATGCTTTGATTCTATTCTGCCATGTTTTACTTTAAATATAATACACTTAATGTCCTAGATAGTGAAATATTAATAAACTTGAACTTTCAGTGGCAACCTGCCATCAGTACTATACCTCTCTCATTGCCAATCCCGGTCAGGCAGGGATGTCAGCTGCTAGAGGTATGTCTCAACATCCAGCATGAACACCGGAGGCTGAGAGCAAATAGGAGACAAGTGGACAATGGTATGGACAATGGTGTGGCCACTGCCCATGGCTTCTGGATAGACTCTGGAAGAGGAGTCAAGTCAGCTGTATGTGACTACTCCTTTATCCCCCCCCCACACACACACACAAAAAAATATCTCAACAGTGATATTACTTCAGAAGCAGCCAGCGGTGCTAACTACACACAATTATGAAAAGACCTAGGGGGTGGGAGAAAAGAAGAGGAAGCCCCAGCCACCTCTACTGGCCAACAACACAAGCACATATGCAGATGACCGGCCAGCACTGCAGTCTGTGCATATCTCAGTCAGACCCCCCCAGGCAAAGATTAAAGAACAGCGGAACAAGGAAAAAAGGGGGAAGCTCACATTTTCCCAGCTTCCAATAAATTGTAACTGGCCCTTAACAAAAACAACCCACCCGTGTCCTCTCTCTGCCTTACTGCAGTCGAGTCCTGCTGAGGAGGTAATGCCATTCTGCCACGGTGGTGCTGTTAGTGCTTTGGGTGGTTCATAATTCCAACAGAGCCACCTCTGAAGCAAAGCATATGTTCACTGTGAAAGCTCTGGAACATTGCAACGCTGTAATAGTTTTAAAATGAATACTCAGCTATTGGAATAGGGCACTGCCTAATTACCAGCTCTCATTTCAGAAGCTCTCAATAATATTTCTCAAACCAGACCTATCACAGTGCAAAATATATTTGTATTCAGCCCACTGCTGTGCTAGAAGTGCCTCATACACCTGTTAGCTTCGTGTCTCTACATCTAATTTGATATGCAAAAGGATCACATTTTTAAGAAATACAACCACTTGTCAATTTATTCCTTCTTGCTTTGGACGTGGGCGAATCAAATTTACTAAAACACCAGCCATCAAAAAAAGCACGTTTGCAGAGATGTTATAAATCATATTAAAAGCATTGCAGAAATAGAAACAGCTATGTGTTGGGGTTTTTTTTTACATTTAAAAACGAAATTATTATCTATGGGAAAGGCAAACACCGAATACGAGTGGCAGCAAGATTTAACTCCGCAGCGTTCTATACGGGGTAGTACTCAGTATACGGACAAAGTCAGTACAGAAAGGCAGCACTGCCGCTTCCCTTCCCCGTGGTCTCGGCCCAATTCAAGGGGATCCACGGGAGGTGATCCACGGCTATCCCTGCCCCCCCTCACCCACCACCAAAATAAACGCATCCCAACCCCCTGCAAAAGATAAGGGCTGTGCAACAACCGATCTGCGAGATGCAACGCCAGGAGAATCCCGAGGCGCTGCCCACGCTCGGTGCGCCGGGAACAGGGAGCCGAACCGAAAACCCGAATGCAGCCACCGACGGGGCAGAAACGGAAAACGCCCCCCCCCCCCCCCCAATCGTTCAGCGAAAACCCAGTGCGTTCCGGCGCCGGGTTTTCCGCTTTGGCGCAGTCAACACCAGGAGCCCCAGTGATGCAGCGGCGGCGGGGGGAGAAAAATCCCTGCAAACCCAGCCCTGGACAAATCACGGGGGGGTGCAAAAGGCTATTCCCCGACACTGCCGGGAGAGTCAGGGGCGCCCGGCGGCCGCCGCTCCACTCACCCAGAAGACGAAGGAGTAGATAATGAGCAGCGTCTTCAGACACGTTATCACAGGTTTCGTCTCCATCCTCCTTGATGCCATGCTACGGAGATCCAGGGGGAGGAGGAGGGGGGGGGGGATGCGATGCTGCTGCTCTCGCGCGCCTGCCTCGCTCTAGGTCTCTCTCAGTGGCTCGCGCGCGCCGCCTCCCGGGCCCTTAAGAGCGTGCCGTTACGTCACAGAGGGCTGCGGAAAGGGCTCCCCTCCCCCCAGCACCTCCCGTCCCCCGAGCTTTGCGCGCGCGGAGCCAGAGCTAAGCTAACTAATAGGCTCATTTTCAAAGCACTTAGCCTCCCAAAGTTCCATAGAAACCTATGGAACTTAGCCTCCCAAAGTGCTTTGAAAATACGCCTCTAAGGGAGTCTTTTACTAAAGATGAGCTCCAGTTATCTGCAGCAGATAAGTCGAACTCATCTTTGGTAAAAGACCCCCCCTATGGGGGTCCTTTTTATCAAGCTGCAGGGGGGGGGGGCGTTTTTCCCCACACACCGCAGCAGGTAAAAAGCCCACAGACTAACATGGCCATGCGGTAAGTGAACTCTTACCGCGTGGGTGGCCATGCAGCGGGGAGCGCTTGAGGTGGGGATAAGGGCTCCCACGGTAACCCGGCGGTAACCGGGCAGTGCGCGGTGATGCCTGATTACCACCTTGCATGCCATTTCCAAGGGGTTTTTTTTACCCCCTGGAAATGGCATATGCTTCGGGCGGAACCAGTGGCGTTCCTGGCCTGGATGGCACCCGGGGCGGAGCGCCGATGCGCCCCCCCCCGGGTGCAGCGCCCCCCCCCCCACTAAATGACACCTTCCCCCCTCCGGTGAAATGACCCCCCCGGGTGCACGCCGCTGGGGGGGGTGCCGCGGCACGCACCTCCCCCGAGTTCACTAAACTTCGCTTCGCTGCAGCTCCCTCTGCCCCAGAACAGGAAGTAACCTGTTCCGGGGCAGAGGGATCTGCAGCAAACGAACGCCGAAGTTTAGCAAACTCGGAACAGGCGCGCGCCACAGCACCCCCCAGCGGCATGCACCCGGGGCGGACTGCCCCCCCCCTTGGCACACCACTGGGCGGAACTACCACCGGTGGCCATGTTGAGCCAGCGGTAGTCCCAATTTTGCATTCGTGGGCTTACCAATACTTTGTAAAAGACCCTTTAAAATTGTTATCACACCATTAAAGCAAATCAAGAGATCTTGACATCCACACTAAAATAATAATTGATGCATACTTTCACCTGCAGGGAGATAAAGGAGCTCATTTAAAAAAAAATCCAAAAAATGTCATAAGGAGGCACTCATGCCAGAAATGAACTCACTACACTTGATTGCTTAATCTACTCTGTCACTCAAGAATCATTTTGTATTTCTCAATCCAGAAATGGCAATCTCCATTACGGCATTATGTAAGCCACATCGAGCCTGCAAATAGGTGGGAAAATGTGGGATACAAATGCAACAAATAAATAAATAAAAATTTCTCTCTAAAACATCCAAAGTGCGATTTCTGACACCCCGATTTTAGACGTTTTGGTCCACAGTTTGTCCAAATGTTAAGGGGTCATGTTGGGGCGTGTTTAGGGCGGGACATGGGCGGCAGCAAATATAGACATTTTTCTGGAATAATGAAAATGTCTAAGGCCAAATTAAGACTTTTTGTCTAGACCTCTATCAATCACTTCTAAATGACCACTGCAGGGATTAAGGCACATCCCCCCTTACTCCCCGTGGTCACTGACCCCTTCTCAGGCCCCTAAGATGTGACAGTGACAGTAAATACCAGGCTCTATGACAGCTCCAGATATGATGGCCATTCCCATTACAGCAGCAAGAAAATCCCAGGAGTAGCCTAGCGGTCAGTGCAGTGGACTGTAGAGAAGGGGACCCAAGCCTATATCCCACTCTAACTATTACACTTGTGGTAGAATGTGTGAGCCCTCCAAAACCCACCAAAAACGTACTGTACCTAATTGTACACCACTACAATAGCCCTTATGCCTGCAGCTGTCACCTATATGTGGGTACAATAGGTTTTTGGTGGGGTTTGGAAAGCTCACCTTACAATAGAACTAGAGGACATGAAATTAGATTGAAGGGGGGCAGACGCAAGAAAAATGTCAGGAATTATTTTTTCACAGAGAGAGTGGTGGATACTGGGAATGCCCTCCCGCGGGAGGTGGTGGAGATGAAAACGGTAACGGAACAGGGTTGCCAGGTTTAAATAAATTTTCTGACCCCAAACCAGTTCAAAACCCGCCCAAAACCGCACACCCCGCCCCCGCCGTCATCAGCTCCACCCCCGCCGTCATCAACCCCGCCCCTGCCATCATCAGCTCCGCCCCACCGTCACCAACCATGCCCCCGACGTCACCAACTCCGCCCACAATGTCACTGACGTCGTTAACACGTTAACATGTTATTGACACATCTTAACCACGCCCCCCCACAGGGCGAGAAAACCCGCAGCCGGCGGAGAACAACCTGCCCAACGAAATGAAAAACCGCCCAAAAAAAACGCGACCCGCAGCGGGCAAAAATTTCCCGCAGCGGGTCGCGGAAAGCCGCCCAATTGTGCGGGAAAACCGCCCATCTGGCAACTTTGTAACGGAATTCAAACATGCGTGGGATAAACATAAAGGAATCCTGTTCAGAAGGAATGGATCCTCAGAAGCTTAGCTGAGATTGGGTGGCAGAGCCGGTGGTGGGAGGCGGGGCTGGTGGTTGAGAGGCGGGGCTAGTGCTGGGAAGACTTTTACGGTCTGTGCTCTGAAAATGGCAGATACAAATCAAGGTAAGGGATACACAAAAAGTAGCACATATGAGTTTATCTTGTTGGGCAGACTGGATGGACCATGCAGGTATTTTTCTGCCGTCATCTACTATGTTACTATCCAGCTTATTTTCGAAAGTGATCGCCGGCCATTTCCCGACATAAATCGGGAGATGGCTGGCGATTTCTTAAAAGCGGCAAAATCGGTATAATCGAAAGTGGCATTTTTGACAGCATCTCCGCTTTCCCGTCGCTTCGCCGGCGAAAGTTCAAGGGGGCGTGTTGGTAGCTTAGTGAAGGCGGGACATGGGCGGGCATGGGCGTGGCTACCAGATGGCTGGCTTTTGCCGATAATGGGAAAAAACAAAGCGGCGTTAAGCAGTATTTCGCCGGGTTTACTTGGTCCTTTTATTTTCACGACCAAGCCTCAAAAAGGTGCCCCAACTGACCAGATGACCACCGGAAGGAATCAGGGATGACCTCCCCATACTCCCCCAGTGGTCATCAACCCCCTCCCACACTAAAAAACACAATTATAAACATATTTTGCCAGCCTCAAATGTCGTACCCACCTCCATGACAGCAGAATGTGTTCTATCCTCTGACAGCCTTTCCCTGGTTGTGATGTGGCTCTCGGGTGAGTGTGACCCCTTTTCTGTTAGGTGCACTGCAGAGTCACATCAGCAATGCATTGTGGTGGGTGTAGGGTAGTGGGCTCTACTCCCATGGTGCTTTTCCCCCTGCTAACTGGGTCAGAGTGTGCCAGTGGCGTTCCTAGGGGGGGGCGGTGGGTGCGGTCCGCCCCGGGTACACGTCGCTGGGGGGGTGCTGCGCGCCTGTCTGCTCCGCTCGTTCCGTGCTCCCTCTGCCCCGGAACAGGTTACTTCCTGTTCCGGGGCAGAGGGAGCATGGAACGAGCAAAGCAGACAGGCGTGCGGCAACCCCCCAGCAGGTAAAAATGCACCCGGGGGGGGGGGTGGCCTTTCGCGGGGGGGAGGTGGCCTTTCGCCGGGGGTGGGGGCGCTGCATCGATCCGCCCCGGGTGTCAGCCACCCTAGGAACATCACTAGAGTGTGCCCTGTTTTGTTTCCGGTAGTCCATGAGGTAGTGGCCATTTTTGTCAGCCAGTTTTAGATCCCTTTCATGTGTTACCCACGTTAAAGAACTTAGTTATTACCTTGAATGTTGCTGAAAGAGGGCATTGTACACCATTCTGCCAGCTCTGACCTACTGCTAATCTCAGTACCAGGGAGACTCTTTGCCAGTGGGGCACAACCTCTGATCTGCAGTTAATTGTGAGTAAACGTGCTTAATCAAATAAAGGACTTTTTCAAAGAGATTAGTCTTCACATCTCAACTGGTGTGCCAAGGTTATACAGCAGCAACAAGTCCTAGAGGCCTGTGTGTACGCAGGTCCCTGGAGCACTGTTAGTGGGTACCGCAGTGCACTTAAGGCAGGTGCACCCATGCCCATCCCCCCTACCTGTAACACTTGTGCTGGTAATGGGAGCCCTCCAAAACCCACTGTACCCACATGTAGTTGCCCCCTTCACCCCTAAGAGCTACGGTAGTGTTGTGCATTTGTGGGTAGTGGGTTTGGGGGGGGGGAGTTGGGGGGCTCAGCACCCAAAGTAAGGGAGCTATGCATGTGGGAGCGTTGTCTGAAGTCCACCGCACTGACCCCTAAGGTGCCCAGTTGGTGTCCTGGCATGTGAGGGGGACCGGTGCACTACAAATGCTGGCTCCTCCCACGACCAAATGCCTTGGATGTCGCCGGGTTAGAGATCGCCGGCATTTTTTTTCCATTATCGCTGAAAAACAAAACCGGACATCTCAACCCCGGTGAACTCTGGCATTTGGCCGGGCTAAACCGCATTATCGGAAAAAAAAAAGATGGCCGGCCATCTTTTTCGATAATACGGTTCCGGCCAGCTGTAGCGCCGCCGGCGATCTATTTCTCCGGCGACGTTCGATTATGCCCCTCCATGTAATATAAGGGGTTAATGGTGAGATTTGTACCTGGGACCTTTTATGTGAAGTCCACTGCACTGCCCCCTAGGGTGCCCCATTGCTCTGCTGGGACGTTTGTGTGGTCAGTCTACTAAGAATGCTGGTCCTCAATACATCCCAATGGCTTGTTTTTCTGCATTTTTCTCTTGGACTTATTTTATTTTTTTTACAAAAATGGTCCTAAAAATAAACGCTGAGCACAAAAACTGCTAGCAAATTGCCATTTTTGAAACAAAAAGTTAGACGTTTTTCTGGTTGGAAAATGGCTATGTTCGCTACTGGATTTTTGGCGTTTTCCCCAAACGTCCAAAATCAGATTTAGACATCACATCGAAACTGCCCCTCAAAGAGTTGGCCAATGCACTTTTTGACATGTAACCTCTGCAAATACACAGCCTGGAGCCCCAACCAACCTTGGCTTTAACTACTATGTAAGGACATTCCTCAACGGTATGGAAATGAAGAAGATGTTTTCAAACGCCACAGTTACATACAAATGCTCAGCAGGATTCTGCTTTCTTCGTGCCTTATTGTTCAAAACCTGAGCAATGAACTGAGATATAGAAAACAAAGACTCATTACAGCTAAGGATAAAACTAATTTCTGGCTCAGGTCTTTGCTCCTAGGATCGGCTGGGGTTGCTAGTTAGGCAGCCTTCTCAGTAGAGAGCTGCACTGGATGGGGATCAGGGGAATCCTGCAGGGATGGAAGAAGTTGCTGCGGGATTCCTGCGAGAGTATATAGTCAAAATCTCTGGCAAATGCCAGAATGAGGCTTGGAATACACTGAGAGAGAGGCAACTGGAGCACCTGAATGAGGCTTGGAATGCCCAGGCAGCTGGAACACCAGACTGAGGCTTGGGACATTTATTGGTTGAATAGTGAATACTGCCCCAAAAAAACACAGGAGGCTATTGGGATTGGGAGGAAATGGAGGGCTGCAAACAAGTAAGTAATAGCATTGGGGTGAAATAGATCTTAGATAATACAGGTAGGTATGGGTTAGAATCTAGTGGGGACTGTCGGGGATGGGTGAAATTTCTGTCCCCTTGCAATTCTGTACTCCACAGCCCTTGGTTGGGGAGGTTATAGTCATGCAACAGTGACACCTTGTGGCCAAATTCAGGGCACATGATTGTGGAGTTCTACATGGTCCCCTTCTTGGTTGCTGGCCAAAGGCAAAGTTACTCAAAGATGCCAAGTTATCCAATTCCAGGCTGGAGATTTTGGGGTAGTCCTGAATTTCTGAGCACCCCATTGTGGTGCATTATGGGACTTGCAGCAGTGCAGCATTGTGGGACTTGCAGCAGTGATTTCAATGGGAAGCATCAGGCAGTACAGATCCCATACTGTTTTGCAATGTAAGTTCATAACCAGGAGTGGCCAAAAAAAAGTCTTCTAACCAAGTATCCTGCTTCCAACAGTGGCCAATCCAGGTCACAAGTGTCAGACTTTTGAGTTCTCGTACCAAGTAGAGCACTGCTGAGCCAGGTTCTGCTTGGCGGCCAGACAACCCCGGGTTGAGCCCCTAGGCGCGGGCGGCCTGCAGGACTTATGAGACAGAGCTGGAAGCGGGGTGGTGAACGTATCAGCCAGGCAGGCAGCAGGTCAAGAGAGTAATCCAGGTACAGGCAAAGTCAGTAGGCAGGCAGCAGGCAAGAGAGTAATCCAGGCACAGGTAAAGTCAATAGGCAGGCAGCAGGTCAAGAGAGTAATCCAAGTACAGGCAAAGTCAGTAGGCAGGCAGCAGACAAGAGAGTAATCCAGGCACAGGCAAAGTCAGCAACGAGGGACAAAGTAGAGAAGAAGCAAACTACTGAGCAAGTAACACCTACCAAAGTAGAAGCTGAAGCCTGGAGTCCAGGAAGAGCTCAGCTGATAAAGTGCTGGCGTCTGCCATCAGCAGGGTCCGGCAGGGAGAAGGAGCACAGCCATAGGACAAGAGCAGGGGAAGAAGGAACTGGAAAACCAATAGGAGAGAAGCAAGGGAAGCCAGGCAGAGAGAGAGAGCAGAGCCAGGTGCATGGAAGCAAAGCAATCAAGGAGCCTGCAGCCAGAGAAGAACTACACACATATGGCTCAGGGCTGTGCCAGTCAAGTGTGCGTGTCGACGGGACCCTGCGCAGCCCGAGGACGCCACTTGCGTTGAGGTAGGGGACATGACAACAAGTGCCTGGCACAAATCCAATTAACAGCAACATTCTCTGTAGAAACTCAAATAGTAGCAATATTTCATGCTACCAGTCCCGGGATAAGCAGTGGCTTCCCCCATATCCATCTCAATAACAGATTATGGACGTTTCCTCCAGGAACTTGCCCAAACCTTTTTTTAAACCTAGATACGCTAACTGCTGTTACCACATCCTCCTGCAAAGAGTTCCAGAGCTTAACTATTCTTTGGCATTTCTTGTTATTATAATGACCAACCTAAGTATGTTTGGAGAAGTACAAAATAAGGGGGAAATCCCCAGGATGTCAAATTTCATGATGGCAGTCTTAGTTCTGAATGAGCTGGAAGTGCAAAGGAGCAGAAACAGGAGAATTTTCACTAGCTGAAAGTATAAACCTGAAGAAATGAAGAAGTGAAGCACAATAATTTAAAAAAAATTTTCACCTAGAAACACAACTCCGTTAACATTCTCAGGTGTGATGTGTTCCTCAGCCTCAGGTTGCTCCTGCCTTTAGGATTAAAGATCCTGCATTTCTAATTCAGTTTCAGACCAATTTCTGTACAAGAATTTGAATAAAGTAGTGTAATAGCTGTGTTAGTCCACTTTTAAAGGTAATAATAGAAATAAAACAAGACAGAGGAAAGAAAATAAGATGACAATGTTTTATTGGGCTCAACACAAGACTATCTCTACTTCAGGAAGCAGGTAACATAGTAACATAATAGATGACGGCAGAAAAAGACCTGCACGGTCCATCCAGTCTGCCCAAGAAATGTGCCATTTTTTGGTGTATACCTTACCTTGATTTGTACCTGTCTTTTTCAGGGCACAGACCGTACAAGTCTGCCCAGCACTACCCCGCCTCCCAACCACCAGCCCCGCCTCCCAATCTTGACTAAGCTCCTGAGGATCCATTTCTTCTGAACAGGATTCCTTTATGTTTATTCCACGCATGTTTGAATTCCGTTACCATTTTCATCTCCACCACCTCCCGCGGGAGGGCATTCCAAACATTCACCACTCTCTCCGTGAAAAAATACTTCCTGACATTTTTCTTCAGTCTGCCCCCCTTCACTCTCATATCATGTACTCTCGTTCTACTGCCCTCCCATCTCCGGAAAGGGTACGTTTGCGGATTAATACCTTTCAAATATTTGAATGTCTGAATCATATCACCCCTGTTTTTCCTTTCCTCCAGGGTATACATGTTCAGGTCAGCAAGTCTCTCCTCGTACGTCTTGTAACGCAAATCCCATACCATTCTCGTAGCTTTTCTTTGCACCGCTTCGATTCTTTTTACATCCTTAGCAAGATAGGTGAAATCTTGGCTCTTCAACCAGGCCTTTAATGGAAGAAGTAACTAATTTGTTCGTCTCACTCACACAGACAAGGACTGATTCGGGCTGCATGTACTGCAGCAGGACATGTTTATCCATTCCTACGCTAGCTGAGATAATATTTAACCATCCCTCTGACCTCATGTGCAACTTTCTTGGGTCACCTTACTTTCTAACTCCTCTTACTCCCTTTCCTATTTATATGTTCCATATTTGTTTATACCCTAAACTATCTATTAAAATATTCTATTATGTATTGAGTTGACATTGTAAGTAGTATACTATGCCATTCTTTGTATTGTTATTTGAATATTTTTACTGCTGTAGTTGTCTGTTGCTCATGTTTGATTTATTCTTATTGTACACCTGCCTTGAGTGAATTCCTTCAAAACGAGGTAAATAAATCCTTGACCTTGGAAGAAGGGCAACCAATGTCTCCAACAAGATCACCTCCAGGATACCTAGGCCTGTGTGTTGTTCTCCAACTGTGCTGACTCCAGATTCTATGAAGATAGGAGCTTGGAAACAAGGCCAGCTATATACATGTAATTAAAATGGGTTATTTGCCTTAGCTAGTGTTTGGCTTCCAGTACTGTCAGCATCTTGTTATTCAATGGTAATCAGAACCAGGGCAGCCGAGAGGGGGAGGCAAAATTCCCTGGGCCCGGCCTCCAAGAGTTTGTCTGTCTTGTGCACCTATGGGGACCCAGATGATTGCATTAATGCGATAATGCGGTCCTGGCACACATCAGCAGGAGAGAGACAGACCTCAGCACCAGGCCCGCTTGGAGGCCGGGGAGGAGCAGACACACTGGCACAGGAAGGTAGGGGGCGGAGGGAGATGCAGACCTGCCAAGTCTCCTGTTTTTGCGAGTCATCTGCACTCCCACCGGAGTGCCGGGATCTCCCGCTGAACAGCTCCGTTTCCAGGGACAGCAGGAAATGCCTTCATTAAACGTCATCCCCTGCTGCCGCTGGTCTCGCAGCAGCAGGAAATGATGTCTTAGAAGGTGTCTCCTGCTGTCACTGGAAAAGGAGGCTGTGCCGGGGAAGAACTGTGGGTGTTTCTGGGTGGAGCTATGGGCAGTTCTGGGTGGAGATGTGGGCGGTTCTGGGTGGAGATGTGGGTGGTTCTGGGTGGAGATGTGGGTGGTTCTAGGTGGAGCTATGGGCAGGTTGGCTAGAGCTATGGGTGGGCCTAGGGTTACCATATGTCCGGATTTACCTGGACATGTCCTCTTTTTGAGGACACGTCCGGGCGTCCGGACAGGTTTTGTCAGTCTGCCCTTTTGTCCGGATTTCTGGACAAATGGGCGGGTGGGCCTATCCTAGCCTCCCCTTACTTACTATCTACTGCCTTGGTGTTCTAGTGACCTCTTCGGGGCAGGAAAGAGCCCCCTCTTTCCTGCCCAGAACGCTGGCCTTGCCCTGCATCCTGTTGCTGTGACGGTCTCGGGATTCAAAATGGCCGCCGAGAGTTGAAGCAGCCTCGCGAGACTTCAACTCTCGGTGGCCATTTTGAATCCCGAGACCGTCACAGCAACAGGATGCAGGGCAAGGACAGAGCTCCGGGCAGGAAAGAGGGGGCTCTTTCCTGCCCCAAAGAGGTCACTAGAACACCAGGGCAGTAGATAGTAAGTAAGGGGAGGGGAGGTGACGGGGGCGGGGGCAGGGGAGGGGAATATGTGACCCAGGGGGAGGGGAATATGTGACAGGGGGCGGGGCGAGGATGCAAAAGGGCCGGGGTGTGCGCGGGGCAAGGGGCGGGACATGTGTCCTCTTTTTGAGAGGACAAAATATGGTAACCCTAGGTGGGCCCTAAATCTCCCACTCGGGAGGCTGACCCCCTTGGCAGCTCTGGAGACCGAGTGAGGTGCAGCGGTGGCAGCTGTGTCTTGAGTGGGAAGGTGGTGGCTGCATACTGGGCCTGGCTCTGTCTCTCGGCGGCCCTGATCAAAACTTAGTAGTAACCCTGTTTGAACATTCATTAGTTTCACTAGTCAAGAAACCAGTTTCTGCTAATCTTTCGTACTTATAAATACAGCAGCAAGTTAACAGGAACTAGAGGCATCAGACATCTTTGTTATTTGATGCTGGAGGTGGGGGATATTCAATCCACTAGGATAAAAGAGAGGTCCACATCAAGGTGGCAAACTACAGGTGGATCGAACACCTCACCTCATCAACGGATTGACCAGGGGAAATAGGCCTCAACCTACACACCACAACCGGCAAACAGCACCCAAGAAGGCCCAAAGGAATGAATTCTAACCCTGCCTTTCTTTATTACCATGGCTTAAAAATTCACAAGAGACACAGATGTTCACAGTCTCTGCCATGTTGAATTCACCAGATGTGATTTTTTTTTTTTTTTTAAGTTCATTTCAGGCCTGTGGCATCCAAGAGAATTGGTACTTTTTTCTATCGCCTTTTTCTCATCTCTGATTTGCATTTTCTCCCTAGTACAGAACAGTAGCTTATTACTGAGACTTATGCCTGTCTTGTTAGGTTTTCTCCTCTAGTATAACATCTGGTTTTCTTCCATTAAGCTTTTAATTGGTTGGAATGGGAAAGTCCCGTGTGATCACTAGCATCTCTATTAAGTTCATGAGCCTCGTATTTTTTTTAGTACCATCGTGTGCCTCTCTGATGTACTCTGTGAAATTCCTGCTAAAATCATCTCTCTTAGGTCTAAGATGGGGCCTAATCACACAACCCTCACATCCCCCATAAAACTTGTTTTCTTTTCACGTGGAAAATTGCTTCATAATCTCATCCCATGCCCAACAATTCCTTCCTATGTTGTATTTACACGAAGGGAGGATGACACCTAACTATGGAGGAAATCAGAGAAGTAATGAAAGCCCACGTGATAGAAATCAGAGGCCTGCTGCAATGCACAGCTTGCTATTTCAGCCTCTTTCTGATCGTGCTGGGGGTGAGATTGGGGCGTAGGAGTTTGTGTATACAATAATTTACTTATTTAACTTCTCTTGGCAAACCGCTGGCTTGCTTCAAACCTTGCTGTGCACTACAGAGGTTTCCTCAATTCTCAAAAGCTCGAACAGTTTGATACTGCAGGAGCAGAAGGCTGAATGGACAAAAATGCCTTCATTTATTAAAGCAAAGGACATATGAAAAACCAGGTCCAGCTTGAAAAAAGGTTTATTTTAAACTTGCACAGAATCACCCAGAATAATTTGGGTGAAAGGCTGGATTTAGTAAATAGCGCTCAATCTTCAGCGCTGAAAAATTTGGCGCTGAACAGTATTCTGTAAAGAGCATTCTGGGATCCGTGCTCTTTAGAGAATGACGCATAGTGCTGGGCAGGGCAGCCGAGAGACAGAACTGGGCACAGGACAGGGCCTTTGCAGCCGCCACCGCCCCCTCCCCAGTCAATCCGCCCTCGCCCCACCCCACCCCCCACTCGGGCCGCTGTCACCCCCGCTCCCCCCTAGGCAGCCAGTATCCCCGCCCGCCTCTCCCTGCCCCCCACTCAGGCCGCCGCTGCCGCTCCCGCTCCCCCCTCGAGCAGCCCCCACCCCCTTACCTTCCTGCATCCGCTCCTCTCTCGGTCTGTCACTCTCCTGCTCCTGTGTGCTAGGACTTGGGTTATTGTTACCCGGGTCCTGACACACAGGAGCAGGAGGGAGACAGACCCCGGCACCAGACTCTTCTTGGAGGCGGGGCCCAAGAATCTTGCCCCCCCCCCCTCCCGGTAGCCCTAGTGCTGGGATCCTGTTCTGCCCCGGTTTTACAGCCTGCTTTACTGACACAGACTACTCAGTAATTACTGTGGATTCTTTTGGATTCGTATTAGGTAAATGAGACTTTTATTAGAGGGTCTAAGATCTAAGATACACAATAATATATATATATATATATATATATATATATATACAATGATTAGCTATATAACTGAAAAGAAACAATACCTATAAACAATCATTACATCACTGGTCCCTAATCTCTACATCCAAGCAAAGCTAGGAGTTTCTAGACCAGGAAAAGAAGCAATAATACACTATAATATAAATACATCCATCACTGATCATTAAATCATCCAGGTTCTTATCATCAGCTGGGGGGGGGGGGGCCCTGTTCACAGCGAAAGCCAGGAGTTTCTTTGACCAGGAAATATGGTTCTCTGTGCAGTTCGTACGTTACTCACAGATGAGCTCCCAATTTCACTGATAGAAACTCCCTTTTTTTTTTATTAGGCTTAGAACTCATGTTCAGAACTAAGGAAAATTACAGAATGCTTGAGAATTTCTCTGTTTAGGTAAACAAGCCATACTGTGGGAATGTGGTCACATGTTTCTCAGTCCAGGTGGCCAGTCTGAACTCGAAACATGCTCCACCTCTCCCTTCACATACCAAAATTAATTAGAGCTGTGTCTTATCTTCTACATTCCAACTTATTTTCACACAATCAAAGTTAAACGATCATTTTTAAACAGAATTACTTCTAATCAAAAATACAGACCCCAAGTGCACTGGTCGGTCAAGGCAGAGTTGAAATATAATATTTAAAATTCACTTTTATTACAGATCCACACTTAACATTGGGGGCAAGGATTTACACCAACTGGAACCAGGTGTAAATCCCAGTATGGAAGTCGGGCACAGATATGCACTATTCTATAATACTGTGCTCATTTTAAGGGAACGCCCAGGCTCACCCATGTCCCTCCCATGGTTAAACCCCTTTTGCAGATCCACATGGAAACACTTAGGTGCTATTCCATAAAGGGGTGTGTGTGTTTTCACGCAGATCTGCCATTTCTGTCCCATTTTGGGGCAGCGCATCTCAGGGCGTAGCTATGTGGGGCCACGGGGGCCTGGGACCCTGTAGATTTGGCCCTGGACCCCCCTGCTGACGACCTTCTCTACCCCCCTCCCGCCTCCAACCCACCGTCGCCTACCTTTGCTGGCGGGGGACCCCAACCCCCGCCAGCCGAGGTCCTCTTCTTCCTTCGTTCTGTTTCTGAGTCTGACATCCCTCACGTTGTACGTGCAGGACATCAGACTCACAGAAACAGAACGAAGCCCTGCAGGTCACAAGGTTTCTGTTCTGTTCTGTTTCTGAGTCTGATGTCCTGCACATACAATGTGCAGGACGTCAGACTCAGAAACAGAACGAAGGAAGAAGAAGACCTCGGCTGGTAGGGGGTTGGGGTCCCCCGCCAGCAAAGGTAGGTGACGGCGACGGTGGGGGAGGGTTGGTGGCGGGAGGGGGGTTGAGAGGGTTGTTGGCAGGGGGGAGGTGAAAGTTGTTGGTGGTGGTGGTGGCGGTGGGGGGGGGGGTGGCGGCAATGGCAGGGGGGTATCGGCAATGGCAGGGGGGTTGGCGGCGCCAGGGGGGGCTAAAATGTGCATCCTCACTTGAAGCTCTGGACCCCCCTCCCGCCGAAGTCTGGCTACACCCCTAGCGCACCTGTAAAAAAGGCCTTTTTTTTTTTTTTTACTGAAAATGGACGTGCGGTAAAATTAAAATTGGCATGCGTCCATTTTGGGTCTGAGACCTTACCGGCACCCACTGACTTAGCAGTAAGGTCTCATGCATTAACCGGGTGGTAATTGTCAGTGTGCGTACACAGCCGATTACCAGCCAGTTAGTGCCGCACGGCAGAAAATAAAAATATTTTCCAATGCGCGTGTCGGACGCGTGTAAAAATTAGAATTACCGCCTGGGGCACACAGTAGCCGGGTAGTAGTTCTAATTTGACACACATTGTATGCGCGTGGACCCCTCAGTGTGTCACTACGCACGCGTGTACTGCAAGTACACAGTGGCGGTCCTAGGTTGGCTGACACCCAGGGTGGATCACCGATGCGCCCCCCCCCCCCACCCCGGAGAAATTATACTCTCCCCGGGTGCATTTTTACCTGCTAGGGGGGGGGGGGGTGCTGCGCGCCTGTCGGCTCCAAGTCCGCTCGTTCCCTGCTGCTCCCTCTGCCCCGGAACAGGAAGTAATCTGTTCCGCACAGAGGGAGCAGCAGGGAGGGAACGAGCGGACTCGGCCAAAAGGCGCGCGGCACCCCCCCCCCCCCAGCGGCGTGCATCTGGAGCAGACCGCCCCCCCGCCCCCCCCCCCCCCCCCTTGGTACGCCACTGCAAGTACATAAAAAAAAAAGCAAAAATAATGCTTAAATAGAGTTAGTGACTGTGTTCACACATCCTCGTAATCCTACTTGTGAATGTTTTACCTAAAGCAATGCAGTATTCCCACCTCAAAATGTGTCCATCAAGCAAAAATTGTCTTTCATAACAGGCCCAAAATAAAGCATCCGCTAATACCCCAAATGCCTCTCATAAAATACGATGTAATGAGTCACTTAGCTGTGGCAGATTCAACAAACTGCAGCTCTGTGAGCTGCCCCGTTTCAATTAACTTCTTCAGGAGCCGTAATTGCAGACGAAATATCTTTCGTTCACTAAACGCCACCCCCCCCCCCCCCAAACTCCATGATGCCAAAGACACGGAGGATTACGAGGATGTGTGAACACGGTTACTAACATAAGCAAAAGTAGCTATTTAAGCTCTATTTTTGTTTTCTTGATGTACTTGCAGTACATGTGAGTAATGACACACTGAGTGATCCTATATTATATCAAAAAATGTTCTCTAGGATACGGTATTTGACAACATTGCAGTGTCCTGCCCTATCACGTCCTTTAAAGCAATTCATAACTTTATCAGAGAGTCTTTGTTGTTAGGTAGGAAACATTCTCAGCACATAACAGATACTATTGAACTTTTTGATAGTATTGTTATCTCCCCTGTCCCTGTGGCTCCTTTCTTTAAGGCAGTGGCGTTCCTAGGCAGCTAGCCACCCGGAGCAGATCGCCACTGCGCACACACCCCGGCGCATCACTTCTACCCTCCCCCCCCCCAGCGCATCACCTCAAGGCGATTCCATCTCCTGGCACCAGGGACGTAGCCAGACACCCAATTTTGGGTGGGCCTGGGCCCAAGATGGGTGGGCAGAAGAACTCTGCCCTGTCCCACAATTGATTTGGTCTCTCTCTCTCGCCTGCATGCCATATGGTGTCTCAAACATCCCCCTCCCCCCATATCTTTTACATAGCAGATTTTCACTGGCAGCAAGCAGCAAATAATTCACACTGCTCATGTTAGCTCCACAGCCTTCCCTCTGATGCAACTTCCTGTTTCCGCATAGGCATCAGAGGGAAGGCTGGTATGCAGGAAGGACAGGAATTTTTGACTGGTGGGGCTTGGGAATCCCCGCCAGACATTTCATAGGTGTGCTGCTACTGGGTGGGCCTGGGCCCACCCAGGCCCACCCCTGGCTACGCCACTGCCTGGCACATCACCTCCTGGGGATGCAGGGAGCAGCTGTTGGCTCTGCCGATTCCTTCCCCTAGAACAGGAAGGGCAACCCCGACATAACAGCCCTGACAAAACAACCTTGTTACAAAATAACCCATGACAAAATGGCCCCGCCCACAAAATAACCCTTGACAAAATAGCCCCCTAGAAAAAATGCAGTGCCATATGCTGGGCAGCCTAATCGGGCTCTTTTGTCAGGGGGGCTAAATTGTCAAGGGCTATATTGTGGGCAGGCCGTTTTGACAGTGGCTGTTATGTCAGGAGCTTTTTTTGTTTGGAGTTTTTTTGTCGGGGCTATTTTGACCAGGTACCAACAAGAAGTAATGTCAGAGGGAATATGGAACTGGCAGAGCCCACAGCTGCCCTGCTGCTTCTCCTTGCAGTATGCACCTGGGGCGGATCGCCCCCACTGCCCCGCCCTTGGCTCGCCACTACTTTAAGGACACTCAGAGACAGAGAGCAGAACTTGCAAAATTCCTTGGTGGTGGTGGTGCAAATCTGGCAGTAACCAGGGCAGTTTGTGATACTGCCCAATTATATTTTTTAAATATTTCCGCTAGCGCCGGAAATGGCACGCGCTGAGGGTAGTAACGGCAAGCCTTTAGTAAAAGGTTCTCTATCAGGGGCATTTTCGAAAGAGAAGGGTGCCCATCTTCCGACACAAACCGAGAGATGGGCATCCTTCTCTCAGGGTCGCCCAAATCAGCATAATTGAAAGCCGATTTTGGGCGCCCTCAACTGCTTTCTGTCGCTTTAGATTCCACATTTTCCTCCTAATCACAAAAGAAAAATCGCCAGTGGCAAGGGATTGATCTGTTTTAGCAGTGGTGTAGCCAAGGGTGGGCCCAGACCAGTGGCGTAGCCAGACAGCCAGTTTTGGGTGGGCCTGAGCCCAAAGTGGGTGGGCACAAAATTTTCTCTGCTCCGCCCTACCTCCACCTCAAAATATAAATACTTTAGCTAATGAGGATCCTCAAGCTCAGTCAGCTGAAGACTTTCTCTGAAGGTGGCCAGAACTCTCTTTTACCAAGCTTGGCAGGCAGCAGCAATGACCCTAAGCCACTGATGCCAGCACCCCACACATGCTTAGCTGTCGATGGCTCAAGGATGCTGTTGCCAGAGCTTGGTAGAAGGGAGTTCTGGCCGCCTTTGGAGGAGGTCCTTAGCTGGGGATGCCTGGGAATCCTCACCAGCTGTACAGCAAAGGTTAGGACTGTTGTAAGACCTACTTGGCCCAGGTCAGAAATAAAGGAGGGCTCCCCTCCCCGATTCCCTCTCCTCTTTGCCTCCCTTCCAATTTTCCACCTGCCATTACTATCACACCAACAGAACCTCACCAAACACAGAACAAGGGATCACAAATTAGAAATAAAAATATTTAGACAAAAATTGAAAAGGAACCCCAAGAAGTTAAACATAGCATTACTGCAACACTGGAGACACAAAACATGCATTTCCTTTTCTACAGAACACAATACAAAGACATTTCCTATGCACATTTCCAAAAGCTAACATATTCCATTTAAAACATTTGAAATAAAATGCTTTGTTTCTACCTTTGTTGTCTGGACATTTTATTTTTCCATCTTGCTGGTTCCAATTTCTCTTTTCTGCTTTCCTCTCTGCCGTCTGCTAATTCTTCTTCAAGCGGCTGTAGTCCATTTGTCTTTTCTCCTCTCTCCTGTCTGTTCCCTCAATATTCCTGCCTCTGACATGTTGGTCATTCCTTTGTAGCTCTTTTCTGCCTCTCTCTCACTCTTCTTTGTCTCCTTTTTACTTTTCAACTACCTATCAAATTTCCATCTTCTTCTTTCACCCACTAGCTCTCCCATTCCCCATCTTACTCCTCCCCATCCCTACTTTCTCTTTTATCTTTAATCTACTCCCCATTACCATATTTCTACCCTCTGTAATCACTATCTCTCATTCATTTCCTTGCCACCCCCTCCTCCCCCTCTTGCCCTCTCCTACAGGGTTCCACCATTCCCATCATCTTCTCCCTCCACCCTTCTAACCAGCATCTGATCCCCTCCCCACCCCACCATGGTAGCCTTATACTTTTCCTGATCCTTCTCTCTTCATTCCTGTTAAATAGTAATAGTAGTAGCCCTCTCCCCCATGGCCCAGCATTTCCCCCCTCACCACCTACTGTGTACCTCTCATCTACCCCCATGTGACTGTCTATCTCCCCCTCTCATTCCCACTGTCCAACATCTCTCTCCCCTTCCCATACAGCATATCTACCTTCCTCCCCTCTACCAGCATGTCTAACATTTCTCCCTTCCCTCCACCCCTATGCCCACCATTTTGCCCTCCTCTCCACCCCTATGTTTAACATTTCTCCCCCTCTCACCACCTATCCCCTCTCTATGCAGCATGTCTACCTCTCCTCCACCTCATATGCAGCCAAGACTTCTCCCTTCCTGACCCCTCCACCCCTTTACTGGATCTCTCCCTTCTTCCCCATGCAGCTTCTCCCCCACCCACCATGCCTCATCATTCCATCTTCCCTCCTCCCTGTGCAGCATCTTTCCTTCCATCTTCTTCCCTCCCTCCCTCCCCCCCCCCGTGCAGCTGCTGTCCCCGTCTTCCCTCCCCCATTCCAACATCTTTTCCCCATCATACCTTGCCCCGTTGCGTGCCACAACTTTCACCCCCATCTTCCCTCACCCTCGCAGGCCCGCCCAGCAGCGATTCCGATCGCAGGCAGCTCCTTCGACTCGCACACGCTGCCTGCCGGCTGCCGCTCAAATCTCCTTGCAGCTACTAGCAGCGCTAACCTGGAAGCTCAGAGGAGAGGCTTCCGGGTTAGCGCTGCTAGTAGCTGCAAGGAGATTTGAGCGGCAGCCCAGCCGGCAGGCAGCGTGTGCGAGCCGAAGGAGCTGCCTGCGATCGAAATCGCTGCTGGGCGGGCCTGCGAGGGTGAGGGTGAGGGAAGATGGGGATGAAAGTTGCGGCACGCCACGGGGGAATGGTATCGCTGTGCTGCTGGGCGGGCCTGACCCCAAATTGGGTGGGCCCAGGCCCACCCGGGCCCACCCGTGGCTACGCCCCTGGTCCAGACCCACCCAGTAGCAGTACACCTATGATGTGGCTGGCAGGGATCCCCAAGCCTGACCAGCCAAAAACTCTCAACAACTGTCCCTTCTGCATACCAGCCTTCGTTCTGATGCATTCTTGCCTATGTGGAAACAGGAAGTTGCATCAGAGGGAAGCAGGGCCGCCAAGAGCCGGAGCCGGGCCCGGGACAAGGCCGACCCCGGGCCCCCCCCCACCCGAAGTCGCCGCCCACCTGAGATCGCCGGGCCCCCCCCCCGCCGCCCACCCACCCGAGGTCACCGGGCCCCCCTCCACCCGCTATCGGGCCTAACCTTAAGCCTCCTTTCACTTCGCAGCAAGCAGCAGCAGGGCAGACCTCTCCTCCTTCCTTCCGTGCCCCGCCCTTGCGGACGTTACGTCAGGCGAGGGCGGGACATGGAAGGAAGGAGTGGCCTGACCTGCTGCTGCTTGCTGCGAAGTGAAAGGAGGCTTAAGGTTAGTTCCGGGATTGACGGAGGGCGGGCCAGGGCGGGCCTGGTGGCAGCGGCGCTGGGCCCCCCTGGAGGCCCGGGCCCCGGGACTTTTGTCCCCCATGTCCCCCCCTCTTGGCGGCCCTGGAGGGAAGGCTGTGGGGCCAATATGAACAATATGTATTAGTTACTGCTCACTTCCGGTGAAAATCTGCTATTTAAAAGGTATATGGAGGAGGAGAGATGTTTGAGAGACCACATGGCATGCAGGCGAGAGAGAGAGACCAAATCACTTGTTGGAGAGGGTGGAGTTCTTCTGCCCACTCATCTTGGACCCAGGCCCACCCAATTTTGGGTGTCTGGCTACGCCCCTGTGTTTTAGAAGCAAACATTCTGTTATCCCTGTTTTCAATGGGCGACGGAAAACAGTTTGTGTTAATGGCTTGTTCTGTAATTTTTCTATCCCTGTTCATGTTAAGGTGGTGAAAGAAATACAAAGAAGCACCAATGGCCAGCCGTTCAAGCATGGGATAGTCAAAAGAGTTACTTATTAGTAGGCCTGACGCTGGCCAAGTTTCGGTGTCAAGCACCTGCATGGGGTGTCAATGAGGTAAATTTATATACTTTCAAGATTAAAAGCTTGAAGCTTATATGGTCAACGGACCAAGGCTGAAAAAAAAATATGTATCTTTAGAGAAAGCAAAGCTGTGTCATCGCTAAATTGCTTTAACATAAAATCAGTTTTCAATGTATGCTTCTCACCAAGGAGTACACAAGCGTTTCATTCCCCCTTGCAAAGAACAGATTCAGAGTCCAGCTTCATTCTGCCAAGTGAAGGTTGCTCAGGAGATTTGACTTTCACTTCTACTCGCAGTCTGTGTCAGTAAATTCGTGAAAAAAAAAAATGTATCCCCCTCTGCGAATTGAGATGCTTTGATTTTTTTTCTTGTAATTCTTGCCACAAGAAATCTATTCCCTCAACTGAAAAGATGAACGAAGAGGATCTGGTTTCACTTTGCCCCCTCTATTGACCAAAAGTGGTATAAACTCTCACCACGGGATGGGTAACATGTCTCTTCCTCCATCTCTCTCTTTCTCTACAGTTAAAGCAACAACCCAGGGTGTCCCACTAGTAGGTTCCTGCTTCAGAAAATGGTCTCATGCATTACACCAATGGTCTCTAATTGTTCTCAGACCTCACACTAACATTATCGGCTTTTGTCTCCCCTAGAATGTAAACCACACTGAACCCTGGAAAGGAGATGTGAGCGATATACAAGAACTGATTTGATTTGACTTGACTAGGCGGATTGCAATATAACATCCATAATAAAAATCAAACGAACAATCTCAAGCTTCAGATATGGCACTCTTTACTCCCTGTTTCTTGGCCAGCTTTTAATTCTTGTAAGTCTTGTTTTAAAGACGCTAACTCAGCCGTACTGTAAATAGCTTTACCATGCCGTAAATCACATTCCTCTGTCAGTTGAAAGCATTGAAATTCCAGATCAGAAATCCTAACCTGCACAGCTTGCATTTGTCTCATGCTCTCACCTTGTAAGGCCATAAATTTTGCTCTCTACTTATCAAAGTTCTAATACTCCATTTTCAGAGTCATTTGTAAACTCTGAATTTGCCTACTTAAAGATTCTTTCTCTTGCAACTTTTTAACTTCATGTACAAGTCTCTGTCAAGGCCATAACAAGGTAAGTGCAGCTGGCGTACAAGGCACAAAGGAGGCGGAGAGCCAAAATTATGCCTCGTTCATTGCCTTCCCTGCTACCATGATTTGTCTCTCTCTAACCCTGAGCTGCATGGTTCAGGCTGGTCTCAGGCTTCAAAACTACAAATAGAGGTTATGGCTGCCATTTTGAACCTAGAACTGCTTGGGCCATAGTAACTGAGGATCATTGCTGACTGGCCTTCCCTAGACCACCACAGCACTCTTCAGGTAGTCTAGGAGGCCTATGGGGTGTGGGGAGGTCCTTAGGAGGGTGTGGATGCATTTGGGGGTCTTCAGTTCTTCTGAAGAGGTTGCAAGAAGGTGGATGGATGTGCTTGGGGGTTATTCAGGGCAGTGGCATAGCTAGGGTTGGGCATGGGTGGGCACAGGCCCACCCATTCATGCCTCAGGCCCACCCAGTCTAGTGATCCCCAAGGCACCTTATTGGCGGTGTCCCACACACCTCTCTCTCTCTCTCTCTCTCTTGCCCTCATGGCAGCTGCCCATCTCTCTCTGAAGCCCCTGCTCCTGCCCCCCCTCTACCTTTGAACCATTGCCAACCTCGATGATGTCACTTTATTTTTTTTTCACTGGCTGGAATGCAGTAGAGGAAAGCCTGCAGGGCTGGTGCATTGGAATCACTGCCAGCGACAGCTTGGAGGTAGACCGGGGAGGAAGAGAGGAGCAGATGCTGGGCGGGGGTAAGGGCAGGGAGGAGCAGATGCTGGGTGGGAGAGGGAGAGAGGAGCGGATGCTGGGAGGAACAAAGGAGCGGATGCCGGGTGGGAGGGGAAAGAAAGGAGCGGATGCTGGATGGGGATGGGGGGGGGGAAGAAAGGAGCGGATGCTGTGCGGGAGGGGAGGGAGAGAGGAATGGATGCTGGGCAGAGGGGGGAAAGATGATGATAGCAGGAGCAAAGGGAAAGTGAAAAAAAAAACCTGTATGTATATATGGGGATAGGGTGGGGGTGGGAAGGGCCCACCCAGGTTAACTCGGGGCTCACCCGAAATAACAGGTCTGGCTATGCTTCTGGTTCAGAGGTTCTTCCAGGGGGGCTTTTGGGAAGGAGATGGATGCTCTGGGGGAAGGCTGGAGAGCACGTTGGTGGGCAAGACACCAAGGGCATAATTATTGTTTATTGTCAAAATCTTATATTCTGCATTATCTCATGGATTCTAAGCGGATAACAAAAGTTACATACCTAATAATTAAAATGACATTACAACACTTGAAGATATGTCTTGCTCGTTTACTTGATTGTTCTTTTTCTTTAATAGTGGAGTTAGCCATCTTCCTCTTGATGTGGGCTTGATAAATTATTATTTCTTTTGTGGTCTAATTTGTTATTAGACTATATTTTTCTTGTTAATTTCTCATTTTCTTGTATACAAATATTGTATGCTAAAATGTTATAATCCCAATAAAAAAATAATTAAAATAAAATGACATAAAAACAAAACATAATCAAAAACATAAAACTACATTATACCATCTAAATATAATAGCCCAATAATACATCTTCAGCATCTTATTGTCTAATATTGTAGATAATAAACACAGTTATGCACCCTGGAGTAGAGTCAAAGGGCAAAGGCAATAAATCGTGAGGCCCAGGAACTTATGATCTGATATGATATCTTTATGGGCAAACAGGCCTGGCTGGGAAAGGAGGAGGCATAAACAAACATGAGAATGTGGTTTAGTAGGTGAGAGAAACCAGATAATTTTGAAAAAAGACCAGATGATCCCGAGTAAGATAACTTGCTGAAGCCTTGTAAATCATTGTTAAATACAAGTGCTTAATGACATCATTTCTATGCAAATGACCTAATTAATATTTATTAATGATGTCATTCACATGCAAATTGACTTTGTGTGGTTTTGGGCTGGCTTTGGGCGTGACAAATTTTTTCCATCTGGCAACACTGTTCAGTATGTTGGAGTGATAGATACAGAAAGCATATGTATGCAGTAGTTCTATCCTCCCATGAGAAAATATTAATTGTATCAATACTTGGTATGTAAATAAATTACTTTTCTCATAAGCGGCAGCCTTGGTCTTTTATCTCTACAAATTGTGGGTAACTGGTATATGAAGATTTGGAGAGGTGGTAAAAAGACCTAAACATTTACACTGAATTAATTAATTCAATATACATTGCAAAACCTAGATCACATGCCTGAATAGTATCCATGATATTATACATCTGTGAGCTCCTTGCCAAAAGCTTGTTGAAACAGAATAGTAATTAACATTTTTTTTTTTAAACAGGCATAAATTGCAATGAACGGAACTGAAAAAGTAAATCAATCCATAATTTTGGCACAGTTATGCCTAGGACTAATGATGTTCCTGTTGCTTGTATGATCTGAACTACACAATCCCTTCCCCATTTGTGTTTCCCACCTACCTATCCCATCGAACATTATATTTTATCCCCTCCCTTTCCTCACTGTTGTTTTCTTTCTTAGCCCTCCCTGGTTACTTTTAATGGTAAGCCATGTAGACATTACTTTGATGGGCGGGATATAAGCCCTTAATAAAGTTGGAAATTTGGTAAATTTGGTCAAAACCTTCGATAAGAAACTGGCAGCGCATCGCCACACTCAGCATCACATTCACACAGCGCAACAGTGATGCCAGACTGGCAGAGGCATTTCCAGGCATATAAATCCTCAGCACCAGCCCCCGCAGTAATCTGTGTTTATCAGCAGTTGCTCCTGATCAGCAGGCAGCCTGCATCCCTTACATGTCGGAAATCTGGAGACATTCTTCCCAGAGGAATATTACAGCGCCAACCACGAGATGCTCAAATCGCAAGACATAGTTCGCAGTCTGTACAGCTCATTACCAGAGAGCTTAAAATAATGCCACACTTTTCCTGGGAGGCAGATAATACCTGCACCATCTCAGCAGATAAATTTCAGCAGCGGTGCCTGTGTACTATTTATCATCACTTCCCTGCATCTGAACAGATTGCTGATGTGCAGCGCATAGAACAGGTCTCAAGGCACGATCGCTCCCATCCAGAATGATCCGTTACAACTGAAAAAAAAAAATCATGCCCTGACTTATGCTGCTCATTTGGATGTGATTCCTTGGTTTTCAAAATCCAGGCTCAAGGCAAGATACGTTTCAGCTGCAGTATGGAAAACAGGTGTGAGGATGTTATAATGCCGTTGTATCGCTCCATGGTGCGACCGCACCTTGAGTACTGTGTTCAATTCTGGTCGCCGCATCTCAAGAAAGATATAATAGAATTGGAAAAGGTGCAGCGAAGGGTGACTAAAATGATAGCGGGGATGGGACGACTTCCCTATGAAGAAAGACTAAGGAGGCTAGGGTTCTTCAGTTTGGAGAAGAGACGGCTGAGGGGAGACATGATAGAGGCATATAAAATAATGAGTGGAGTGGAACAGGTGGATGTGAAGCGTCTGTTCACGCTTTCCAAAAATACTAGGAGTAGGGGGCATGCAATGAAACTACAGTGTAGTAAATTTAAAACAAATCGGAGAAACTTTTTCTTCACCCAACGCATAATTAAACTCTGGAATTTGTTGTCGGAGAACGTGGTGAAGGCGGTTAGCTTAGCAGAGTTTAAAAAGGGGTTAGATGGTTTCCTAAAGGACAAGTCCATAAACCACTACTAAATGGACTTGGGAAAAATCCACAATTCCGGGAATAACATGTATAGAATGTTTGTACGTTTGGGAAGCTTGCCAGGTGCCCTTGGCCTGGATTGGCCGCTGTCGTGGACAGGATGCTGGGCTCGATGGACCCTTGGTCTTTTCCCAGTGTGGCATTACTTATGTACTTATGTAAGTGATCTCCTTTCCTGGAGAGCTTACAATCTAAGGGTCCCTTTTACTAAGCCGCGTAGGCGTCTATGCGTACACAACACACGTCAATTTGGAACTACCACCCGGCTACCGCGTGGCCCAGGCAGTAATTCCATTTTTATGCGCGTTCGAAAATATTTGTTATTTTCAGATGCGCGGCGCTAACCAGGCAGTAATCGGCAGTGTACGCACATAGATGATTACCGTCCGGTTAACGCGTGAGACCTTACCACTAAGTGAATGGGTGGTGGTAAGGTCTTAGACCCAAAATGGATGTGCGCCAATTTTTATTTTGCCACACGTGCATTTTCGGAAAAAAGGGCATTTTTTACAGGTACACGGAAAAATGGATCTGCGTAAATCCAACACACGTGCCTACACTAGCGCAGGCCATTTTTCAGGGCGCCTTAGTAAAAGGACCCTTAAAATTGTATCTGAGACAGTGGAGGATGAAATGACTTCCTCACGGGTAAAAGGAGTGTTCGGCTTCTCTGATTCTCAGCCTCGGACAGAGTACTGCTTAGATCTTCTGACTTATTTATTTCATGCAGAGCATAGGCACCCTATATAAGAGGCCTGGGGAGACTAAGAGGCTCGTTTTCGAAAGAGAAGGACGTCCATCTTTTGACATAAATCACAGAAACGTCCAAATCGGAATAATCAAAACCCGATTTTGGACGTCTGCAACTGCAGTCCGTACAGGGACGTCCAAATTTCAAGGGGGCATGTCAGAGGCATAGCGAAGGCGGGACTTGGGCATGCCTAACACTTGGACGTCTTTGACCCATAATTGAAAAAAGCAAGGACGTCCTTGACGAACACTTGGACGTTTTAACCCGGACGTGTTTTTCTTACAACTAAGGCACAACAAGGTGCCCGAACTGACCAGATGACCACCGGATAGAATCGGAGACAACCTCCCGTTACTCGCCCAGTGGTCACTAACCCCCTCCCACCCTCAAAAAACATCTTTCAAAATATTTAATGCCAGCCTCAGATGTCATACTCAGGTCCCAGGAGAATTTTAGTGCACTTCAGACAGGCGGACCCAGGCCCATACGCCCCCCCCCCCCACCTGTTACATTTGTGGAGGAAACAGCGAGCTCTCCAAAACCCACCACAAACCCACTGTACCCATATATAGGTGCCCCTCTTCACCCGTAAGGGCTATGGTAGTGGTGTACAGTTGTGGGTAGTGGGTTTTGGGGGGGCTCAGCACACAAGGTAAGGGAGCTATGTTCCTGGGAGCATTTTATGAAGTCCACTGCAGTGCCCCCTAGGGTGCCCAGTTGGTGTCCTGGCATGTCAGGGGGACCAGTGCACTACAAATGTTGGCTCGTCCCACGACCAAATGGCTTGCATTAGGACGTTTTTGACATGGACGTCTTTGGTTTTGAAAATCGCTGAAAGTCAGAAACGAAACGTCCAAGTCTAGGGACGTCCAAGTTTATGGATGTCCTTGGATTTGGCCATCTCTGACTTTTTCCATGGGCCGCCACTGTGTCACCCCCCCCCCCCTCCTCTGATGTAAAATTCCAGGATCAGCAGAGGAAGCAGTAGCAGCGCAGGGAGCGCTGCTGTCCCACACATTTTCATGTTAATTAGCATGGACCCGGCAAGGCAGAAACAGGAGGAAGGGAAACAAAAGGTGCTGTAAGGGGGGGGGGAGGGGGTGACACGGTGGCGGCCCATGGAAAGAGTCACTGACTGTTAGGCCACTGGTGGAGGACCTTTTCTGCTGCTTGGGCTTGGGGACCCCCACCAGCTCAGGTACTTCAGGGTCATGGAGGGGGCTACCGAGAGGAGAGCAGAGCAGGGTGGGGGTGGGGGCAGAAAGCAGGATGGTAGGGCAAAGTTTTGAGCCCCCCAATTTGTGCTCAGGTCCCCTCAAAATTTAAGGTCTGGTTATGCAACTAAGACACCCCCCCACACACACTCACTCTCTCACAGCCCACACCCATTCTTCTCATTCATACTTGCATCCTCTCTCTGATCCCCTCACTGAACACCTCATCTCCTGTCATCCCCTCACTTGCAGACTGCGCCCCCTTACGTAAAATATCCCTTTGCTGATCCTAGGGTTACCATATGTCCTGTTTCATGATGACATGTCCTCCTTTTGGACTTCTTCATATATGTCCTCCAGGTTTTTTAATTTGTATGAAAATATCCTTTTTTTTCTCTTTTATATGCCTATGACCAAAACACCTACCCATATAATGAGAGAAACCATCTCTGGCCTATTAGTCAATCTGGACACATGGGGGCGCTAAAGAGAGAGAGAAAGGCATTGCTGATCTCCTTTCCGTTTCCCTGCTGGGTAAATCTGTCAAAGGAATTTTGTTTGTGCAGCACAACTTTAAGCATATATCATGCAATGACTTTCACAGGTATCTCAGAAGCCGGCTAAAGTTATTGAGGGATATCCGCTCTTTTGACAAGTACGCCTGGGCTCAATGTCAGTCAAACTCAAATCTGGACATTTTGGAAAAGTAGATTATCTACTGCTGTTTGATGTGTGTTAACTGTCTAAGAAAGAGCCATTCACACATCTGCTATGATTAAATATTTCTTTAGCAAAGGTAACAGCTAGTTTTATTTTTGTGTCCCCTTTTTTGTCTTGCAAATACGGTAACCCTATCTCTCCCCTTCCCCTCTCTCATAATCCCTCTCCTATTCCACATGCTGATACCTCCTTTCTCCGTAATCTGGTAATGCAAAAACTGCAGGAGCAATGCCTTACACACTGCCTTCTCCTGAACTTTGTACCACACGATTAAAAAACCCAACGCTCAGACCCAGGAACGCTGGTATCAGGCACCAGTGGATTAATACCTTTCAAGATATGATACAGACGTTCAAATACTTGAAAGGTATTAATTCGCAAAAAAATATTTTCCGGAGATGGGAAGGCGGTAGAACGAGAGGACATGAAATGAGATTGAAGGGGGGCAGACTCAAAAAAGATGTCAGGAAGTATTTTTTCACGGAGAGGGTGGTGGATGCTTGGAATGCCCTCCCGCGGGAGGTGGTGGAGATGAAAACGGTAACGGAATTCAAACATGCGTGGGATATGCATAAAGGAATCCTGTGCAGCAGGAATGGATCCTCAGAAGCTTAGCTGAAATTGGGAGGCGGAGCAGGTGGGGGGAAGAGGGGCTGGTGGTTGGGAGGCTAGGATAGGGGAGGGCAGACTTATATGGTCTGTGCCCTGAAAAAGACAGGTACAAATTCAAGATATGAGTTTATCTTGGGCAGACTAGCTGGACCATGCAGGTCTTTTTCTGCCGTCATCTACTATGTTACTATGTTACACTGCTGCTGTTTTTATATTACAGGGAGCCTGTGGAGAAGGACCCAGATGAACTGGCCAATGCCAGTGCTGCTGCCAATTGATGTGACCCCCGGTCTCCTGCTGCAAGAATCTAAATGTGTGAAAATATCAGATTCTGTCACCACAGAATTACAAGAGACTGGGGGGGGGGGGGGGGGGCTGCTTATCAAAAGGGATTGAGACAGTCATGATTTTAGCCCAGTGTGGGTTTGGTTGTAGTTTATTTACTTACTTATTTATTTATTTGTTCATACTTGTATCCCACAATTATCCAAAAACGAGTTTCAGTTCAAGTTCTTAGGAATCATCAATCCCATCTAACCACCTCAGAACTGCTGCTCAGGTGATCTTCAGCCAGCGGTGGCAGCAAACACCCCCTCCCCCCCCCCCCCAAAAAAAAAGCACAAAGGCCTGTGGTGGCTATCACCCTCACACTTGTTTCCTTAGTAACAGGAAGCTCACGTGCAAAAAAAGTGGCAGGGCTAACACAGAAGCTGCCAGCCTATGCGGCAGCTCACACAAACCCTGTGATGATTTCTGGGGAGGCAGCTGCATAACTGTTTCCAGGAAAAGGCATCGAGGCACAGCTACCATCCACTGTTCCCTCTAAGATCAGCAGGAGTCCTCCAAGTACAGTTCTGCCAGTAGGTGGTGCTGTTCACATTTTGTTGCCATAAAACAATAAAGCATAAAGCTTGGGATGTCTACCTCCTGTAATAAAGTTAAGCACATATCTGTAGATAGTAAGGAGACTGGCACCTACAAGACGTCATGAGCAAGATTGTTTTGGTTATGTAGAGATAGTACTGGGTCAGCTGCACCCCGGGTGAGAACATCCAAAGGAGTGGGCTAAGGGAAGGTTTGGGGAACATGTGGAGTCATCTAACAAGATGCACTCTGAATTTATCTTGTTTATACTTAGAGCTTGAGAATATGTGAAGTCATTCTGATCAACTGATAAGGGCCAAGAGCCCTGGTGAGGAAGCTAGGGTCTATTGGAATCAATGGGGCCAAAATTGTATATAAGCAGCAGTCTGAGAGGTATCTATATAATAAAAAGCACCTCCAACATTCTGAAGCTGACTCTGTGGCAGTGTGGGGTTTGTAAGTCTGTAGTTCAGCATTTCATTGGCTCTCACTGTCAACGAAGAACCAATCAGACGGAACTTGGAGGAGGGAAGTGGAGTGGATTGAATCTCTAACAAACAATCATATACAGGGAGGTACGAACATCAGTGGAGGCAAGTGCACAGAACAGAAGGGAAGACAAACAATCACTTTGTCACACAATCACTCTGTGTATCTCTCTCTTACACTGTCTGTAAAACACACTGTCACTCTCAGTCTCTCACATGGGCAACTGTATGTTGCATTCTCACGAGTAAGGAGCTCTTCTGATGTGATTGTTAAACTGATTGAAGGGCCTGAACAAGGAAAACTTTTACCACATTGTAACACAGTTTACACAAAACATATTGTATATAAAGAAATCTTACACATGTAAACAACAATAATATTCAGAATACAACTGTGGAAACATTAATGGCAGGAACTCATTACATTGCTAGCACCCATTTCATTGCGTTAAGAAAAGGGCCTTTTTTACTAGTTAAATCAGAAGGGAGAAGGAAGGCTACAAGGGAAGACTCCAGAAGGCCAGAGAGAAAGGACGTGTCATGTAACGCTGTTCCACCATGTGACTGCCTGATTTATTTGTACTGCTATTGGTAAGATTGTAATAAACTATCTTATTAAATCTATTGAATACTGGGTTCCTTTCTAATTACAGACATAGCTACAGCTTTAGTCTGTGCAGAACCGTCATGAGCAGATACAGGGATGGGGTGATTAAGTACTTAGAGGGGATATGCAGCCCTTGTCAGGATAGTAGAAAGCCCATGGCTTCCGCTGCCCAAATGCAGATGGCAGAGCTAATAAAATAAACACTCCTCGACCAGGTCAACTCAAAAGGCCAACGCCTGTAGGGAGATGTGGTCCTCTTTTTTTTTTTTTTAAAGGATAAATATGAACATTTTCCTGCGTGCAACATGTCAAAACTAGGACTGCTTTAGCCTGTTTGAGTTGACCTGTGTGAGGTTTGAGTCTCAAGCATAAAGCAACACAATAACCCGTGTGGTACCCTCTCAAGGGGCATCACTCAAGCTGCCAAGCAGTCCACAGTCGAGCTGTCTATTAATGGACAACATCTTCAGCTTGTGGGGACTGCGCTTCCTTGTTGGGTGGCCGGAAATCAGAACGTAGGTCTTAGCAGCTGGGGTGAGTAATCCGTCATCAGAGACACAAAGACAGCCTGAGGAGAAAGTGGGGGTGGGGGGAGAAAAGAGACATATTAGGGGTGAGACTGGCACATGAAGAATATTGGGCTCAGTATGCAAAGGATTTATGCTCCGAACTTTGAGAGTTATAGGTCATAAATTGGCCTCTTTGAAAATGTACTAGGGTTGATTGCATAACTTTTTTTATTCAAAAGTTCACTACACTCCTAAATTTAGGAGCATAACATTTGGATGGCAGCAAAGGCAGATTTAGGGTGGGGAAAAATGGTAGGAGCTTAGCACCAATTTTCAGCATTAGGCTCATAAGTACATAAGTACATAAGTAATGCCACACTGGGAAAAGACCAAGGGTCCATCGAGCCCAGCATCCTGTCCACGACAGCGGCCAATCCAGGCCAAGGGCACCTGGCGAGTTTCCCAAACGTACAAACATTCTATACATGTTATTCCTGGGATTTTGGATTTTTCCAAGTCCGTTTAGTAGCGGTTTATGGACTTGTCCTTTAGGAAACCGTCCAACCCCTTTTTAAACTCTGCTAAGCTAACCGCCTTCACCACTTTCTCCGGCAACGAATTCCAGAGTTTAATTACACGTTGGGTGAAGAAGAATTTTCTCCGATTTGTTTTAAATTTACTACACTGTAGTTTCATCGCATGCCCCCTAGTCCTAGTATTTTTGGAAAGCGTGAACAGACGCTTCACATCCACCTGTTCCACTCCACTCATTATTTTATATACCTCTATCATGTCTCCCCTCAGCCGTCTCTTCTCCAAGCTGTATAGCCCTAGCCTCCTTAGTCTTTCTTCATAGGGAAGTCGTCCCATCCCCGCTATCATTTTAGTCGCCCTTCGCTGCACCTTTTCCAATTCTACTATATCTTTCTTGAGATGCGGCGACCAGAATTGAACACAATACTCAAGGTGCGGTTGTACCATGGAGCGATACAACGGCATTATAACATCCTCACACCTGTTTTCCATACCTTTCCTAATAATACCCAACATTCTATTCGCTTTCTTAGCCGCAGCAGCACACTGAGCAGAAGGTTTCAGTGTGTTATCGACGACGACGACACCCAGATCCCTTTCTAAACAAATGAAAAGGAGGCCTAAATTTACATAAAACATAAGATCATAAGCTTTGCCATACTGGGACAGACTCAAGGTTGCCAGGTGGAAAATTTTTTTCCCACCCAATACAGCCTAAATCCAGCCCAAAACCCGCCCAAACTCAAACCCCGCCCCCGACACCCCACCCCCGCATCATCACCCCCGCCCCCGCCGTCATCGGCCCCGCCCAAAATGTCACTAACCCCGCCCCCCGCGGCCGAAAAAACCGCCCAAAAAACCGCCCAAAAACTAAAAAAGAAGCCCAAAAAAACCGCAACCCACCGCGGGCAAAAATTTCCTGCGGTGGGTCACAGAAAACTGCCCAATTGGGCGGTAAAACCGCCCACCTGGCAACACTGGACAGACTGAAGGTCCATCAAGCCCAGTATACTGTTTCCCAACAGTGGCCAATCCAGGTCACAAGTAACCTGACAGAATCCCAAAGAGTAGCATAACTCTTTTCTGCACCCTTCTCCTCCACTGCTAACTCCAGACTCCGTTCCTTTTATCTTGCTGCACCATATGCCTGGAATAGACTTCCTGAGCCGGTCGGTCAAGCTCCATCTCTGGCCGTCTTCAAATCTAAGCTAAAAGCCCACCTTTTTGATGCTGCTTTTAACTCCTAACCCTTATTCACTTGTTCAGAACCCTTATTTTATCATCCTCACTTTAATATTCCCTTATCTCTTGTTTGTCCTGTTTGTCTGTCCTAATTAGATTGTAAGCTCTGTCGAACAGGGACTGTCTCTTCATGTTCAAGTGTACAGTGCTGCGTACGTCTAGTAGCGCTATAGAAATGATAAGTAGTAGTAGTCTTTAGGATTCCGGAATCTTGCTACTCTTTGGGATTCTGGAATCTTGCTACTCTTTGGGATTCTGGAATCTCTTTGGGATTCTGGAATCTTGCTACTCTTTGGGATTCCAGAATCTTGCTACTCTTTGTCCTTATCTGGCCTGTTTGTCTGTTCTGATTAGATTGTAAGCTCTGTCGAGCAGGGACTGTCTCTTCATGTTCAAGTGTACAGCGCTGCGTACGTCTAGTAGCGCTATAGAAATGATAAGTAGTAGTAGTAGTAGTTATGCCCATCACAAGCTTCCGTGAAGTCTCAAACTGATTTTGCCTCCATCGCCCCCTGGGAGCCTGATCCATGGGTCCACTACCCTTTTGATAGCAAAGCACGTTTGCATCTTACTTCCGAGTCTGTTCCTTCCTGGTCTCATCCATTGTCCCCTTGTTCTAGAGTTTATTTGCCATATTTAAAAAAAAATACTTGCCATGTTATCTTTTTAGCAAAATGGTCTATAAAGATTACTTGTTAGGAGTGAAGCCTGTGAAAACTGGGATTACTTTAATCAGTGGGATTTGAATTAAGTATATGTATTGTTAAATACATATACTCCTCCTTGAGTGGAGGAGTGGCCTAGAGGTTAGGGTGGTGGACTTTGGTCCTGAGGAACTGAGTTCGATTCCCACTTCAGGCACAGGCAGCTCCTTGTGACTCTGGGCAAGTCACTTAACCCTCCATTGCCCCATGTAATCCGCATTGAGCCTGCCATGAGTGGGAAAGCGCAGGGTACAAATGTAACAAAAATAAAATAGATTCTATTGGAGATTCTACATGGAATGTTGCTACTATTGAGATTCTGTTGCTACTATTGGAGATTCTACATGGAATGTTGCTATTCCACTAGCAACATTCCATGTAGAAGGCTGCGCAGGCTTCTGTTTCTGTGAGTCTGACTGCGCAGGCTTCTGCTTCTGTGAGTCTGAAGTCCTGCACATACGTGCAGGACGTCAGACTCACAGAAGCAGAAGCCTGCGCAGCCACATTGGTGATCTGCAAGGGCCAACTTCTACATGGAATGTTGCTAGTGGAATAGCTCAAATAGTAGCAACAGTGGAGGAGTGGCCTAGTGGTTAGGGTGGTGGACTTTGGTCCTGGGGAACTGAGTTTGATTCCCACTTCAGGCACAGGCAGCTCCTTGTTACTCTGGGCAAGTCACAACCCTCCATTGCCCCATGTAAGCCGCATTGAGCCTGCCATGAGTGGGAAAGCGCGGGGTACAAATGTAACAAACAAAAAATAATTTCTGTTTTTTTAAAGAGAAAGAATGTAATCAGATGTATTATTTCTAACTAATATTGAACAATAAGTATGTTTTTCAATGAAATGATTTGACTATACACCGTATTGGCCTTGAAGAAGCCAACCAGATGATCAATGTGGAATAATGAATTAGACGAGTAATATCTGGGGATAATCAGGTTAATACCACGGAGTTTTTTTTCTGTTTACTATTTAATTGATCTCCTTATCTTGTTTCACTCTCCCTATTTAGTGGTCTAAGGAAGAGAATAGAATTATCTGACTGAAATAATTCCTATATATTACTTTCTCTGTATTTTTGGCAAGTTGTTTTATCGCTTGTAAAAAATTTAAATGGTTATAAATAAAAAAATTAAAAAAAAAGATTACTTGTTATAGTAATTTTCTCTGCATACAAATAATCTCTATAATCATTCAGCCTACAGAATCTACACTTTCAAGATAGGTGTACTGATATTAAAGTTGAAAATGAAATAATATTTTCTCTGAAAACTTGTGGATGTAGCCCCGAATTGAAAACATAACGTTTTCCCATTAAACTTAGGGAAAAAAAACTTAGGGAAAAAATTGCTCTACAGTTCTTTTCCCACTTGCTTATAGGCTGTTTTTAATTTTGTGCAGTAAAAATGTTATAGTATGTTATTATGAGACTATGTTGAAATGTCTAGGAAAGCTGGCTGTATGTGTTTATCTAGTACTAGGATTTATTAATAGGTATATTGCAGAAATATCTTTCCGTTTCCATGATGATGAATAATCCATGCAAACCATAATAGATTTCTCTATGCTATGGATGAATTGTGTCAAGAAGGCTCTTCTATATCTACCCTGATTACTTGTAACTCAGACAAATGTCACTCGCCTCCAGGGTAGGGGGGGCCAGAGCCAGAGGGAGGGGGCACATTTTAGCCCCCCCCCTGCTGCCACCGACCCCCCCCCCCGCCATTCTCAGAGCCCCCACCGCCACCAATGACTCTCTCCACCCCCCTCCCGCCGCCAACCCTCCCCCGCTGCCGTTGCTTACCTTTGCTGGCGGGGGGCCCAAACCCCCGCCAGCCGAGGTCTGCTTCCACCTGCCGCTGCCTTAAAAACTACTTCTTCAGCCGGCGGGGGACCCCAAACCCCCGCCAGCCGCCCCGAGGTGTTTAAAGTTCATCTTCGGCCTCCGTGGCCGTGCTGCTGTTGATAGGAGCTGTTGAATCCACTTCGGAGTCTGACGTCGTTGTACTTTGTACGTGCTGCAACGTCAGACTCCGAAGTGGATTCAACAGCGGCAGCAGGGGAGGGTTGATGGCGGTAGGGGGGTCCAGGGCAAAATCTGCGGGGGCCCAGGCCCCTGAGGCCCCACGCAGATACGCCCCTGCTCGCCTCACACTTTATGCCCAGGTACCAGTGTATTGAGGTCTTTCATACCATGATTGTCCATTTTCTGTTTTCAGCCTCCTGGAAAACCAATGACCTCGGCGAGTAAAATACTTCATCATCCACTTCCTCTGGCTTTCTGGGCAAACAGTGCAAGAAGATCCAGTCGGGAGAAGCGACTTTCCCGGTCTACGAATGAAAAGAAATTGATCGTGAGACAACCTTTCCTTAGAACCCTTTGGTGATGCAGAGAGTTTATGTGTTTACATTGGACACAGCAGAACAATCTTTGGATCTGATCAAGGTACTACACACATTAAAGTATAATTCTACTTCCACACCGTCCTCTTCACACACAGCCCTGGATTTCCGCAGGAAGCTCCTTTCACATCCCTTGTTGACAAGGGTGACAAATTGCTAATGTCCAAGGCGGTGGCGTAGCCAGACCCAGTATTTTGGACAGGCCCAGAGCTAACTTAGATGGGCCCTTCCATGGCACAGCCCCCCACCGGAGATATTTTGAAAATTATAGATTTTTATTCACCTACCCCACATCAACACCTCTCCTCCTCTGTGGCGTCCCGGCATCTGACCACCCGTCGCTGAACCTCATCCCTCCCTGATGTACCTTACAGGCGTCCACGGTGTCTGCAGTAATTCAATTATTGCTGCCTGTACCGGCCCTGCAGGCTTCCATCTGCTGGGTCCCACCAGCCAGGAAATGATTAAAGCGAGGGTGGGACCCATAGTCTCCAGCATCTCTCTATTCTCCTCCTCTCCAACATCTCTCACCTTCCCTCCCCGTTCAGCATCTGTCTCCTTCACTTCTCCCCCCCCCCCACCTGTGATGTCCAAATTCCACCTCCCATGGTGTCCAA
The DNA here is from genome assembly GCF_901765095.1 of Microcaecilia unicolor. Classification (NCBI taxonomy): domain Eukaryota; kingdom Metazoa; phylum Chordata; class Amphibia; order Gymnophiona; family Siphonopidae; genus Microcaecilia; species Microcaecilia unicolor. Next base: position 361,723,106 of record NC_044034.1, on the reverse strand, counting down.
CATCTCTCTTTCCCTTCTCCCCCCCCCCCCCCCCCCACACTTTGGCCTGTGGTGTACAGCATTCCACCGCCCTTCATGGTCTCCAGCATCACTTCCCTCCCTCTCAACCCCCCATGGTCTCCAGCATCTCTCTATTCCCCTCCTCTCCAACATCTCTCACCTTCCCTCCCCATTCAGCATCTGTCTCCTTCACTTCTCCTCCCCTCCCACCTGTGATGTCCAAATTCTATCTCCCATGGTCTCCAACATCTCTCTTTCCTTTCTCCACCTCCCCCCCCCCCAGCCTATGGTGTGCAGAATTTCACCACCCTCCATGGTCTCTAGCATCTCTTTCCTTCCCTCCCTCTCAGTCCCCATGGTCTCCAGCATCTCTCCCCAACCTGGAAGCAGGGCGGCCAGCCTTGAGTATGCACAGATGCAAGGTAAGAGAAGAAAAACCTCACAAGGAGATAAGAAGGGTAGCAAAACTTTGGGGGTGCCATGTCACCTGGGGCTCTATGTTCCGGGGCCTATGGGATTATAGACTAATTCATCAATATTAATAAGCACAGATGTATGCATTACAAGTCCATATATGGCAAGAATTAATATACAAATAGGGTTTACAGACTTTGCTAACTTAGCCTCAAGTTTAGACCTTGCCGGTGTTATTCAGGGCCACCAAGAGGGGGGGACAGGGGGGACAAAATTCCCCGGGCCTGGGCCTCCGGGGGGGGGGGGGGGGCAGCGCCGCTGCGCAGTCTGGCCCGCCCACCCTCCGTCGCTCCCTGGCATTGAACTTAAGCGCCTCACCTTTGAAAGTGCAGCAAGCAGCGTCAGACCACTCCTTCCTTCCGTGTCCTGCCCTCGCCTGACGTAACTTCCGCGAGGGCGGGACACGGAAGGAAGGAGTGGTCTGCCGCTGCTTGTTGCTGCACTTTCGAAGGTGAGGCGTTTAACGTCAGTGCAGAGGGCCCAGGGGTGGAGAGAGGGCCTGGTGGCGGGTGGAAGGGGGCCCGGCGACCTCGGGTGGGGGGGCCTCGGGGGTGGCCTTGTCTTGGGCCTGGCCCAGTCTCTCGGCGGCCCTGGTGTTACTGACCATCGCAGTAATAAATCCATGTATCCTAAAATTAAATCAGCATCCATCAGCAAATGATTTTTGATTTCATAACTGCGAAAGATACAAAATCGCTTGAATATGTGATTTCAAATCTAAAAATCAAAATCAGGGTAAAAGAGTGATTTCAAATCAAGATTTTAAAAAAATCACGCAAGATGATTTCAAATCGTCATCTCCATTTACTTGATTTGAAATCATACCCAACACTGCTTGGGACAGAGAAGGCTAATGGTAAGGCTGAGGGGTGCAGATGGCTGGAGATTCAGGAGTCTGCATTCACACAATAGGCCAAAACTTAATTAAAATGAGACCTCAACTGCCCAAGGACCGGCAAACAGAGAACTGCCTGTCCCAAGTGGGCTCTATCACCTGTTTCCAGAACCCGGAAGAAAGAAGAAACAGAAAACAACTCCCTGTAGGAGGAAAAAAAGATTGCTGCTTCAAAAAACCCGGAGTTGTGAATAATGTAAAATCATGCATCTGGTAAATTCACTCTCGAAGACCAAAAAATTGGAAAAAAAATAGAAAAAGGTAGTTATCTTAGTACCTCATCTTAACTCACAAGTTGTGAACAGTGTAAAAAATTAAAGGCAGTGGCATAGCCACAGGTGGGCCTGGGTGGGCCGTGGCCCACCCACTTAGGGCTCAGGCCCATCCAACAGTAGCACATGGTAATGAAAATGCTGCTCTCCACAATACTGGCACTTTCTCATGCTCAGTTTTCAGCGCATGCCTGCTGCAGACTAACAAGGTGGAGACTGGAGAGAAGCATTTTCCCACCAGCTGAGATATTTTTTTGATCTGGAGGTGGGGGAGAGAACATTTGGTGCCCACCCACTTCTTGCCTAGGCCCACCCAAAATCTGCTGTCTGGCTACGCCCCTGATTAAAGGTCACTTATCTGAATTGAAAAATAGCGCCTTTACTGGATGCTAAATCATGGATGCTAAATCAGCCTAAATTACACCAAAATTCTTCAGTCTTTCAATCCACTGTGGCACAGACTTGAAATCCTTGACAAGGGTCCCCTTGTTTTACGTCGCTGTGTCAGGAGGACAAAGAAGCTTGTGAGAACCCTAATACAACATGGTGACTGGAAAATAAAAAAAAGCCAACATAGGATCCTCCCCCGATTGGAAGAACCAATAGGAAAAGAGCCAAATAGAATCAAACAGAAAAAAAACCCTCTAAAGTAAAGAAAGAAACAAGATTAGTCCAAAATGAGTAAAATGCTTCCCATTCAATAGGACCATTTGATCCATAAGGAGTAACTGTTTGAAATCTATAAATCCATCTCTGCTCATGTTGACGGAGCTGCTTGAGCAGTCAGGGAACAATGTCACCTCGAATATTGTGTTCAATTCTGGTCGCCGTATCTCAAAAAAGATATAGTGGAATTAGAAAAGGTGCAGAGAAGGGCGACGAAAATGATAAAGGGGATGGGACCCTATGAGGAAAGGCTAAAGCGGCTAGGGCTCTTTAGCTTGGAGAAGAGATGGCTGAGGGGAGATATGATAGAGGTCTATAAAATAATGAGTGGAATTGAACGGTAGATGTGAAGCGTCTGTTCACGCTTTCCAAAAATACTATGACTAGGGGGCATGCGTTGAAGCTACAATGTAATAAATTTAAAACGAATCAGAGAAAATTTTTCTTCACTCAATGTGTAATTAAACTGTGGAATTCGTTGCCAGAGAATGTGGTAAAGGTTCTTAGCTTAGCGGAGTTTTAAAAAGGTTGGACGACTTCCTAAAGGAAAAGTCCGTAGACCGTTATTAAATGGACTTTGGGAAAATTCACTATTTCTGGGGTAAGCAGTATAAAATGTTTTGTACATTTTTGGGATCTTGCCGGGTATTTGTGACTTGGATTGGCCACTGTTGGAAACAGGATGCTGGGCTTGATGGACCTTTGGTCTGTCCCAGTATGGCAACACTTATGTACTTGGGATTCTGAATGGAATCTTGCTACTCTTTGGAATTCTACATGGAATGTTGCTATACTTTTAAATTCTGCATGGAATCTTGTTATTCTTTAGAATTCTAGAATCTTGCTACTCTTTGGGTTTCTGCCAGGTACTTGTGACCCGGATTGGCCACTGTTGGAAACAGGATGCTGGGCTTGATGGACCTTTGGTCTTTCCCAGTATGGCAATACTTATGTACTAATGTGGGGATCTAATCCAGTGCTGAGAAAAGGTCTGTGAAGCTCTCAGGATGGTTGTGTTTTACCGCAATTTATAATCAGACACAATTAGATCCTATTCTAAACTCTTACAAGGGAGAAAGATAACCCCATTGAATAAAAGCAGCAGGCAATAACTTTGACTTAATGTTTCCTGTAAGTGTTTCTCTCATTGCTCTTTAACAGTGATGCTCAGGACACATCTAGTCAGTCAGCTGTTCTAGATATCCACCATCAATATGCTTGAAACAGATCTCTTATGTATTGCCTCCATTATATGCAGAATTATCTTATGCATAGTCATTGTGGAGGAGTGGCCTAGTGGTTAGGGTGGTGGACTTTGGTCCTGAGGAACTGAGTTTGATTCCCACTTCAGGCACAGGCAGCTCCTTGTGACTCTGGGCAAGTCACTTAACCCTCCATTGCCCCATGTAAGCCGCATTGAGCCTGCCATGAGTGGGAAAGCGCAGGGTACAAATGTAACAAAAATAAAATAGATACTATTGGAGATTCTACATGGAATGTTGCTACTATTGGAGATTCTACATGGAATGTTGCTATTCCACTAGCAACATTCCATGTAGAAGGCTGCGCAGGCTTCTGTTTCTGTGAGTCTGACGTCCTGCACGTACGTGCAGGACGTCAGACTCACAGAAGCAGAAGCCTGCGTGGCCACATTGGTGATCTGCAAGGGCCAACTTCTACATGGAATGTTGCTAGTGGAATAGCAACATTCCATGTAGAATCTCAAATAGTAGCAACAGTGGAGGAGTGGCCTAGTGGTTAGGGTGGTGGACTTTGGTCCTGAGGAACTGAGTTCTATTCCCGGCACAGACAGCTCCTTGTGACTCTGGGCAAGTCACTTAACCCTCCATTGCCTGCCGCATTGAGCTTGCCATGAGTGGGAAAGCGCGGGGTACAAATGTAACAAAAATAAATATCCTCTAACCAGACTGGCTGGTTGTGTCCTGTCCTTAAGATATTGGAATTTTGGCCTATGACATTAGACAGCTTCCTTACCTAGGTTAGAACCTACGAAAACAGAGAAATTGATGCCCCATCCAGACGGACGGAGTTGTAGAACCATTTCTAAACAATTATAACATTTTTTATAAACAGCAAGTCAAACAGGTGAAGTGAGAATACCTTTCTGAGTTAGTACTGAAAACCGAGAATAAAACTTGCTCCCGTTTCTCCCTTGTTAAAAGGCTGGCTGGTAAAGATGTATTTTGGGGGGGGGGGGGGGGATGATGGGGATGTTTTTTTTTAAGTCTCTTTTGCGATCAGTTAGGGATTTATTTTTGTGAGAAAGTGAGTAAGCTTTGTTCCACTCCGGGTAAGATAGATGATGGAAGCCTATTGACTAATGTTTTGGGAGAGGGAAATTTGATAGGCACTGCTCCAAGGACAGCTTTTTGGAGCACTTGGTACAGAAGCCAACAAGAGGAGGAAAAATCCTAGACCTAGTCCTTAGTGGAGCGTATGATCTGGTGCGGGAGGAAATGGTAATGGGGCCGCTGGATAACAGTGATCATAATATGATCAGATTTGATATCAGACTATGATAAAATGAGAAAAACGGTGAAAAAAAAAAAACTTAGAGGAGCAGCTGCGAAGGTCAAAAATTTACATCAGACATGGATGCTGTTCAAAAATACCTTCCTGGAAGCCCAGGCCAGTTAAATTACATATATTAAAAAAGGAGGAAGGAAGGTCAAACGACAGCTGGCATGGTTAAAAAGTGAGGTGAAGGAAGCTATTAGAGCTAAAAGAAAATCTTTCAGAAAGTGGGAGAAGAATCAGACTGAAAATAATAAGAAACAGCATAAGGAATGGCAAGTCAAATGCAAAGTGCTGATAAGGAAGGCAAAGAGAGAGTTTGAAAAAAAGATTGTGTTGGAGGCAAAAATACATAGTAAAAAAACTTTTTTTTTTAGGTATATTAGAAGCAAGAAGCTGGCAAAAGAAACAGCTGGAACGCTAGATGACCGATGGGTAAATGGGGCACTCAGAGAATACAAAGCCATAGCGGAGAGATTAAATGAAATTTTTACTTTGGTCTTCACCAAGGAAGATTTGGGAGAGATACCGATGCCAGAAATGGTATTCACAGCTGACAAGTCAGAGAAACTGAATAAAATCTCTGTAAACCTGGAATATGTAATGGCGCAATCTGCCAAATTGAAAAGTAGCAAATCACCTGGACCAGATGGTATTCATCCCAGAGTACTGGTAGAATTGAAAAATGAACTTGCATAACTATTGAGCACCGGTCTTGCAATCCAGAGGTGGCCGGTTGAAATCCCACTGCTGCTCCTTGTGATCTTGGGCAAGTCACTTAACCCTCCATTGCCTCAGGTACAAACTTAGATTGTGAGCCCACCAGGGACAGAGAAATACCCAGTGTACCTGAATGTAAATCACCTTGAACAACTACTGAAAAAGGTGTGAGCAAAATCTAAATAAATAAATAAAGATTGTTAGTAATATTTAATTTATCTTTAAAATCAATCATTGTACTAGAAGATTGGAGGTTGGCCAATGATACATCGATGTTTTAAAAAGGTTCTAGAGATGATCCAGGAAATTATAGACCACTAAGCCTGACATCCATGTTCTTTATGTAATACCAATCGTATCTTTTACTTTGGAATGGCAATAGCCATGACGGAGCATTGTAAGCCACATTGAGCCTGCAAATAGGTGGGAAAATGTGGGATACAAATGCAACAAATAAATAGTGTGCCTGGTACCTGGTTTGTGATCTGGTAGCCATGGAATGCTTGCAGACGTTTCTTCTTCTCCTCCTCCTGTCCCATGCTCACCCATGTGTCAGTGACCAACACATTGCTTCCACGTGCAGCTTCCAGGGGATCATTTGTAAGAATCAGCTGAGTGTTGTACTGACACGGGAAATAGAGAGCAGAAGAGGTAACTCCCACATCTCCAAGACACCGGCAATTAAGAAAGCAGAGTTAGATATTGAGCACATCCTGCTTCTCACCTCCTTTGAAAACTGCTCAGCAGTTTTGGTCACGCTGGGATCTGGCTCATACCCCTGTCAAAACAGATTAGATTAATTAATTAGCTTACAATTTCCAGGGTCTCCTTAATGCAACAAGGCTGGGTGTACGTTCTGTGAATATTTCTAAGCCTAAAGGAGGTCATTTTATAAGGGGACACCTGTGAAAAATAAAAAATAAAAAAATGCACTTTTTTTTTAAGCAGCCCAGGCACCTAGAATCAGCCCCAACAGCTCCCCAATTCCTACACAGAAATGCGTCTGTATCTTATAAAATCCACATGCACCTGGAGACTCCACCTCTGCTCTGTTGTACACATGGAGGGGCATAATCGAACGCGAACGCCCATCTCCATGGGCGTCTATCTCCGAGAACGGGTACGTGAAGGGGCGGGACAAACCGTATTTTCGAAAAAAAATGGGCGTCCATCTTTTTCCGATAATACGGTTTGTGCCAGGCAAATGCATCAGATTTGCGCGGATTTGAGCTGGGCGTTATCGTTTTTCAGCGATAATGGAAACCGAAGGCGCCCAGTTCAAAAACGAACAAATCTAAGGCATTTGGTCGTGGGAGGGGCCAGGATTCGTATTGCACTGGTCCCCCTCACATGCCAGGACACCAACCAGGCACCCTAGGAGGCACTTGTAACAATTAAAAAAAAAGTTAACTACCTTTGAAGTCCATAGCTCCCTTCCCTTGGGTGCTGAGACCCCCAAATCCCCCCAAAACCCACTCCCCACAACTCTACACCATTACCATAGCACTTATGGCTGAAGGGGGGCACCTAGATATGGGTACAGTGGGTTTTGGGGCGGTTTGGAGCGCTCCCATTTACCACCACAAGTGTAACAGGTGGGGGGGGGGGATGGGCCTGGGTCCACCTGGCTGAAGTGCACTGCACCCACTAACAACTGTTCCAGGGACCTGCATACTGCTGTGATGGAGCTGGGTATGACATTTGAGGCTGGCATACAGGCTGGAAACAAATGTTTTTAAATTTATTTATTTTTTTGGTGGGATGGGGTTAGTGACCACTGGGGGAGTCAGGGGAGGTCATCCCCGATTCCCTTCGGTGGTCATCTGGGCAGTTGGGGCACTTTTGGGGGGCTTGTTCGTGACAAAAAAGGGTCCAAAAAAAGTGACCCAAATTCGCGCTAAAAACGCCTTTCTTTTTTCGATTATTGGCCGAGGACGCCCATCTCTCCTCGGCCGATAGACACGCCCCAGCCTTCACCACACCTCCGACACGCCCCCGTCAACTTTGGCCGTTTCCGTGACAGATTGCAGTTGAAGACGCCCAAAATCGGCATTCGATTATATCGATTTGGGCGGCCACGGGAGAAAGATGCCTATCTCCCGATTTGGGTCGAAATATGGGCGTCTTTCTCTTTCGAAAATAAGCTAGATGGTCCGCGAAAACTTACACATGCACATTCGATGCACATACTTTCCCCATATGTTTTACTACTAAAGTAGCGGGAAATGGTTTATAAACCTACTCCTAAAAGTCCCCAAATAACTAGATCCTGCCGCAATCAGCTGTACAAGACATATCCAGCAGATAGCCAAGACCTGTCGCTTCTTCCTCTTTAACATCAGCAAAATTCGCCCTTTCCTCTCTGAACACACCACCCGAACTCTCGTCCACGCTCTCATTACCTCTCGCCTGGACTACTGCAACTTACTCCTCACCGGCCTCCCATTTAGCCATCTATCCCCCCTTCAATCTGTTCAGAACTCTGCTGCACGTCTTATATTCCGCCCGAACTGATATACTTATATCACCCCTCTCCTCAGGTCACTTCACTGGCTTCCGATCAGATACCGCATTCAGTTCAAGCTTCTCCTTCTCACCTACAAATGCACTCAGTCTGCTGCCCCTCATTACCTCTCTACCCTCTTCTCCCCTTACGTTCCCGCCTCTCCGTTCACAGGACAAATCCCTCCTCTCTGTACCCTTCTCCACCACCCCCAACTCCAGACTCCGCTCATTCTGCCTCGCCTCACCCTATGCTTGGAACAACCTTCCTGAACCCTTACGCCAAGCCCCCTCCCTGCCCGTCTTCAAGTCTTTGCTTAAAGCCCACCTCTTCAATGCTGCGTTCGGCACCTAACCCTTACCGTTCAGTGAATCCAGACTGCCCCAATTTGACTGCCCCTATCGGACCGACCGTTCACTTGTCTATTAGATTGTAAGCTCTTTGAGCAGGGACTGTCTCTCTTTGTTAAATTGTACAGCGCTGCGTAACCCTAGTAGCGCTCTAGAAATGTTAAGTAGTAGTAGTAGTACAAGATATATCACATCAAAAATGCATGAGAAGGAAACATTTTTCAGGGTAGATCTTGGGGTAAAGGGGTAGATTCACGAATGTGGCCAAGGAAGTATCTCATGGAAAGGGCCGAGGAAGCTAAAACTCCCGGATTCTATAAAGCTGGGTGCCCAAATTTCTGACAAATGTGCAAATTTCTGTGCGATGTTATAAAGTAGAGCCGGTTGTGCACAGAACTTACTTGTACCAAATATAGGTCTTAAGTGTCATTAATTGCCATTAATTTATAGCTACGCGAGTAATTGCACTTAGACGCTATTCTATAAACATAGCAGCCGATATTCAAGACTATTTAACTGGCAAGGAACAGCTCCTGGCTGGTTAAATAGACTTAAGCCGGCTAAGCGCTAATATTCCTTGGCCAACGGGCTAGGTTTAGCAGCCAGATAGGCCCACGTAAATAACAGGTCCATCTTTGGCCGTGTGAAGCATTGAGGGACCTGCTGTGTCTGTGGCTGAACTGCGGCAGGATTCAGTGCATTGTGGGAAAGTGAGGCTGGCTGGTCCCAAGGGAGTGGCTTTAGAATACAGGAAGCAGTGGCATAGCCACAGGTGGGCCGGGGTGGGCTGGGGCCCACCCACTTAGGGCTCAGGCCCACCCAACAGCAGCACACATTTAGTGGTAGCTAGTGGGGATCCCAAGCTCCACCAGCTGAAGACCTCCTCCTGATGGTGCTGAAAACATTGCTCTCCACTTCATAAGTCTGAACTTCCTAAGCTGCCGATACTGGCAACTGCGCATGCTCAGTTTTCAGCGCATGCCTGCTGCAGGCTGCCAAGGTAGTGCGCAGTGTTTTCCTGCCAGCTGAGATATTTTTTTAAGTTGGTGGGGGAGGGTGGAGAACATGTGCCCACCCACTTCTTGTCTAGGCCCACCCAAAATCTGCTGTCTGGCTACGCCCCTGACAGGAAGTTAAAAACCTCAGGACAGAGCAAAAGGGGAAAGGCCCCAGGAGGAGCAATGTCCTGATAGAGAGACCTTGGCAAGAGCAACCTCGCAAGCAGAGAGGCTCTGATACAGAGGCTTCAGGAGCACAGGTCTCGATACAGACACCTTGGCTTCCAACAAGGCACGGGAGTAACCATGATTAAAATCCACAACTGATTGAGTATGAGAGACTAGATGTTTTGGAGAATGGGTTCACTAGTTTTGGTGTGGATTACTAGACAACATGGTAATAAAGGGAAAGGGAATAGGACTCGATATACTGCCTTTCTGTGGCTTTTGCAACTACATTCAAAGTGGTTTACATAGTACAGTAATACCTCGGTTTTCATTGACTTCGGTTATCATCGGTTTCGGTTTTCGTCGATTTTTTCCGTGAAAAATTTGTCTCAGATTTCGTTGGTTGCCTCGCATTTTGCCGGTGTGCCCACATGACCTCGCTGCTAATTTTGCAAAAACAAATGGCGAGTCACGCGTTCTCCTGCTCAGGAAATAATTGCCTCGGTTTTTGTCGGTTTTGGATTTCACTGATTGTATTCGGACGGATTATGGACAAAAACTGAGGTACCTTGCAGTAAGTGTATATGTCTGGGGAGAGAAAGGATTAACTTCCATGGGCATGACCCCAAAAGACCGAGATATTTATTGGCAGTGGGCAAGATGGGGGGGGGGGGTAGAGAGAGGGGGGGGCAATACTGGCCATCTCTGGCCATCTTCAAATCTAAGCTAAAAGCCCATCTTTTTGATGCTGCTTTCAACGCCTAACCCTTATTCACTTTGTTCAGAACCCTTATTTTATCATCCTCACCACTAGGAGTGGCCTAGTGGTTAGGGTGGTGGACTTTGGTCCTGAGGAACTGAGTTCAATTCCCACTTCAGGCACAGGCAGCTCCTTGTGACTCTGGGCAAGTCACTTAACCCTCCATTGCCCCATGTAAGCCGCATTGAGCCTACCATGAGTGGGAAAGCACAGGGTACAAATGTAACAAAAATAAAAATATTCCCTTATCTCTTGTTTGTCCGTCCTAATTAGATTGTAAGCTCTGTCAAGCAGGGACTGTCTCTTTATGTTCAAGTGTACAGCGCTGCGTACGTCTAGTAGCACTTTAGAAATGATAAGTAGTAGTAGTATCAATGTATATAGAGGTACCTATTGGTACCTGGGGGGCAATGGAGGGTTAAGTGACTTGTTCAGAGTCAGAAGGAGCTGCAATGGGAATCGAACCCGGTTCCACAGGATCAAAATCCACTGCACTAACCACTAGGCTACTCCTCCACTTCAAGGGCAACTTGGTTGTTGGATTTAGTTCAGTGTCACGGAGGAAGATGACAAGACCTGAAGTGGCCTCCCAGCAGAGGCGGTGGAGACCAGAACATTAACAGATTCTGGACACGCTTAGGACTGGTTTGGAGGGCAGCGGTAGGAAAAGGTTTGGAAGTTCAAATAAAAGACATGGAGGGTGGAGAATTGAGGATGAGTTGAGCTGAGTATAGGAATTTATGCACCAGTCTATTAAATATGAAAACATCACAACTGGGCAGACTGGATGGGCTGATTTAATCTTTTTCTGCCAATATTTACTCTGTTTCTACGTTATATTTAAACCCCTTGTTACGCCAGTGGGGGTCCTTCATATGACAAGTAATAGGGCAATAAGCCTCCTCAGGGGCGTAGCCAGAAACCCAATTTTGGGTGGGCCTGGGCCCAAGGTGGGTAAGCAGAAGAACTCTGCCGTGTCCCACAAGTGATTTGGTCTCTCCATCTCCCACCTGCATGCCTTAAGGTCTCTCAAACATCCCCCCTCCCTCATATACCTTCTAAATAGCAGATTTTCATCGGCAGCGAGCAGCAGCTAATACACACTGCTCATGTTAGCCCCATAGCCTTCCTGTTTCTGCATAGGCGGGACTACATCAGAGGGAAGCAGTATGTGTCAGTCGCTGCTCGCTGCAGGCGAAGATCTGTTATTTACAAGGTATGCAGGAGAGACAGTTGGGAGTTTTCGGCTGGTGGGGCTTGGGGATCCCTTCCAGCCACATCATAGGTGTGCTGCTACTGGGTGGGCCTGAGCCTAAAGTGGGTGGGCCTGGGCCCACCCAGGCCCACCCTTGGCTACGCCACTGAGCCTCCTTATGATTTGCGGTATGAGGCCTGCACTGTGTACATTCAGATTAGCCCCTAATAACTGGCACAAGTAACGTGAATTGCTGCCTCCATAAGAAACCTTCTCCGACTCTCTCCCAAAAATGAATTTATCAATGACGTAAACCTCTCCTACACAGAAGAGACGTTTACACGGGAAGAGCCAGAACTTGCCCACGAGAATGGCTGTAAATCCTATCTACCATGGCACCAGCTGGCAACGTTCATAATGGACAATTATCTCTCGCTTTCACCTTTGGAGTCGCAATACGCAGATTCATCCCAAATTTGGCAGCACTCAACATGATGGAATGAAGCACATTGTTCCCATCGCCGATCCATGATATGGTAAGTCCATTCAGGCGGCCAAAATGCTCCTAGCAGTTGAGTCACAAAACAAGACATTTGATTAATATTTGTGCTCACAATAAGATACAGTATAATTTATCATACTTTTATATCACCATTCTGAACCTGTTCTTGAGATGACAGTGAGAAAGCTCTACACTGTAGAAGAATGTGATAATAGGAATGAGCAGGGGATATGCAGAGCCATTGCCTATTTTTAGGGGTGGTGCTAGACCATCGGGGGCCTAAGTGGAAGGGGGGGAGGTAGAGTCAAGGTTTATAGTGTAAATAATGATAAAATGTGAGCATTCCCCCATTCTTTGGGTTTCCAGCTCAACTGGAACTGGTCTCTGGAAGGCTATTGAACCATGAGCCCTCAGTTTTTATATCAGTTTCTCAAAGTAGTCGCTCCGTGGCAGTAGAAATCCTCAGTCCAGAACCTGGCTAATGTACACCTTGAGTCTGGGGGCAATTCTATAACTTAGACATCTACAATTAGGCACTTCGAGAGCTCATAATTGGACCTAATCTATAGTGGAATCTAGATGCCTAGGACACTCTAGCTTTTAGGTGTTCACACTTATACCCAGGGCTGCCGAGAGACTGGGCCGTACCCGGGGCAAGGCCGCCCCCGAGGACCTGCCCCCACCCCCCGAGGTCACCGCTGCTGCCCCCCTGAGGCTGCCGCGCCACAGTCTCCAGTCTCCACCCGCCCACCCCCGGCCCCGTCGACAGCCCCCCTCCATCCGCCACCGGGCTGGACCCCCTGCATTCAAATCACAGTGCCTCACCTCCGTGTGCAAGCGCAGCAGCGGCAGATCGCCTCCCTTCAGGCCTTCCCTCCCTGTGTCCCGCCCTTGTCTGATATAACTTCCGCGAGGGCGGGACACAGGGAGGGAAGGTCCGAAGGGAGGCGATCTGCCGCTGCTGCGCTTTCACACGGAGGTGAGGTGCTGTGATTTGAATGCAGGGGGCCCGGCCCTGTGTCGGACGATCGATGGAGCCGAGGGTGGGCGGGTGAGATCGGGGACTGCAGCACCGGCCCCCCTTGGAGGCCCGGGGAATTTTGTCACCCCTGCCCCCCCTCTCGGCGGCCCTGCTTATACCTGCCATAGAGCTAGCGTAAGTGCAGTATTCTGTACTTTACACATGGAAGTGGGAGCCCCCCACCCCCATATCCTGCCCCTGCCCTTCTCCTCTGTAAGCCCCCCTTGCAATCGCGCCTGGGTGGCATATGGGCATGTATGTCTGCAAGCATACACACATTCAGTGATGGCCCTACCATTAGGCCACCTGAAGCAGGGGCCTCAGGTGGTACTCTTGTGAGACAGCATCATCCCCCGCCCTTCCTTCCCCAACCCCGTTCCCCGAAATTACCTTTTTCATTTCTTTTCTTGTTCTTCAAAAGAAGGTGGCGGCAGTGACTCCCATAGGCTGCCCTGCTCCTTCTTTCTACTGTGGGTGGCCCCGCCTCCGAGGAAACAGGAAATTACATCACAGAGGCGGGCCGCCCGCAGTACAGAGGAGGAGCAGGGCAGCCTATGGGAGTAGCTGCCTCTGTCTTCTTTTAAAAGACAAAAAAAGAATCGAAACGGTAATTTCAGGGAAGGGAATTGGGGAGGAAAGGGTGGGCAGCAGATTTTCTTGGGCTGCCCCTGCACACATGCATGTATCTGTTAGTATTCTAAACATTTACACCTGCCATAAGTGGAGAAATGTGAGCCCCCTAGTATATAGAAATGTGTTCTTAGAAGACTTTGAAGCCGGTTATCCACTAACATTCAGAATGAGTCGGTTATCTCCGCTGAATATAAACAACAGCTAGACGTTACCTGGCTATATCGTACAACTTAGCTGGTTAAGCACGAATATTCAGCACTAACTGGCTAAGTTTAGTGGTTAAGATAGGCCTGCTGTTTATGTGGCTTGTCTTTAACCACTAAGCACTTAACTGGTTAGCAATTAACCAGTTAAGTTGCTGCAGACAAAACTGACACCGACCGGATATTCAATGCCGTTCGCTAGATATGGCCCAGCATTGACTATACCGGGTCAGCGACGTCGGAATCAGCTCACCACACTGCCTGCTGAATATCAGGGGGATAGTGCTGTAGGGTCGGAGTACCTGCATAGTGAGGTAGTCTGCCAGAATCTGAATAGGATGATACGAATCAGACAAGCCGTTCACTACAGGGATGGAGGCTTCCTGCGCCAGCTGCTCCAGATCCGACTGTTTATAAACTCGTGCCAATATTCCATCTGTCATACTGGCCAACACCCTGCAAACAGTTCACACAGAGAATTTACGGGAACCAGATTTACTAATGAATACAATATTTTGCAAAGCACAAGCCGTTGGGGATCAGTGAGGAGAAGTAATTTCATAGACACAAGCTTGATAGGGGCGCTTTTACTAAGCTGCATTAACAAGCTATTAATGCCCTAAAAAGTGAGGCTTTGAGGCATATTTTCAAAGCACTTTGGGAGGCTAAGTTCCATAGGTTTCTATGGAACTTTGGGAGGCTAAGTGCTTTGAAAATATGCCTCTTTGTGTTTAGAATCCCACATTAGCTGACTAACCCGGGACTTGGCGCCGGGACCTGCGAGTGATATGGGTGGGCCGCGGAGTAGTGGCTGTCACAGCTGGTGTACAGGTTGTTACCGCACACTACCTGTCAACTGCTGATAGCGCAGCCAAACTTACTGAAGAGGAGGTGGTAAATGTGGCTGCGCTATCAGCGGTCCATTAGGCAGCGCACTGTCAGTGGTGGTGCATCCCCCAATGTCCCCTATCAGGCCTGGCACCTCCGATCAGGCACCTGCCGTAACACAGACCCGACCCAACTCCACGCACCTGCCCTGATATAGACCTGACCCTCCAATCAGGCACCCGCTCTCCCAACGAAGGCTGACATCCTCCAATCAGGCTCCCTAAACCATCCTAGAAACCCAATGGCACACCCGGACTCCCCCCCCAATCCACACCCCAGCACTTTCTGACCTCCTCCCCCCCCCCCCCCCCATGACAGCCCCAACATCCCCTAGCACAACCAGCCCTCCCCCTTTGCCAAACCACAGCCCTTGGACTTTAACAACCCATCCCCTGCCCTGTCCCCCAGGACTTGTCCAGGGGTCAGCATTGGTGATTGAGACTAACTGTGTAAATCCCGACACTGCCCTGAGTCCACCCCTAGCCACTACCTGGATAGTGCCACGGTGGTTACATCAGATTTTCAGAAGCACTGTGCTGTTAACTGCCGCTGAAAATCTGGGGATGACCTGGCTAGGGCATGATTTAACCAGGCAGAAGCCTTTCCTGTCCTGTTAAACTGTTTTGAATATCTATTCCATTTAAACTGCACGCTTAGTTTCATTCCTCCAGAATGCCTATTTTTTACTGTAATGACCTCAACATATTTTGAGGCAACTAAAATTCAAGGTAATCCCATCTACTAGTATAACTCCTTAATTTATGTACATAGGTTGTCACCCCTCCAAACTGCTGAGTGCCCCAGTTTGCCATGTTTGTCCCCAGTGCACACATGTAATTGAAGTGAATGTTAAAGATTGTTTTTCAACCCTATCTGGACCGACCAGTGCACTCAGGGTCTGTATTGTTGATTAGAAGTAATTCTGTTTAAAAATGCTTGTTTAACTTTGATTGTGTAAAAACAAGTTGGGATGCAGAAGATAAGACACAGCTCTAACTAATTTGGTATGCAAAGGGGAGGATGGTTCTTATTTCCCAGGCCCAGCTTGGCCACCTGGACTTGGGAAAGTATGTGACCATGTTCCTACAGACATAAGCATTCTGTGATTTTCCATAGAAGCTTTCTGTAACTTTCCTTAGCTCTGGACATGGGCTCAGAGCCTAATAAAAAGGGAGGGCTTGTCACAGTAAGGTGGGGTTCATCTGCGAGTAACGTACGGACTGCGCAGAAGGTTTGTTCCTGGTCCAAAGCTCCTAGCTCTCGCTGTGAACCGGGCCCCCCCAGCTGATGATAAGAGCCTGGATGATGTAGACCAGTGATGATTGTATGTATATACTGTATTGCTTCTTTTCCTGGTCTAAGAGATGCAGAGACCAGTGATGTAATGATTGTTTTTATATAGCTAATCATGGTATATGTGCTAACCATTGTATATATATATATATATATATATATATATATATATATATATATATATATATATATATATATATATATATATATATATATATATCATAATCATTGTAGAATTTAGCTTCCTTAATAAAGGTTTCATTTACTTATTACGAATCTAAAAGAATCCATGGTAATTATTGAGCAGTCTGTGTTAGTGAGACAGGCTGTAAATCCATAGCATTACAACACATCACCACATATTCCTGATGTAAACATTGCCAAGTGCCCCAGTATAAGCATCACCACATGCCCCCAGAATATGTTGCTTTTACTGGACATCACTGACCCCTTCCAGAAAGTGCAGCAGCTCTGTCCTAGGAAACCGTAGCAAATCCCCAATGAATGCAAATCCTTGCTGACCAATGTGTGCACTAGAGAGTTGCATGGGGACAGAAATTTCACCCATCCTCAATGGAATCTAGCCCATACCCACCTCTATCTGCTAAGATCCATTCCATCCTCAGAATTAATCTCTTCCACCCCCCACCCCACCGTACCTGCAGGAGTCAATGCTATTATTTACATGCTCGCAGCCCTCCAACCACATCAGTCTTCCGTGTTTTTTTTGGATGATATTCATTATTCAACCAATGAGTTTTCCAAGCCACAGTCTGGTGTTCCAGCTGCCTCTCTCTGTTCCTCCAAGTCTCATTTTAGTGCTCCAAATGCCTCTCTCATTGCATTCCAAAGCTCATTCTGGAATCACCAGAGATTTTGTCTATACTCCAGCGGGAATCCCACAACAACTTCTTCCATCCCTGTGGGAATTCTGTGGCAACTTCTTCCATAACCGCGGGAATTCTGCAATCCCCATTCCAGCGTCTGCACAGCACTTACACCCCCAGGTTTCACTATCACCCAGCAGATAGGGTCAGAAAGCAGAGGTAAGATATTAAACAGTTGCTTTACAAACCGTGCTGAATCTTGGAGACTCTCATTGACTCCCAAATGTATATCGTGTAAGGTAAGGAAGCAAGGATGTCCCCCAAGCAGAGCAAATCCTACGAGGGACAAAAGGCAAATGACAGTAAATCTGGAGAGGTCACAATGCTGGTTACAGAAAAAAGCACCCTGGAGAATTTCTGAGACCACCTTCCATACTGTTTTTAGGCTGCTTGTATCCCCTCCCAAATTAGCATGAACCAGTCATTCTCAACTGGGAGGAGTAAAAGAAACCAATGCTAAGGGCATATGAGAAAGTCATTTTATTCACTTACCAAATAATTATACAATTATAGTTTCTCATGAGAGATCAACACAGTAACATAACACACCCATACCATGTCCAGCATCTTCCCCCTCTTTCCTGCAGCCACTGCCCTACTATTTCCAGGACCCATGCCAAAGTATCACACAGACTCAGTGCTCACATGAGGCCTTGAAACACAGATCCACACTCAAGTGCTTCCACATCCCACCCTCCCTCTGATATGAACACCTATGTCACAGCCGGGTACAAAGGAGAAGGGGGGACACTGGCCACCTAAGGGGGAGGGGAGGGAGTAGAAAGAGATTTACTGGCCATTTGAAGAGAATAAGGGAGATGCTGGGGGTGGAGGGTAAAGAGGCAAAGGAGAGATGCTAGACTATGGGGAGATTAAGGCCTTCCATCTCCCTGGGAAGGGGAGAGGCGCACGGTTGAAAGGTCGCCCAGGGTGTAGGATACCCTCGAACCAGGTCTGCAGACAACCTTCTTCTCCTGCTCTCCCTTTTAATGGTGAGCCTCACCTGTTTCCGTGGACAGTCTTGTTCTAGTGCTCCTTTTCTCAAAAATCATGGCTAGAGATTTCCCTTGGAGCAGAGGCAAGTGCTGGAAATCAAGTAGAGCGGGAGTGTCAGAAGCATGAGGGCCACAATGCGTATTGCAGTTACCACCTACCATCTGTCAGCTGAGACAGGCTAGACATAGGAGTAATTCTTCCATGTTATAATGCCCCTTCAGAGATGTATAATTTGACATTTTGTGGGCCTTGCCACTGACATTTAAAAATTTTTTTTGTAGAAGATCTATTTTTTTTGTTACATTTGTACCCCGCGCTTTCCCACTCATGGCAGGCTCAATGCGGCTTACATGGGGCAATAGAGGGTTAAGTGACTTGCCCAGAGTCACAAGGAGCTGCCTGTGCCTGAAGTGGGAATCGAACTCAGTTCCTCAGGACCAAAGTCCACCACCCTAACCACTAGGCCACTCCTCCACTCCAGTGGGGTTTAAAAAAGGTTTGGATGACTTCCTACAGGAAAAGTCCATAGACCGTTATTAAAATGGTCTTGGGAAAAATCCACTGCTTATTTCTGGGATAAGCAGCATAAAATGTTTTGTACTTTTTTGGGATCTTGCCAGGTACTTGCGACCTGGATTGGTCACTGTTAGATACAGGATGCTGGGCTTGATGGACCTTTGGTCTGTCCCAGTATGGCAATATTTATGTACTTATAAACCTTTTTTAAACCCAGCTACGCTAACTGCTGTTACCACATCCTCCAGCAGGGAGTTCCAGAGCTTAACTCTTGTTTCAGTGAAAAAAATATTTCCTCCTATTTGTTTTAAAAGTATTTCAATGTAACTTCATTGAGTGCCCCATGGCAGTGGCGTACCAAGGGGGTGGGGGATGGGTTTGGTCCGCCCTGGGTGCACGCCGCTGGGGGGGTGCTGCGCGCCTGTCGGCTCCGCTCGTTCCGTGCTCCCTCTGCCCCGGAATAGGTTACGTCCTGTTCCGGGGCAGAGGGAGCATGGAATGGGCGAAGCCGACAGGCGCACGGCACCCCCCCAGCAGGTAAAAATGTACCCGGGGGGGGGGGTGTCCTTTCACCGGGGTGGGGGGGGGGTCGCGCTGCACCCGGGGGGGGGGTCGCATCAGCGATCCGCCCTGGGTGTCAGCCACCCTAGGAACGTCACTGCCCCATGGTCTGTGTACTTTCTGAAAGAGTAAAAAATCGATTCACTTCTACTCTTTCTACACCACTCAGAATTTATAGACCTCGATTGTATATACAAGACACAACTTCTTACAGCCTGTGGGCTACACACTGTCCATTTTTCCTACCTCTCCTTTTTGCTTTATTCTGTGTTTCAGGTCCGCCGACACCCATAGAATGTGCTTTATTTCTTCAGCAGAATAATTCTTCAGAGTTAGAAGGTCACGACCTTTCAGTTGAATCCGGTCCTGAGGTGACCTAGGAAAACAAAGAATTCACAAGGTCACAGAGGTTTAAAATATTTTTGTAAACATTTAAATCCCACCCCCACCCCCTAATATTCAGCCCGCAAAGGTCAGTGTTTTTTTTTTAATTCCGGCTGCCGTGGTCTCAAAAATGGCGGTGTCCGGCCCTGCCCAGCACATCCTAGGGGGCTTCACATCATACAAGGGAGAAACTGCTCCTGCGGGGGGGGGGGGGGGGGGGCGGGCTGCTGCACTGGGGGGAATGTGGGGCCTGCTAGCATGAAAATGCATGATGGGCAAGGCTCATCATTCCTCCTCAAAGGTCTGCAAACCCTAACGCCAGCTCCGAGCTAGTGTAAGGTTTGCTGCGGCCAGCAGGCCAATGTTTGGTGCGCTGCTTGCTGATCATTGGGGAGGAATAGGTTTAGCATGCATTTGTATGCTACTTACGCTAAGAGCCCTGTTTTGCATGCATTTGCATGCTAGTTGCGTTCAGAGCCCGCGAGTGCGTTGTTTCACGCACTTCGGGGCTCTGATCATGGGACGGTACCAAACAGGCGCTAGTAGGGCGCTAACAGCCTCTAGCGCCTGGTTTGCTTCTGATCATCGGGCCATAAGGCATGAACCTTCCTTTATCCCCCAGCAGCGTGGCCAGATGGGAAAAATTTTCCCCACCCAAAATCGGCCCTAAACCAGCCCAAAACCCACCCAAAGTCAAACGCCACCCCCCAACGTCACCGACCCCGCCCCCAACGTCACCGCCCCCGCCCCCGCCGTCACCTCTGCCGTCGTTAGCCCCGCCCCTGATGTCAACCCTACCCCGGAAAAGCTTCTATTGGACCAAATTGGACCAATAGAAGACCCGAAAAAAGCACAAACCCCGCACAGCTGCAATGAAAAAGAAGCCCAATTTCCCGCAGCCCGCAGCCTTCGAAAATTTCCAGCATCCTGGCTTAAAAACCAGCCCAATTGGGTGGGAAACCCACCCATCTGGCAACGCTGTCCCCCAGTGGTTGCTGCCTCCCCCTTCCTCTCCCCTAAAAGTGAAACTGAAAGGGAATACCAGGCTCTGTGACAGTTTCAGTCAGGTATTGTAGCAAGAAGCAGGTCTGAGGAACAGCTGAGTGGTTAGCAGTGACGATCCTTGGTTGGCTGCCACCCGGGGCGGATCGTCGCTGCGCACCCCCCTCCGGATGCAGCGGCGTCCATCCCCGCAGAGTGCAGCACGACACCCCCCCCCCCGGCGCAATGACACCCCCTGGGTGCATTCTTACCTGCTGGGAGCAGCCGCGCAGCTCCTCTGGTTCCCTGCTCCCCCTGCCCCGGAACAGGAAGTCAGGGCCGTGCCAACACGGTAAGAGCGGTAAGCGCCGCAGGGGGGCGCCTGCCTTCAAGGGCGCCGCGCCGTAGTTGTATTTAAAAAAAAAAACCCTTACTCCTCTGCTTCATCCCCGATTCCCCGGCGCTTTAAATTTACCTCGCTCCGCCTCCGTCTGCGCAGCGTCAGTGAAAGCGCTGCCTGTCTGACGTCTCTCCACCAGCCTTCCCTTTGCTCGTTCATTCCCTCTGTGTCCCGCCTTCTTCTGACGTCATTTCCTTGAGGGCGGGACACAGAGGGAACGAACGAGCGAAGGGAAGGCTGGCGGAGAGACGTCAGACAGGCAGCGCTTTCACTGACGCTGCGCAGACGTCGGAGGCGGAGAGAGGTAAATTTAAAGCGCCGGCGAATTGGGGCGCGCATGCACCCGCGCGCACACCAACTGATAGTCCGCAGGGGGGCGCCAGAGACCCTAGGCACGGCCCTGCAGGAAGTAACCTGCTCCGGGGCAGAGAGGGAGCAGGGAACCAGCGCAGCTGACAGGCGCGTGGCTGCTCTTCACCCCTCCAGCAGCGTGCACCCAGGGCGCACTGCCCCACCCTCGGTACGCCACTGGTGGTTAGTGCAATGGACTTTAAACTAAGGGTCCCGGGTTGCAATCACACTTTAACTCTTATTTTTTATTTTTATTGTGAGCCTGTGAAATTTCAAGCAAGCCTCATCACTCCCAGAAAGATTAATATGCCGTTTAAACCCAACACTGTAAGCAAACAACATCACCCTGATGCAGTCTCAGTTCTTAAACAAATCTTCTTTAACGTAGGAACTTGAACAAGGAAAAAAACAACTTACAGCTTTGCTGCTTGACAGGCAGCGGGGCCGCAGAGAGACTGGGCCAGGCCCGGGCCCCCCCCCCCCCCCCCGCCACCGGGCCGGGCGCTCTCTCCACCCCCGGGCCCTCTGCACTGACCTTAAGCGCCTCACCGTCCCCTTGGAAAGCGCAGCAAGCAGCGGCAGACCACTCCTTCCTTCCGTGTCCCGCCCTCGCGAACGTTATGTCAGGCGAGGGTGGGACACGGAAGGAAGGAGTGGTCTGCCGCTGCTTGCTGTGCTTTCGAAGGTGAGGTGCTTAAGTTCAATGCCAGGGAGCGATGGAAGGTAGGCGGGCTGGACTGCAGCAGCGGCGGCGCCCCCCCGGAGGCCCGGGCCTGGGGAACTTTGTTCCCCCCTGTCCCCCCTCTCGGCGACCCTGACAGGCAGTGTAGCTTCTGCAACCACTTTCAACCAATATGCCCTAAACGTAGGCGAACTGGGAGAGCTGAGAGATAATGCTAAACAGCAAAGGCGAACAGCAAACGTAGTAGAGGATTTATAGTAAAGGTGAGTTGTAGAGACTTAATAGTAAAGGTAAAAAGACTTGATGGAATTACAGTCATTTTGGAGGCATGCACACAGTGGCGTACCTGGCTTCTTGCCACCCAAGGTGAGTCGCGCTGCACCCCACCCCCAAGGCGCATCACCCCCCCCCCCCTCCAAAGCACATCACCCCACCACCCTTCCTCCTAGCAAGGGGGTGCACGGAGCACCCATGCGGCTGTCGGCTCCGCCGGTCCCCTGCCCTGGAAGAGGAAATAACGTCAGAGGGGCAGGGGACCGGCGGAGCTGACAGCTACACGACTGCTCTGTGCATCCCCTTCTGTTCAGTTTTGGAGGCCGTATCTTATTAAGGATGTAAAAAGACTTGGAGCGGTAAAGAGAAACGTGACAAAAATGGTATGGAATTTGCATTGCAGGACGTATGAGGAGAGACTTACTGACCTGAACACGTATAGACTGGAGGAAAAGAGAAACAAATGATATGATAAAGACATTTAAATATTTGAAAGGTATTGCTTAAGTGGAGGAGTGGCCTAGTGGTTAGATCACCGGTCTTGCAATCCAGAGGTGGCCAGTTCAAATCCCACTGCTGCTCCTTGTGATCTTGGGCAAGTCACTTAACCCTCCATTGCCTCAGGTACAAACTTAGATTGTGAGCCCACCAGGGACAGAGAAATATCTAGAGTACCTGAATGTAACTCACCTTGAGCTACCACTGAAAAAGGGTGAGCAAATAATCTGCAAACCTTTTCCAGAGATGGGAAGGTGCTAGAACGAGAGGGCATGAATTGAGGTTGAAGGGGGGCAGGAATAATGTCAGCAAACATTTGTTTACGGAGAGGGTGGTAGACACCTGGAATACCCTCCTGTAGGAGGTAGTGGAGATGAAAAGGGTAACGGAATTAAAAAACCATAAAGGAATCCTGTTTAGAAGGAATGGATCCAAAGAAGCTTAGTGGAGATCAGTAAAGCAAAACAGGTAATTGGGAAGCAAAGCCAGTACTGGGCAAACTTCTAAGGTCTGGGCCCTGATTGTGGCCGAATAGATTTGGATGGGATAGAGAGGAGCTGTTCAGGGGCTTTGACATAAACGTCAGAAATTTTAGAACAAGGAGAGTGCTGGGCAGACTTCTACGGTCTATGCCCTGAAAATGTCAAGGACAAATTGAGATCAGGTTTACATGTGAAGTATCACATACCATATGTAACGTGTTGGGCAGACTGGATGGACTGTACAGGTCTTTAAGATCTGCCATCATCTACTATGTTACTATGATCATCAGGCTGTCAGTCATGTATCCAAGGATTAAAGGACTGCCAGGGGAGGGGGAGGAGAAGGTAGAGACTAGAGAGGAGGTGCCCGTCTGCCAGGAGGAGAGATGAGAAAGAGGAGGAAAACATGCCAGTCGTCAGGGGGAGGGTGGGTGGATAAGCTGAGCCCAGAGTGGGTAGGTGGTCCTGTGGTTATGATGCCACTGTAGGGAACGAGTATGACAGGTTTTTTAAACTTGGCCAAATGGTCACAAATCCCCCCAATTTAAGAAAAACGCCCGGACACCTGAACAGAGGACATGGCCGGGGAAACCACAGCTTTGTAAAAGGACTCCTAAATGTAAATAGTTAACTGGGGAGATTATCTACATTAGTAGGGGTTGCCATACATTTAGGAGTCCTTTTACAAAGCTGTGGTAAAAAGCAGCTTCAGTGAGCACTCACAGACCCAACACACAAACCGCCAGTATTCTTTATCAGTCCAGACAGGCAAAACGAACAAACAATTGTGTTTATTCTCAAAAAATATTGAATAGTGGAACAAAAATGTGCAAATAGCAAACAGTACCAAGTAAGTGAAAAATGGATCAATTAGAAAACTAACTAAGCATCTGAATACTGTCTAAATGGTACCTGGGAAGATCAGGACATTGCCGCCAGGATGTCTCACCGCCATCTGAAACTAAACATGACCAAGACTGTATCTTTCCCCCTAAACCAACCTCTCCTTTTCCCCCATTCTCTATTTCTGTGGATAACACTCTCATCCTCTCTGTCTCATCAGCTCTTAACCTTGGGGTCATCTTCTCTCCTTCTCTGCACATATTCAGCAGACTGCTAAAACCTGTCGTTTCTTTCTCTATAATATCACCAAAATTCGCTCTTTCCTTTCTGAGCACACTACCAGAACCCTTATCCACACTCTTATCACCTCTCGCATAGACTATTGCAACATGCTTCTCACTTAGCCATCTCTCTCCTCTTCAATCTGTTCAAAATTCTGCTGCACAACTAATATTCTGCCAGTGTCGTTATGCTCATATTAGACCTCTCCTCAGTCACTTCACTAGCTCCCTATCCATTTCCGCATACAGTTCAAACTCCTCTTATTGACTTATAAGTGCATTCACTCTGCAGCTCCTCAGTACCTCTCCACTCTCATCTCTCCCTACATTCCTCCCCGGGAATTCCGTTCACTGGGTAAATCTCTCTTATCTGCACCCTTCTCCTCCACCGCTAACTCCAGACTCTGTTCCTTTTATCTTGCTGCACCACATGCCTGGAATAGACTTGCTGAGCCGGTACATCAAGCTCCATCTCTGGCCGTCTTCAAATCTAAGCTAAAAGCCCACCTTTTTGATGCTGCTTTTAACTCCTAACCCTTACTCACTTGTTCAGTACCCTTTTTTTTATCATCCTCACTTTAATATTCCCTTATCTCTTGTTTGTCCTATTTGTCTGTCCTAATTAGATTGTAAGCTCTGTCGAGCAGGGACTGTCTCTTCATGTTCAAGTGTACAGCGCTGCGTACGTCTAGTAGCGCTATAGAAATGATAAGTAGTAGTAGTAGTCTTTGGGATTCCGGAATCTTGCTACTCTTTGGGATTCTGCACAGAATCTTGCTACTATGGGATTCCGGAATCTTGCTACTCTTTAGGATTCTGCACGGAATCTTGCTACTCTTTGTCCTTATCCCTTATTTGTTCTGTTTGTCTGTCCTAATTAGACTGTAAGCTCTGTGGAGCAGGGACTGTCTCTTCATGTTCAAGTGTACAGCGCTGCGTACATCTAGTAGCGCTATAGAAATGATAAGTAGTAGTAGTAGTCTTTGGGATTCCGGAATCTTGCTACTCTTTGGGATTCTGCACAGAATCTTGCTACTATGGGATTCCGGAATCTTGCTACTCTTTAGGATTCTGCACGGAATCTTGCTACTCTTTGTCCTTATCCCTTATTTGTTCTGTTTGTTGTCCTAATTAGATTGTAAGCTCTGTGGAGCAGGGACTGTCTCTTCATGTTCAAGTGTACAGCGCTGTGTACATCTAGTAGCGCTATAGAAATGATAAGTAGTAGTAGTAGGGGTGGACTGGCAGTGGTCGGGCTCCCGGGCAGTAAAGGCCATTGGGGAGGCCACCCTGGCCATTGCTCACCGCCCCACCTCTGCCCCCCCTCCCGCACAGCCCTCGCCCTCCCTGGTCCTACCTTGAAGGGCCTGGGGGTCTAGTGGCTTCTTCGGGGGCAGGAAACAATCCCACTCTTTCCTGCCCACTGCCGCTACTCTGCACCGTGGTAGCCTCATGGGCCTCAGCAGACTCGCGAGACTTCCGCGGGAAGCTTTGACAGCCATTTTTAAAACACGGAGCTGCCATGCAGCATAGTGGCAGCGGGCAGGACAGAGTGGG
This sequence comes from Microcaecilia unicolor, assembly GCF_901765095.1. Taxonomy (NCBI): domain Eukaryota; kingdom Metazoa; phylum Chordata; class Amphibia; order Gymnophiona; family Siphonopidae; genus Microcaecilia; species Microcaecilia unicolor. The sequence goes on along the minus strand of NC_044034.1, from coordinate 361,697,338 downwards.
ATTCTTTCCTGCCACCTCAGTGGGCACTAGACCCCCATGCCCTTCAAGGTAGGACTGGAGAGGGCTGTAATGTGCTGTGGTGGTGTCGGTCAACCGGGCAGAGCCTCTGGGCCCTCTGTCCAAATGGTCAGTCTTCCCATGCCCTGCTGTATGCCCTTTTAAGGTAAGCAATGGGTTCTCACTGTAGCTTAGTAAAAGGACCCCTTAGGATTCTTAAACTGGAAGCTCTCCAGGGACAAGAGAATGTCTATTGTATCAGTATATAACATGCCATGTACTACTACTGCCAAGGGATGAGAAAACTCCATGAATACAATTTTAAAAGAGCACTTCAATAAAAATCAAACAAAATAAAACATGGAAAAGAAAATAAGATGATACCTTGTAAGGCTGCACTTTCTGTGGCTGGGTCTACCGATCTTTCACCCTTGTACCCAACCTCAAATTCTTCATTTCTAAGTCACCAAAGCAGGATTTTGAAATCATTTAACCTTGTGCATTTATCTAACCAAATCAAAAAAAAGAGAGAATTCCCAAACAAATAATGCTGAGGCAACATGATAAGAAGAGTTAAAATATAACATTTCAAAGCACCCCAAGTGGGCTTTCCAAAAACTCTGCCTTTATTTCTGAGATGGTCTGTGTCAGGGGTGTGCTGGTAAATTTTTAACAACAGGCTCTTTCTCTGGACGTAGCCAGCTCTGCAGTTGGAAGGGGTGGGGGTGGGGGGTGGAGAGCAAAACTTGCCTCTCTCTCCTCCCTCCCTTCATGTGGGCCAGTGTTGCCAGGTGGGCGGTTTTACCGCCCAATCGGGCGGTTTTCCGCGACCCGCCGCGGGAAATTTTTGCCCGCGGCGGGTTGCGGTTTTTTGGGCTTTTTTTTGGGTCTTTTGGGCGGTTTTAAAAGTGTTTTTTTCGGCCGCGGGGGGGCGGGGTTAGTGACGTTTTGGGCGGGGTTAGTGACGTTTTGGGCAGGGCCGATGAAGGCGGGGGCGGGGTTGATGACGGCGGGGGCGGGGTGATGACGCGGGGGTGGGGGTGTCAGGGGCGGGTTTTGGGCTGGATTTGGGCTCGATTGGGTGGGAAAAAATTTTTCCACCTGGCAACCCTGATGCGGGCACGCTAAGCATACCTTTGCTGGCAGCCAATAAAATGGACTGCCACCACTCCCAACATCTTGCTCTGAGCAGCATGCTGGAACTTCTTTCACGATGCTGGAGAAGAAGTCCCAGCCTGCTGCTCAGAGCTGGAAACAAAGAGCGGGGAGCAGCAGTAGTCTATTTACTTGGCTGGCAGGGCTCAGCATCCCCACCAGTAAAGTAAAAGAGAATTCAGCAGGGGGCCCAAGCCCACATTTTGGGAGCCAGTTGTTAAAGTAGCCATGGAGGGCCCTACATTAACAACCGGCTCCCAAAATTCTTAAAAACTTAACAACCGGCTCTTGCGAGCCTGTGAGAGCCTGCTCCAGCACACCACTGGTCTGTGTCAGGGAGGGCCAGAGCAGAGTGGAGTTCTCTATTTGTTTTCTAACAGACAGCATGCACTAAATGCTGTGTAGCCCATTTTTTGCCGATGGGCTAAGTTCTTTGGGATTTCGGAATCTTGCTCCTCTTTGGGATTCTGGAACAGTGGCGTACCAAGGGGGGGCGGTCCGTCCCGGGTGCACGCCGCTGGGGGGTGCCGCGGTGCGCGCCTGTCGGCTCCGAGTTCGCTAACTTCGCTCGTTTGCTGCAGCTCCCTCTGCCCCGGAACAGGTTACTTCCTGTTCCGGGGCAGAGGGAGCTGCAGCGAACGAGCGAAGTTAGCGAACTCGGAGCCAACAGGCGCGTGCCGTGGCACTCCCCCCCAGTGGCGTGCGCCCGGGGGGGTGTCATTTCGCCGGGGGGGGGGGAGGTGTCATTTCACAGGGGGGGGGGGCGCGCTGCACCCGGGGGGGGGGGGGCGCATCGGTGATCCGCCCCGGGTATCATCACCACTGTTCTGGAATCTATTCTTTGGGATTCTGGAATCTGACTATTCTTTGGGATTCTGGAATGCTGCTACTTATTGGGTTTCTGCCAGGTACTTGTGACTTGGATAGGCCACTGTTGGAAGTAGGATACTGGGCTAGATGGACCATTGGTCTGACCCAGTATGGCTATTCTTATTATGTTCTTAAGCTAATGTCTGTTAGTTCATGCTAAGCTTCAGTAAAAGGGCCGCTTATGGGTCAATATTCAGCCTGTGACGTTGAGCGCTCTGCTGACCGCTGCTGATGTTATTCAATGCTGGCCACGGGTTGCCACACTTAACCGGCCATGGGTTCTGGCATATAGATACGAGTGTGTTTTATGCGGTCCTATTTATGCAGTTAACCACCCTCCCAAGAATGCCCCATTTATGCCGACTCCGCTCCCAGAATGCCCTCAAAATAGCCGGCTTTCACTTAGGGACTAACCACTTAAGTGCCAGTAAAAATTAGCAGATAGCCCCAACCAAGCAATTTAACTGGTCAGTGGCCATTTCTGGCCAGTTAAATCATTTTGAATCAGTCAGCATTTATTGTACTGAAGGGACTGTGGTTGGCTTGTTGGGGGGTTGATTTAGGTTTCCCTTGTTGTTTTCTTTCCTTGTGCTTTATGTTTCTTTGGAACTTGATATACCGCCGCCTTTCACAACAAATCAAAGTGGTGTACGATATAAAAAAATGAAAGCGATAGGACAGAGGAAATAAAGGAAATAGGGTAGGGAGAAAAAGGGAGATAGATTAAGGAAAAAGGGGCAGGGGAACAGAGAGACAACCGACTGTCTGCTACTACCTGTCGCCTACAGTTTTACTGTATAACACTAATAAATGAAATATTTAGTCTCTAATTGGCACAAAAGGATGTCACCTCTGTGGGGCAGCACGTTACAAAACCAGAACACTGCATCAGTGATTTTATGGTAAGGATACTAAAAGGAAATTTTAAGACAATCCAGGAACGTAGGACCTTTGAAGTAAAAAATGATGAAATATGTTGACACCCACCAGACAGGACTCAACAAAGATCTGGGCTTTCTTATCAAACATATAAATGGCAAGTGACCAACTCACCTGCAAATGCGCAGTAGAGACTTCCCTCTCTGTCCCGCCCTCGTGTCAAGACGTGATGACATCAGAGGGCAGAACAGAGAGGGAAACGGAGTCGGACGCTGCCGCTGGAGCCTGGAAACGAACATTGCGTGCACCAACCTCTACCCTCCCCCCCTCCCCTCCCCTCCCGCCCACCTCCGTGCCGAGCCCCCTGCACTGACCTGACAGCGCCTCTCACCTCCGTGTGGAGGTTTTGTCACTCTTCCATCTCTCCCTATCTCTGACCCACCCATCTCTCCATGTTTCTCACCTAACCCATCCCACCCTCTTCCTGTGTTATTGTGATGCTTTTGTGTTTCACTTCTATATTCTGATATTTGTCAACATTTGCTCGTTTCTGATCTGAAGAAGGGTTACCTTCGAAAGCTAATCAAAAAATGCATTAAGTTAGTCCAATAAGAAAGGTATCGTCTTATTTTCTTTTAGTTCTGTTTCATTTCTCTTATTACCTTCCATGTGCTGGAAACAACCACAGATCATGACTACAAATAGCATAGGCAGCTGTGGCTGTGGCTGATGTCCACAAAGCATCTAACAGGTATGTTTGTTATAAGGAGTGGCCTAGTGGTTAGGGTGGTGGACTTTGGTCCTGGGGAACTGAGTTTGATTCCCACTTCAGGCACAGGCAGCTCCTTGTGACTCTGGGCAAGTCACTTAACCCTCCATTGCCCCATGTAAGCCGCATTGAGCCTGCCATGAGTGGGAAAGCGCAGGGTACAAATGTAACAAAAATAAAATAGATACTATTGGAGATTCTACATGGAATGTTGCTGCTATTGGAGATTCTACATGGAATGTTGCTATTCCACTAGCAGCATCCCATGTACAAGGCTGCGCAGGCTTCTGTTTCTGTGAGTCTGACGTCCTGCACGTACGTGCAGGACGTCAGACTCACAGAAGCAGAAGCCTGCGCGGCCACATTGGTGATCTGCAAGGGCCGACTTCTACATGGAATGTTGCTAGTGGAATAGCAACATTCCATGTAGAATCTCAAATAGTAGCAACAGTGGAGGAGTGGCCTAGTGGTTAGGGTGGTGGACTTTGGTCCTGGGGAACTGAGTTTGATTCCCACTTCAGGCACAGGCAGCTCCTTGTGACTCTGGGCAAGTCACTTAACCCTCCATTGCCCCATGTAAGCCGCATTGAGCCTGCCATGAGTGGGAAAGCGCAGGGTACAAATGTAACAAAAATAAAATAGATACTATTGGAGATTCTACATGGAATGTTGCTGCTATTGGAGATTCTACATGGAATGTTGCTATTCCACTAGCAGCATCCCATGTACAAGGCTGCGCAGGCTTCTGTTTCTGTGAGTCTGACGTCCTGCACGTACGTGCAGGACGTCAGACTCACAGAAGCAGAAGCCTGCGCGGCCACATTGGTGATCTGCAAGGGCCGACTTCTACATGGAATGTTGCTAGTGGAATAGCAACATTCCATGTAGAATCTCAAATAGTAGCAACAGTGGAGGAGTGGCCTAGTGGTTAGGGTGGTGGACTTTGGTCCTGGGGAACTGAGTTTGATTCCCACTTCAGGCACAGGCAGCTCCTTGTGACTCTGGGCAAGTCACTTAACCCTCCATTGCCCCATGTAAGCCGCATTGAGCCTGCCATGAGTGGGAAAGCGCAGGGTACAAATGTAACAAAAATAAAATAGATACTATTGGAGATTCTACATGGAATGTTGCTGCTATTGGAGATTCTACATGGAATGTTGCTATTCCACTAGCAGCATCCCATGTACAAGGCTGCGCAGGCTTCTGTTTCTGTGAGTCTGACGTCCTGCACGTACGTGCAGGACGTCAGACTCACAGAAGCAGAAGCCTGCGCGGCCACATTGGTGATCTGCAAGGGCCGACTTCTACATGGAATGTTGCTAGTGGAATAGCAACATTCCATGTAGAATCTCAAATAGTAGCAACAGTGGAGGAGTGGCCTAGTGGTTAGGGTGGTGGACTTTGGTCCTGGGGAACTGAGTTGGATTCCCACTTCAGGCACAGGCAGCTCCTTGTGACTCTGGGCAAGTCACTTAACCCTCCAATGCCCCATGTAAGCCGCATTGAGCCTGCCATGAGTGGGAAAACGCAGGGTACAAATGTAACAAAAATAAAATAGATACTATTGGAGATTCTACATGGAATGTTGCTATTCCACTAGCAACATTCCATGTAGAAGGCTGCGCAGGCTTCTGTTTCTGTGAGTTTGACGAAGCAGAAGCCTGCGCGACCATGAGGAACCGAGTTTGATTCCCACTTCAGGCACAGGCAGCTCCTTGTGACTCTGGGCAAGTCACTTAACCCTCCATTGCCCCATGTAAGCCGCATTGAGCCTGCCATGAGTGGGAAAGCGCAGGGTACAAATGTAACAAAAATAAAATAGATACTATTGGAGATTCTACATGGAATGTTGCTGCTATTGGAGATTCTACATGGAATGTTGCTATTCCACTAGCAGCATCCCATGTACAAGGCTGCGCAGGCTTCTGTTTCTGTGAGTCTGACGTCCTGCACGTACGTGCAGGACGTCAGACTCACAGAAGCAGAAGCCTGCGCGGCCACATTGGTGATCTGCAAGGGCCGACTTCTACATGGAATGTTGCTAGTGGAATAGCAACATTCCATGTAGAATCTCAAATAGTAGCAACAGTGGAGGAGTGGCCTAGTGGTTAGGGTGGTGGACTTTGGTCCTGGGGAACTGAGTTGGATTCCCACTTCAGGCACAGGCAGCTCCTTGTGACTCTGGGCAAGTCACTTAACCCTCCAATGCCCCATGTAAGCCGCATTGAGCCTGCCATGAGTGGGAAAACGCAGGGTACAAATGTAACAAAAATAAAATAGATACTATTGGAGATTCTACATGGAATGTTGCTATTCCACTAGCAACATTCCATGTAGAAGGCTGCGCAGGCTTCTGTTTCTGTGAGTTTGACGAAGCAGAAGCCTGCGCGACCATGAGGAACCGAGTTTGATTCCCACTTCAGGCACAGGCAGCTCCTTGTGACTCTGGGCAAGTCACTTAACCCTCCATTGCCCCATGTAAGCCGCATTGAGCCTGCCATGAGTGGGAAAGCGCAGGGTACAAATGTAACAAAAATAAAATAGATACTATTGGAGATTCTACATGGAATGTTGCTGCTATTGGAGATTCTACATGGAATGTTGCTATTCCACTAGCAGCATCCCATGTACAAGGCTGCGCAGGCTTCTGTTTCTGTGAGTCTGACGTCCTGCACGTACGTGCAGGACGTCAGACTCACAGAAGCAGAAGCCTGCGCGGCCACATTGGTGATCTGCAAGGGCCGACTTCTACATGGAATGTTGCTAGTGGAATAGCAACATTCCATGTAGAATCTCAAATAGTAGCAACAGTGGAGGAGTGGCCTAGTGGTTAGGGTGGTGGACTTTGGTCCTGGGGAACTGAGTTGGATTCCCACTTCAGGCACAGGCAGCTCCTTGTGACTCTGGGCAAGTCACTTAACCCTCCAATGCCCCATGTAAGCCGCATTGAGCCTGCCATGAGTGGGAAAACGCAGGGTACAAATGTAACAAAAATAAAATAGATACTATTGGAGATTCTACATGGAATGTTGCTATTCCACTAGCAACATTCCATGTAGAAGGCTGCGCAGGCTTCTGTTTCTGTGAGTTTGACGAAGCAGAAGCCTGCGCGACCATGAGGAACCGAGTTTGATTCCCACTTCAGGCACAGGCAGCTCCTTGTGACTCTGGGCAAGTCACTTAACCCTCCATTGCCCCATGTAAGCCGCATTGAGCCTGCCATGAGTGGGAAAGCGCGGGGTACAAATGTAATAAAAAAAAAAAAATGCACAAGATACACTAACCTATTAATGTCATACATCGGTAGATGACCTACTGTTACTGTGACTCCATTTCTTTCCAGTCAAGTGTAGGATGTATCAAACTGAAATTCAAAACTTACTGAAACTTTCGTACACAGCACACGTTGCTGCTTCTCCATGCTGCAGCACCCAGCAGGTTCCTCAGCCGAAAGAACATTCTTCTCCCTGCTCCAAAATTCTCCCCGTTTAAGTCCCTCAAATGAAGAAGACCAGCGAGAGCCGTGCAAAACAGAGAATCCCTGACCTTCGAGCTGCAAACAGGGATGGCACTAGTTCATCAGTGGCAGGTCTAAGCTGCTCAGAACAAAGGCTGCACATTCTCCCCCTGTTCCAGAATTTGGCAGGCGTGTGCGATTGCTGACCTTATTGATTGCACAACCTCTTATCAATAGGGACAGCCTGCATCAGTGTCCCCACCACCTGTAAGTTCAGCTTGTGTTGCCACTGCAAGAATGAAGGACCATCAAGGTCAAATTAACAGTGCTGTAGGTTTGTGGGCCAATGGTCTTACTCTGCATTAAAATATTTATTTATTACTTTTTTTTTTTTTGTACCCCACACTTTTTCCCACTCATGGCAGGCTCAATGCGGCAGGCAATGGAGGGTTAAGTGACTTGCCCAAGGTCACAAGGAGCTGCCTGGGCCGGGAATCGAACTCAGTTCCTCCGTTCCCCAGGACCAAAGTCCACCACCCTAACCACTAGGCCACTCAGCCACTCCAATGCATCCAATGCAACAAAAGGGTACACTCCGCTATGGACTTTGAACTTTGAGTCTGACTGTTCAAATGACTTCTCTATTGCCGCTCTAGCAGTGCGGTTAAATTGGGTGTTCATTTTCCCCTGAAGAAGCCCCTCCGGCGAAACAGGTCCGTGGGGCGGGGAACTCCATTTCCAAAGCTGCATTGAGCTAAGTGGTTCTTTCATTGTCCTCTAAGTTTTGTGACTCACATTGGATATAGCATACTTCTTAAAAAACATTTATAACAAATATATGTCCACTTGAAGGGAGGAGGTGGGGCTGAGACCAATGATTGATTTATGGTGACACTCTAACGTGAGTATTGTCAGCAATCGTGCTGTAATTTCACCCGTCTGAGGTCTCTTCCCTCCTTCCATAAATTGTTTCACACCCCACACTCTGTAAGATCAGACCCGCAACTTACAGCTTTGTTACATTTGTATCCCACATTTTCCCACATATTTGTAGGCTCAATGTGGCTTACATAGTACCGGAGGGCAAATACAAAGTGATGTTGTGATAGGATAACGTTCATGTGGCACAGTCACATTTAGGGAAACATACAGAGGAAGAGTTGTGTTATGTCCATTACGTACTTTAATTTTGTTGTGTCGCAGAGATCAGGCATTTAGGTTGGATCGGCAGGGTATGCCTTTTTGAATAGGTTAGTTTTTAGTGATTTCCGGAAGTTTAGGTGGTCGTGCTTCGTTTCCAAGGCTTTTGGTAATGTGTTCCAGAGTTGTGTGCTTATGTAGGAAAAGCTGGATGCCGTAAGTTGATTTGTATTTGAGTCCTTTGCAGCTTGGGTAGCGCAGATTTAGATATGTTTGTGTTGATTCGGATGTGTTTCTGGTTGGTAGGTCGATCAAGTCTGTCATGTATCCAGGGGCTTCAACGTAGATTATTTTGTGAACCAGGGTGCAGATTTTGAAGGCAATGCATTCTTTGATTGGGAGCCAGTGTAGTTTTTTGCGGAGGGGTTTGCGCTTTCATATCGCGTTTTTCCAAATATAAGCCTAGCTGCCATGTTCTGAGCGGTCTGAAGCTTCTTTAAGGTTAGTTCCTTGCATCCTGCGTAAATTCCATTGCAGTAGTCTAAGTGGCTTAGTACCATTGATTGTACCAGGTTGCGAAATGTATCCCTCGGGAAGAATTGTTTCAAGCGTTTGAGTTTCCACATTGAGTGGAACATTTTATTTGTTGTGGATGCCACCTGGCTCTCTAGCGTTAAGCTACGGTCTATTGTAACGCTGAGGATTTTCAGGCTGTCTGAATTAGGAAGGGTGCAGTCTGGGGTGTCGATAGTTGTGGGGTTGTCCGCGCTAAGAAATCAATATTCGAACTCTTGTAAATTGGCTTCTTTGCAAATTTACCGGGGGTCCTATTTATTAAGTTGTGATGGCCATTAACACATGCCTATCACGTGGCAAAAAGACTACCGTGGGACGTGCTAAAGCATTCTGCGGTAGTGTTCCCATCAGTGTGCGCTAATTTTGTAATTTTTCAGCACAGGAAGCGTGATTTTCTGCACGCTGCCCAATTACTGCGGGGTTAGCACAGGAGCCCTTAGCGTCAACAAAAACAGGTGTCAGTAAGAGCTCCTGTGGTAAGAGCCATGCACTGATTGGGAAATTAGCGCAAGGCCATTAAAGAAAGATATGGAAATGCGGCCATTCTACTGCTGTGATAAAAGTGGCCGCAGCACGCAGAAAACCCACGCGCTGACAACAATAACAATAAAGAAATTAAAGTAAAAAAAAAATGTTTTTTGAGGGTGAGAGGGGGTTAGTGACCACTAGGGGAGTAAGGGGAGGTCATCCCCAATTCCCTCCGGTGGTCATCTGGTCATTTCGGGCACCTTTTTGTGCGTCGTAAGAAAAACAGGTCCGGGTGAAAACGTCCAAGTGTTCGTCAGGGACATCCTTGTTTTTTTCAATTATGGGTTAAGGACGTCCAACTGTTAGGCACGCCCAAGTCCCGCCTTCGATACGCCTCCGTGAACTTTGGCCATCCTTGCAATGGAGTGCAATTGGAGATGTCCTGAATCGGGTTTCAATTATACCGATTTGGACGTCCCTGGGAGAAGGACGTCCATCTTCCGATTTATGTCGAAAGATGGATGTCCTTCTCTTTCGAAAATGAGCCCAATAGTTAGGAAAGAGATTAAGAAGAGTTAGAAAGTAAGGTGACTAATTTAAAGTCCTCCTAGGAGTCTTTCAGTAGGCTCAAAGCTTAGAAGCCTAGCTACCAACGTTACATAATGAATTCAGAACTGAACTCAGCTCATTTTATTTATTTCAACTTGATAATATGCTGCCAGGCCTGCATTTAGGCACAAGCAACATAGGCAACTGCCTAGGGCACTAAATGCCGAAGGTGCTGAGTACCCAGGCTATAAAAGAGCCTTCTCCTACCCACTTTAGCACTGTCTGCCAGTGCCGCTTCAAAGAGACTCCACTGTGGCACTCTGGCCCAACATTTACACCCCTATGTTCTAGTCTCCAAGGGGCCTTCCTTGATTGTCCAAGCTCAAGAGAACCCCTGTATTCATTCTCTGGTCCTACCTATGGGAGCCAAAAGGTTAAATCCAGTCCTGCATGCCACTCAAATATGCTTGTTTGTTTTGCCTTCCTCCCACCATGGCACTCATGGACTGTTACCAGATTTTTGGTTTGCAGATCTGAGACGCCCAGGCAATGTCAAGCAGGGCATCTCCAAAGACATTTTCCAACATAAAAATGATAGCGGTCCTTTTTATTAAGCTGTGGTAAGCCCTAGTTCATGGTAGTTTTGGAAGTGGCCATGTGCTTCCATGTACTAAAAAAAATAGATATTATTTTTTTTAACACAGGGAGCGTGTTTATTTCTTTATTCATTCTTATATCCCACAATTATCCAAAAAGAAGTTTCGGTTCAACGTGCCCTTACAGTTAACAGGAGAAATTACAGTAATGTTTTACAATTACAACACAGTATAGAACATCAGTAACATGTATAATTAACCACAGGGCTTTTTTTGAGGGGGTACTTGGGGGTACTGAGTACCGGCACCTTTTCCATTGTCTGCTAAAATTGACCCAGGGTCCCCAAGTTTTAATGAAAGAGCTCAGGCTCTACACACCAATTCTGCCTTGTCATTGATTCTGTGACTAGTTGCAGGGGGCCTGGCTATTGTGGGGTGGGTCCCTTAGTGATCACCCCAACCCTGAAGGGTGGCCTGGCATTTGAGTACCGGCACCTTTTTCGCTAGAAAAACTGCACTGATTAACCATAACATTTCTTGAAAAGGTAGGCTTTAAATTCTTTTCTGAACTGAAGTTAGTTTGTAATGCTTTTTGTGTCCTTGGGAATTGAATTCCATCGTTTAGAACCAGTGGCGTCTCGAGGGCAGCTGACACCCGGGGCGGGTCGCCGCTGTGCACCCCCCCCCCCGGGTGCAGCGCGATGCACCCTCGCCCCTCCGTAGCGCAACACCCCCCAGCCCCGCCCCGCCCCGCCCCACCCGTGAGAACATACCTGGAAGGCGGTGAGGGGCGGGTGGGAGGACCAATCTGCCGAGAGCACGCCGCTGGGGGGTGTCGGCGCCTCGCTGGTTCCTTGCTCTCACCCGGAACAGGAAGTAACCTGTTCTGGGGCAGAGAGAGCAAGGAACCAGTGAGGCGCCGACACCCCCCAGCGGCGTGCACCCGAGGCGGACCACCCCCCCCCCCCCCCCCTTCCTACGCCACTGTTTAGAACCCAGCCGTATAGATGGATTTGTAAATGATGTTTCTGCAGTTGGGTAAATGAAGTGATAAGTGATCTCTGGTTCCTGAACTTCCATTTCTTGGTGATAGTTCAATCAAGTCTAGCGTGGAATCAGGAGACATACCGAACAATATTTTGAAAACAAGAGTGCTAGTTTTAAAAAATAATCTGGCTTTAATTGGGAGTCAATGTGGCATTACAAGCAATGGGGGTTACTCTTTCATATTTCGACTTTTTGAGTATCAGTCTTGCTGCCGTGTTTTGAAAGGTCTGCAGCAATTTGAGTATGTTTTCTTTGCATCCTAGATATACTGCATTGCAATAATCTAATTGGGACAATATCAACGATTGCACTATAAGACGAAATGATTGTCTGGGAAAATAATCTCTAATCCTTCTCAGTTTCCATAGAGTTTTGGATCTGACGAAGAAGGGCAACCTTCGAAAGCTAATCAAGAAATGTATTAAGTTATGTCCAATAAAAAAGGTATCATCTTATTGTCTTTTCCATGTTTTATTTTGTTTGATTTCTATTGATAACCATAGAGTTTTGAAACTCCTTCATATAACTGCTGAAACTTGGTTTGGAGAGTAGGTTTGCCCTGAGCTCATTGGTTAACACATGGGCATTGGGTCATGCTGATGGATTAGCGCAGGATTAGCATGGGAGCCCCTGCTCCCTACAAAATAGGTGATGGCCATGCGCTAATGGGGAACTCCCTCTCTCTCCCCTATGATTCCTCTCTCTTGTAGCGCACCATCTCCACATCTCTCTCTTCTTCCCCATCACAGATATCAGGAATAGTAAATGAGCCCAGCAGTCAGAAACCCAATGCTTCACCTGCAGCAACCACCGTTCCCCAGCGGTTGAGCCACTGGGTTCGGGTGGCCAACAGGACTTAAGGAGTCGGGTGAGCGAGAAGGACTCAGGCTCAGAAGGAGGAGGAGGCGAGGTCAGAGCTAAGAAGAAGTCAGGTCCAGGTAATGGTCAGGGCAGGCGGCGATCCAGTAGAGGTCAGGTCCAGACAGTGGTCAGGGCAGGTGGCGATCCAGCAGAGGTCAGGTCCAGACAGTGGTCAGGGCAGACGGTGATCCAGCAGAGGTCAGGTCCAGGCAGTGGTCAGGACAGGTGGCAATGCAGCAGAGGTCAGTTCCAGGAAGTGGTTGGGGCAGGTGGCGATCCAGCAGAGGTCAGGTCCAGGCAGTGGTCGGGGCAGGCACCAATCCAGCAGAGATCTGGTACAGACAGTATTCAGGTCAGGCGGCGATCCAGCAGAGGTCAGGTCTAGGCAGTAGTCAGGTCAGGTGGCGATCCAGCAGAGGTCAGGTCCAGAGACTAGTCAGGTCAGGCAGTGATCCAGCAGAGGTCCGGTACAGACAGTAGTCAGGTCAGGCGGCAATCCAGCACGTCAGGTCCAGGCAGAAGTTAGCAAGGATGAAGAGCAACAGGAAAACACACACCAGACACCTAGAAGGTAGTAGCTGAGGCAGAGAAGTGATGAGAAGTTCCTGGTTATAAAGTGAAAGCATCTGATGTCAGAGTAGGCGAACCCAGACGTAGGCACGCTAAACTGTAGACGCACCCAGATATAGGCGTGCCCAAGGCACGCCCAAACTGTAGATGCTCTGGAGAGAGGGATTAAGTGTGTCGTAGGCGCGTATATCTGGCTCCGCGCCTGTTCCAGGTTTGTGACATTCCCTTTCAGTCCAGCATCTCCACCTCTCTCTACTTCCCTCTGACCCAGTCCAGCACATCCATCTCTTACTTTCAGATTAAAGGCATGAAAACAGCACAGGTTCAGAAACGTCTGACACGTTTCAGAGTCAAAAATAAAAAGACACACTAAATGCAACTGTGCACAGGAACCCATGCTTTATTACAACTAAAGGATCAAGCTGACAAAGAGGAAGTTCGAAAAGAATGAGATGTAACAATAGGTGGCATCAACATAAGCAACTGACTTTTAGCACACCTGAGTGGAGGCTCTGTGTGGCATGTTGCTGTTCTTTTTAATGCTGACACCAGAGCAAATACTGAGGAGCCATGAAGGGAGCTTTTAGGGAGAGGGTGGGCCAATTCTACGCCCATGCTGAAAGTCAATACAGCATGTCTATCCCCATTAGTGGAATCGCGCGAGGTTGCCAAAAATAGGAAGGAGTTGGGGACACAAGTCCGAAACCGTGGCCAATCCCTGATCTGGTAACCTTACCTCAATGTCACTTATTAGTTGTCAGGGTCTTAATGTTCCCTTTCTCCCTTGGCCTGAGTTAATGGTACCCTGAGCCCTGAAACGTTCTGGTGGCTGCTGCAACATCCCTATGATGCCTCCCCTTCCCCTACGGAGCTAGCTCTGCAGTATTCTCCTCCCAAAAGCAGGAATTGCTATTACTCCCCTTCCCACTGGCTCCTCCAGTATGTCCAACAGACAGGAGATCTGAGTTAATGGGCACTCTCTATTGAAATCTATTTTTAAGTGGATTCTTATTTGGCAATTTAACATGTGTCTATACAAGGTGTAGCCACAGTCACAAAAGAGAGGGAAAACAGCATACAAGTACAACAAAGCAAACAAAAAAGAAGCAGAAACTGGGCCTTCAGGATTGAGAAAAAATGCAGTCCTTTAATTTCACAAATACCCGACACGGGCCGTGTTTTGGCGTACAAACGCCTGCATCAGGGGTCTGACATAAAGATACATAAAAATAAATCAAAATAAAAACCATAAATTGGTTCAACAATATCAATAAACCATAATTGCACATCATTGTCATATCTTCAAACCATATACATATACACTTATATTTACTATACTATATACACACCACGCACAAATATATGTATATATATAAAAGAAAACGTTTAAAAGAACATTAAAAAGCATTAAAAAACATTTGAAAAAAACTTTTAAAAAGTATACGTTTTTTTAAAAAGTTTTTTTCAAATCCTGAAGGCCCAGTTTCTGCTTCTTTTTTGTTTGCTTTTCTATACAAGGTGTAGAAATAAAGGCTAATAAATGAAAACAAACCAGAAAAATATAGAGATACCTTTTCATTTTGACAAGCCTTTAGGACCTACAGTTAATCCCCAAAATATATAAAATGATACATTTTGATGTTTGCTTTCCTCTATTAACCTTTATTTCTATAGAATCAAGGAGGCTTCCATGGCAATCACACTATTTTACAAAATAGCCTAGCATTCTGAAGAGGCAAATGAAACATTTGGGGGTGCAGAGGTACAAATCTGAATGAAAGGAACAATGCCTATCCCAGTGGCGTAGCCACAGGTGGAACAACAAGTCAAGCGGAAGATATTCAGAAGGACCAGACTGAAGTCACAGATGTTGACAGTCAAAAACGATGGTTTGTTAAGACCCTACACGGTCCGTGTTTCGGCCAAGAGGCCTTCTTCAGGGGTCTTCAAATTGGCAAACACAGATAATCCAATCAAAAGTGCTTATGTAATAAACCAATCTGGATGGAACTCAGGATAAGAGCTATAAAAAAAGCATTTCACCTAACGTAGCGTTAGGTGAAATGCTGGCTGGAGGAACAACTTTTCAGGAAGGGGAATGGCAGAGGGAAGACTCAGGGGCTGATGCGGGTAGCCCGCATCAGCCCCTGAGTCTTCCCTCTGCCATTCCCCTTCCTGAAAAGTTGTTCCTCCAGCCAGCAGCTGATTGTTTTTCTCCCTGCCGACACTTCTATGGACCGCCTTTAAAAAAAACCGCCCACCCACTTAGGGCTCAGGCCCACCCAACAGTATCACATGTGTCTTTTTTGTTATTGCGGTTTCAATTAAGCGTTCTACTAAGCCTCTAGCACAAGGGATTATACAGCATCCTACTAACACAAAAATTGCTACCACTATGATTATGGTGGTGGCCGCAGAAATTATAAATGTCGGTAGCTGGTGGAGATGCTAAACTCTGCCAGCTGAAGACTTTTTTTAATTTTTTTTAAATTTATTGCATTTGTATCCCACATTTTCCCACCTAATTGCAGGCTCAATGTGGCTTACATTACTCCGTCCTGGCGATCGCCATTTCAGGAGTGAGAGATACACGTGGTATTACATTAGAACATGATCGGCATTGTAGATTAAACAGTCCGTTATAAAGAGTTCATTATCGGAATTAGAGATAAGGTGGTATTGCGTGGTTCATTCGTAGTAGAGTAGTCTATAGTAGTCCAGTATAGTGAGTTGGGTTTTATCTAGTTCAGGCTTGAGTTTCGTTGACTGGTAGTTAGGCTGTATCGTTGTGGTATGCCTTTTTGAATAGGTTGGTCTTCAGTAGTCTCTGAAAGTTAGTTAGGTCGTGGATTTTTCTCACGGCTAGTGGTAAGGCATTCCATAGCTGCGTGCTCATGTAGGGGAAGCTGGATGCATGTGTTAGTTTATATTTTAGACCTTTGCAGTTATGATAGTGGAGATTCAGGAATGTGCATGCTGATCTATTAGTGTTCCTGGGTGGTAAGTCTATGAGGTCTGATGTGTAGACTGGAGCCTCTCCGTAAATGATTTTATGAACCAGGGTGCAGATTTTGAACGTAATACGTTCTTTTATTGGGAACCAGTGTAATTTTTCACTTAGGGGTGTGGCACTTTCGTATTTCGTTTTTCTAAATATGAGTCTGGCTGCTGTGTTTTGGGCTGTTTGGAGCTTCTTGATGATTTGTTCTTTACATCCCCCAAGATTAGGGTTACCATACGTCCGGATTTCCCCGGACATGTCCTCTTTTTGAGGGCATGTCCGGGGCGTCCGGCGGATTTTGCCCCCGCCCACGTTTGTCTGGATTTCTGGACAAACGTGGGCGCGGGTGCGGGCAGGCGCGTGGGGCGTGTGGGCGGGCGATCGGCGCCGTGGGTCTGGTCTCCCGTCCCCTCCCCTTCCTTACCATGTTCCCTGGTGGTCTAGTGACGTCTTCGGGGCAGGAAAGAGCCCCCTCTTTCCTGCCCGGAGCGCTGCCTCCCCTGTCTATCATCCTTCTCGGTCTGGCTGGGGATTCAAAATGGCCGCCGAGAGTTGAACTCTCGCGAGGCCGCTTCAACTCTCGGTGGCCATTTTGAATCCCCAGCCATACCGAGGAGGATGCAGCAGGCAAGGGCAGGCAGCGCTCCGGGCAGGAAAGAGGGGGCTCTTTCCTGCCCCGAAGAGAAGACGCTACTAGACCACCAGGGCTAGACAGTAAGTGAGGGGGGGGTATGTGATGGGGGGGAGGGGACTATGTGACGGGGGGGGGGGGGAAATAGGGGCGGAACCCGGACCTGAAGGGGGCGTGGCAGGGGCGGGGCATGAGGCGGGGCGGGGGCGGGGTAGGGGGGGCGTGACATGTGTCCTCTTTTTCAGAGAACACAAAATGGTAACCCTACCCAAGATAGGAACAAAATTCTACTCTCCACAATAGTGGCACCTGCGCATGCTCAGTTTTCAGACTGCCAAGGTGGAAAGAAGCATTTTCCTGCCAGCTGAGCTATTTTTTTGGTGGGGGAGAACATTTGGTGCCCACCCACTTCTTTCCTAGGCCCACCCAAACTGGGTCGTCTGCTTGCACAATCCTGCAGTGCCCGTTTCCTACCTGCAGGCGTCGCTGGCTGACTAGTCCCTCCTCCCCACAGGCAGGCGTCGCTGTCCTCTCCCTCAGCTCCTCCTCCGCCATGTTGTTGCCCTTGCCTTTCTTCTCCCGCTGCAGTACCGTCCTCCACTCGCAGGCGTCGCTGTCCTCCTCTCATTTACAGCCCCTCCCTCCCCTCCCCCTGTAGGCCCCGCCCCGCCGCAGTATCCTTCTCCCTCCTGTAGGTGCCGCCAGCCGCGCTCCTGCCGAGAGGGAGCGGCGCGCCTCTATGGTCCCGCTCGCCTCCGTTGCTATAGACGGGCAGTTTGTTTACTTCCGGCTCCCCTACCCCTCCCCTCCTTGGCCGCGCCCCCCGCGCTCCGGGTTATCGACCACCTCTGGGGAAAGAAGAGCGTGAAGGGGCGCGAGCGGCGTTGCGTCCTCGCTCTCTTCCCCTCCCCCCTCGCCAGCAATGCCGCAATCAGCAGGGGCTGCATAAAGGGCAGCGCCTCAGCCGGACACCCAATGGCAGCAGAGGACAGCGAGGAGCAGCAGGTGCCCGGTGAGTGGGTCTGGGACCCCCCCCTCCCCCCCCCATAAAGAATCATGTCAGAGGCCGGCAATAGACAGCTCGGGAGGTTCCCGGTTTCCTTTGCAAGCGCTGAATGGGCGAAAGCGCGCGAGCAAAGACGAGCTAAGAAGCGTCTGGCATCAGTTCTTCTTCCTTAAATGCCTGGTCCGGGTTGCTCAGAAGGCAACTAATAACGGGTATCATCGCTGTTACTTGACGTCTCGGAAATGCAGGAGTAAAATGCATCCTAACGGGAAGTGCTGGCTGTTTGCAATTTTACTTTTGAGACTGCTGAGCTGCTACTACAAGTAGTAAATCAGTGGTGCGCTCCATCAGGCTTCATGAATTGCTAGATTTAGAATCTACAAAAATCACAATCCCTAACTTATCTCGGGCTTCATTCCCATGTTTTGTTGCATGGTACCCCATGGTAGCAAGTCGTATAGCTAGCCATACAAATATCTCAAAATGAGCAAGAAAACTACAAGAGAAATCATGTAAAAACATAGATTCCTTAAAAAAAAGACACTAAATAAATAGCTTTAGGCCTATGAGGAAAAATAATTCCTTCCATCACACACGTTTGCTTTGCTAGCTTGCCCCAATAAGTCAACTGAATGGGCGAAAGCGCACGAGCAAAGACGAGCTAAGAAGCGTCTGGCATCAGTTCTTCTTCCTTAAATGCCTGGTCCGGGTTGCTCAGAAGGCAACTAATAACGGGTATCATCGCTGTTACTTGACGTCTCGGAAATGCAGGAGTAAAATGCATCCTAACGGGAAGTGCTGGCTGTTTGCAATTTTACTTTTGAGACTGCTGAGCTGCTACTACAAGTAGTAAATCAGTGGTGCGCTCCATCAGGCTTCATGATTTGCTAGATTTAGAATCTACAAAAATCACAATCCCTAACTTATCTCGGGCTTCATTCCCATGTTTTGTTGCATGGTACCCCATGGTAGCAAGTCGTATAGCTAGCCATACAAATATCTCAAAATGAGCAAGAAAACTACAAGAGAAATCATGTAAAAACATAGATTCCTTAAAAAAAAGACACTAAATAAATAGCTTTAGGCCTATGAGGAAAAATAATTCCTTCCATCACACACGTTTGCTTTGCTAGCTTGCCCCAATAAGCCAACTGAATGGGTGAAAGCGCGCGAGCAAAGACGAGCTAAGAAGCATCTGGCATCAGTTCTTCTTCCTTAAATGCCTGGTCCGGGTTGCTCAGAAGGCAACTAATAACGGGTATCATCGCAGTCTGAGCCTGCAGAAAAATGTTACTTGACGTCTCGGAAATGCGGGAGTAAAATGCATCCTAACGGGAAGTGCTGGCTGTTTGCAATTTTACTTTTGAGACTGCTGAGCTGCTACTACAAGTAGTAAATCAGTGGTGCGCTCCATCAGGCTTCATGAATTGCTAGATTTAGAATCTACAAAAATCACAATCCCTAACTTATCTCGGGCTTCATTCCCATGTTTTGTTGCATGGTACCCCATGGTAGCAAGTCGTATAGCTAGCCATACAAATATCTCAAAATGAGCAAGAAAACTACAAGAGAAATCATGTAAAAACATAGATTCCTTAAAAAAAAGACACTAAATAAATAGCTTTAGGCCTATGAGGAAAAATAATTCCTTCCATCACACACGTTTGCTTTGCTAGCTTGCCCCAATAAGTCAACTGAATGGGCGAAAGCGCACGAGCAAAGACGAGCTAAGAAGCGTCTGGCATCAGTTCTTCTTCCTTAAATGCCTGGTCCGGGTTGCTCAGAAGGCAACTAATAACGGGTATCATCGCTGTTACTTGACGTCTCGGAAATGCAGGAGTAAAATGCATCCTAACGGGAAGTGCTGGCTGTTTGCAATTTTACTTTTGAGACTGCTGAGCTGCTACTACAAGTAGTAAATCAGTGGTGCGCTCCATCAGGCTTCATGATTTGCTAGATTTAGAATCTACAAAAATCACAATCCCTAACTTATCTCGGGCTTCATTCCCATGTTTTGTTGCATGGTACCCCATGGTAGCAAGTCGTATAGCTAGCCATACAAATATCTCAAAATGAGCAAGAAAACTACAAGAGAAATCATGTAAAAACATAGATTCCTTAAAAAAAAGACACTAAATAAATAGCTTTAGGCCTATGAGGAAAAATAATTCCTTCCATCACACACGTTTGCTTTGCTAGCTTGCCCCAATAAGTCAACTGAATGGGCGAAAGCGCACGAGCAAAGACGAGCTAAGAAGCGTCTGGCATCAGTTCTTCTTCCTTAAATGCCTGGTCCGGGTTGCTCAGAAGGCAACTAATAACGGGTATCATCGCTGTTACTTGACGTCTCGGAAATGCAGGAGTAAAATGCATCCTAACGGGAAGTGCTGGCTGTTTGCAATTTTACTTTTGAGACTGCTGAGCTGCTACTACAAGTAGTAAATCAGTGGTGCGCTCCATCAGGCTTCATGAATTGCTAGATTTAGAATCTACAAAAATCACAATCCCTAACTTATCTCGGGCTTCATTCCCATGTTTTGTTGCATGGTACCCCATGGTAGCAAGTCGTATAGCTAGCCATACAAATATCTCAAAATGAGCAAGAAAACTACAAGAGAAATCATGTAAAAACATAGATTCCTTAAAAAAAAGACACTAAATAAATAGCTTTAGGCCTATGAGGAAAAATAATTCCTTCCATCACACACGTTTGCTTTGCTAGCTTGCCCCAATAAGCCAACTGAATGGGCGAAAGCGCGCGAGCAAAGACGAGCTAAGAAGCATCTGGCATCAGTTCTTCTTCCTTAAATGCCTGGTCCGGGTTGCTCAGAAGGCAACTAATAACGGGTATCATCGCAGTCTGAGCCTGCAGAAAAATGTTACTTGACGTCTCGGAAATGCAGGAGTAAAATGCATCCTAACGGGAAGTGCTGGCTGTTTGCAATTTTACTTTTGAGACTGCTGAGCTGCTACTACAAGTAGTAAATCAGTGGTGCGCTCCATCAGGCTTCATGAATTGCTAGATTTAGAATCTACAAAAATCACAATCCCTAACTTATCTCGGGCTTCATTCCCATGTTTTGTTGCATGGTACCCCATGGTAGCAAGTCATATAGCTAGCCATACAAATATCTCAAAATGAGCAAGAAAACTACAAGAGAAATCATGTAAAAACATAGATTCCTTAAAAAAGACGCTAAATAAATAGCTTTAGGCCTATGAGGAAAAATAATTCCTTCCATCACACATGTTTGCTTTGCTAGCTTGCCCCAATAAGCCAACTTTTCTAAAATAGCAGCCAGCTGTGCCCCCAACCAGTTAGCCAGCCTGGCACCCCAAGCAGCCAGTTTGCTCCCACAGTTCCCACCTTGCTTTTTGCCGTACTGCCCTGGAAGAGCAGGTAATTCTTCTGGCACCAAGTGGCGCCCAACTTGTTTGGGGCACATAGTGCCTGCACTCTGGCACTGAGCTTTTGGTATCGCAAATAAAATGTATGCAAGAGCACAGGCACTGCATAGGTCTAGCAAGCAGAGAGCTGAAAGTGCCAGACTTTATCTCCTCTTCCGGTGTGTATGCTTTACACTGCTGTTTGCAACCTTCCTACAAGGCGAATGTGACTAACTGGTGAGTACTCGCAGCTTTTTTTCCCCTTTGATGTGGCTGATTGCCTAAATCAGAGAGGAATTCTGTGTAAATATGTGCATCGTTGCACAGAATTCCCTCTTGAGTAGATACAGCTAGATGGTATTACTTCATTTTCAATCTGTTGTTAAATAACAAATTAACTATTGCAGCTGAGCAATAACTAACTAAAGTTCTCTTGAGTGAGACCATATATGGGCAACAATGAACTTAGAAACATAGAAACAAGATAAGTACATAAGTAATGCCACACTGGGAAAAGACCAAGGGTCCATCGAGCCCAGCATCCTGTCCACGACAGCGGCCAATCCAGGTCAAGGGCGCCTGGCAAGCTTCCCAAACGTACAAACATTCTATACATGTTATTCCTGGAATTGTGGATTTTTCCTAAGTCCATTTAGTAGTGGTTTATGGACTTGTCCTTTAGGAAACCGTCTAACCCCTTTTCAAACTCTGCTAAGCTAACCGCCTTCACCATGTTCTCTGGCAACGAATTCCAGAGTTTAATTACGCGTTGGGTGAAGAAAATTTTTCTCAGATTTGTTTTAAATTTACTACACTGTAGTTTCATTGCATGCCCCCTAGTCCTAGTATTTTTGGAAAGCGTGAACAGACGCTTCACATCCACCTGTTCCATTCCACTCATTATTTTATAGACCTCAATCATGTCTCCCCTTAGCCGTCTCTTCTCCAAGCCGAAAAGCCCTAGCCTCCTTAGTCTTTCTTCATAGGGAAGTCGTCCCATCCCTGCTATCATTTGTCACCCTTCGCTGCACCTTTTCCAATTCTACTATATCTTTCTTGAGATGCAGCGACCAGAATTGAACACAATACTCAAGGTGCGGTCGCACCATGGAGCGATACAATGGCATTATAACATCCTCACACCTGTTTTCCGTACCTTTCCTAATAATACCCAACATTCTATTCGCTTTCCTAGCCGCAGCAGTACACTGAGCAGAAGGTTTCAGTGTATTATCGACGACGACACCCAGATCCCTTTCTTGGTCCGTAACTCCTAACGTGGAACCTTGCATGACGTAGCTATAATTCGGGTTCTTTTTTCCCCACATGCATCACCTTGCACTTGCTCACATTAAACGTCATCTGCCATTTAGACGCCCAGTCTCCCAGTCTTGTAAGGTCCTCTTGTAATTGTTCACAATCCTCCCGCGATTTAACGACTTTGAATAACTTTGTGTCATCAGCAAATTTAATTACCTCGCTAGTTACTCCCATCTCTAAATCATTTATAAATATATTAAAAAGCAGCGGTCCTAGCACAGACCCCTGAGGAACCCCACTAACTACCCTTTTCCATTGTGAATACTGGCCAAATGGCCCATCCAGTCTGCCCATCCTCAGTAACCACTAACTCCTCCTTTTCCTAGGGATCCCATGTGCCTGTCCCATGCTTTCTTAAATTCTGACACAGTCTTCGTCTCCACAACCTCCACTGGGAGGCCGAAAGAGTATTTTCTTAGGTTACTCCTGAGCTTGTTTCCTCTTAACTTCATCCTATGCCTTCTCATTCCAGAGTTTTCCTTCATTTGAAAAAGGGTCACCTCCTATACATTAACGCCACTGAAGTATTTAAACGTCTCTATCGTATCCCCCGTCTCCCACTTCTCTTCCAGCGTATACATGTTGAGGTTCATGAGCCTGTCCCTATATGGTTTGTGACAGAGACCGCTTACCAGTTTAGTAGCTGCCCTCTAGAGCGACTCCATCCTGTTTATAGCTTTCTGTAGGTGTGGTCTCCAGAATTGCACGCAGGGATTCATTCTCTCTGAATATACGATAGAAAAAAATTAGAAAGGGTTCCACACGTTGTACAGCCTATTTTTCCAACTGATGATCGTAAGAACATAAGAATAGCCGTACTGGGGCAGACTGATGGTTCATTTAGCCTAGAATCCTGCTTCCAGCAGTAGCCAATCCAGATCACAAGTGCCTGGCAGAATTCCCAGATCTTGGGATTGGAGCATACAGTCTTCTGGTTCGTAACCACAAATTTGACTGCTGAGCTAAGGGAGCAGCTCATCTAGTTGTACTAGGAAGAGGCCATTAATAGGGGAGGTTGACATCATCTTTAGCATATCTTGATTTAGGAGTGAGGTTCATTCTGGTCATGGTATGTGCAAAATGAATTAATTTGCAGACATTGCCATGAGAAAATCCTACTTAATTTGCACATTTTACCTCATTCTACTCAGTCACATACCTTCTAGCCCAAGGAAACAGCTTTACTGTAGAATATTCACCTGACTGTATGTTCAGGGTTGGGATCCTATTGAAGATGTAAAAAGACTTGAAATAGTTCAGAGGAAGGTGACAAAAATAGTATGGGGCTTGTGCCA
The DNA here is from genome assembly GCF_901765095.1 of Microcaecilia unicolor. Taxonomy (NCBI): domain Eukaryota; kingdom Metazoa; phylum Chordata; class Amphibia; order Gymnophiona; family Siphonopidae; genus Microcaecilia; species Microcaecilia unicolor. The sequence continues at coordinate 361,673,764 of NC_044034.1, read as the reverse complement.
AAAGATACATGAGAAGAGATTAGAAGACCTAAATAGGTATACCCTAGAGGAAAGGAGGGATAGGGAAGATATGATACAGGCATTTAAATACTCAAGACATGAATATAGAAAAAAATATTTTCCAGAGAAGGGGAAATGTTAAAATTAGAGTACATGAATTGAGGTTGCGGGGTGGTAGCCTTAGCAGTAATGTTAGCAATAGAAATCAAACAAAATAAAACATGGAAAAGAAAATAAGATGATACCTTTTTTTTATTGGACATAACTTAATACGTTTCTTGATTAGCTTTCGAAGGTTGCCCTTCTAACAGTAATGTTAGAAAATTCTTTTTCATGGAGAGGGTGGTTGATGCCTGGAATGCCCTCTCAAGGGACGGTGGAGACAAAAACAGTGACAGAATTCAAAAAGGCTGATCACAGAGGATCCCTAATTATTTATTTTATTTGTTGCATTTGTACCCCACATTTTCCCACTTATTTGCAGGCTCAATGTGGCTTACATAGTACCGTGAGGTGTTATCCACTTCTGGTGATGAAACAAATACAGAGTGATGTTGTTACAGACACATTAGAGAATCAAGAGAAGAAGAGTAATATATTGTTCATTGCAAGATTTGGTTTCATTGTGCTGCTGTGGAGATGTTACAATTATTGAGCATTGTGGTATGCCTTGTTGAAGAGGTAGGTCTTCAGAGATTTATGAAAGTTAGTTCGTAAATAGTTTTTAGGTTAAGCGGCAGTGCGTTCCATAACTGCGTACTCGGGTAAGAAAAGCTTGACGCATGCGTTAGTCTGTATTTTCGACCTTTACAGCTGGGGAAATGAAGATTAAGGAATGTGCGGGATAATCTTTCAGCGTTTCTGGGTGGCAAGTCTACGTAGGCTGGGGCATCTCTGTGAATGATTTTATGAACTAGAGTACATAATTTGAACGCAATACGTTAGAAAATTAGAAATTGGATGGTATTTATTTTTATTTATTTATTATTACATTTGTATCCCGCACTTTCCCACACATGGCAGGCTCAATGCAGCTTACATAGTAACAATATGAAGAATTACAACGTCGTAAAAAAAAAAAGAATATACAATTTGTAGTAAACGCAATATTAAAAAGCCAAAACTTAAATGACTACATGTGTGTTGATGTGTCGAGTGGTGCTTAGATGACGACTTCAGCTGTGAAGAACTAAGGCCAGTCCTGGACAGACTTCTACGATCTGCGTACGGCAAGACAGTTTAGGGTGGGCTAGAGATGGCTTCGACGGCAACTCTAGTAGTTGGAATGTGAGGACAGTGCTGGGCGGACTTCGACAGTTTGTGAGTCGTATATTTCAAGACAGATTGGGATAAAAGCTGGAGTGGGCTTTGATGGCTACTCCAACGGTTGGAACCTAAGGACAATGCCGGGCGGACTTCCACAGTCTGTGTCCTAGCAATGGCCAAGAAAGATCAGGATCAAGTATTGTTGGTTTAATCGTGGCAACTATTAATTGTTGGCTTAATTGTGAATTGATAGTGAGTGCAACTGTTTGGCTCATCTAGTCTGTCCTTCATGTCCTTATCCGCTGTCATCTGCTATGTTACAGTCACCGTATGTCAAAGTTCCCACTTGTGTACTTTGTACGCTGCAGCGCTACATCCTTTTTTAAATTTATTTATATTTATTGTAATTTTAAATTTTAACAAGCATACACTTGTAAAAGTAACACAGCATTGATAAAAGAATCTAATATAATAAAACGCACCCTCAACGTTCTGAGGACAACGTTCTGAAGCCATCTGACGTCACTCCCAGGCTGAAGGGTTCGTGGATTCGTGGTGTGAAGCCTTCAAGTCAGCCAGCCTTCTCTGCCCCGCCCTCGCGTCAAACGTCATGACGTCGAGGGCGGAAAAAAAAACAAACAATTCCGGCAGCGAAGCGTCAGGGAAGGAGGCGGCGCTCCCGACGTCTCTAGCCTTCCCTTTGCTGTGTTCCGCTTTCTTCTGACGTCAAGGATGACGTCAGAAGGCGGAACACAGCGAAGGGAAGGCTAGACGTCGGGAGCGCCGCCTCCTTCCCTGACGCTTCGCTGCCGGAACCGCCACGGAGGTAAATTTAGAAAGAAGAAAAAAAAAAAAAAAGGAAGTTGGGGGGAGAGAAGAGGGTGGCCAGTAAAGTTGAACAATGGGAGCGGGAGGGCAGGGGAGAAACGACGGCATGGATGAGAAGGGGGGGGGGGGAGAAGAGGGCGGGCCAAGCTGGGACATGGGAGAGAGAGGAGCATGGATGCGAGGGGGGTCATGAAAGGGAGAGAGGGGACTTGCTGGAAAAGGTTGAATGGAGGCGGCAGGGGACAGAGGGGCATGGATTGGGAGGGCAGGGCTCAGGGAGAGAGGGGACTTGCTGGAAAAGGTTGAATGGAGGCGGCAGGGGACAGAGGAGCATGGATGGGCATGGATTGGGAGGGCAGGGCTCAGGGAGAGAGGGGAATTGCTGGAAAGAGATGAATGGAAGGGGCAGGGGACAGAGGAGCATGGATTGGGAGGGCAGGGCTCAAGGAGAGAGGGGAATTGCTGGATAGGGATGAATGGAGGGGACAGATGGGCATGGATGGATATGGATTGCAGGGCAGGGCTCAGGGAGAGAGGGGAATTGCTGGATAGGGATGAATGGAGGGGGCAGGTGACAGAGGAGCATGGATTGGGAGGGCAGGGCTCAGGGAGAGGGGAATTGCTGGAAAGGGATGAATGGAGGCGACAGATGGGCATGGATGGATATGGATTGCAGGACAGGGCTCAGGGAGAGAGGGGAATTGCTGGATAGGGATGAATGGAGGGGACAGGTGACAGGAGCATGGATGGGCATGGATTGGGAGGGCAGGGCTCAGGGAGAGAGGGGAATTGCTGGAAAAGGATGAATGGAGGGGGCAGGGGACAGATGGGCATGGATTGGGAGGGCAGGGCTCACACTCTCTCTCATATACAATGTCTTTCTGACTCTCACTCTCACACACTCTGTCTCACACTGTATCACATTCACTCTCTATCTGCCACACAGTCACTCACACACTCGCTTAGTCTCATACTCTCACTCTCACAGAGAATCTGTGTCTCTCACATACTCTCTCTCTCGCCCACACACACACACTCTCTCTCACACTGTGTCTCACATACACACTTGCACACACTCTCATTCTCACACACACACTCTCTCACCAACACACTCACACCGAGACTCACTCTCTCTCTCACACACACACACTCACACTTTCACTCTGACTCTCAAACAGCCACTCTCACATACACTCTCCCAAACATACACACTCCGAGGAAAACCTTGCTAGCGCCCGTTTCATTTGTGTCAGAAACGGGCCTTTTTTACTAGTAATAATATATAACAGAAGAAAAACTAAAGGAAATATAACATAATTCAATTATCGCCTTCTTAGATCACAATACGTGGGGGGCATGACCAAATTATAGAAGATTATCAGCGGAATATGGTATACAACAATGCTTAAAGGCTACGCGTGTGGACTTCTAATAATCTTATAATCCAACATCATCTCAGTTTAGAATCTAGAAAACGTTTTAACTGTTCGGGAACAAAAAAGGAATATTTAGTCTCTGCAAAACGGACTAAGCATTTGCATGGGTAAGTAAGAAAAAAAAGTCCCATTTTCAAAACTTCTTGTTTCATTTTCAGGAAATCTTTTCTCCGATCCTGAGTCTGTCGAGTTCCATCCGGGTAAATCCAGATTTTCCCCCCACAAAAGGGAGTCTCTGGCAATTTAAAATATAGTCTCAAGACTGCATCTAAATCTGGTTGAAAAACAAACGTAACAACTAAAGTGGCTCTTTCAGATACGATTGTTCTAGGATGGCGGATACATTATTCACATCGATGTTAAATTGTTCTCCACCCTGAACTTCTCCCTCCTTTATACCTGGTCTCTTCGGTATATAAAATATCTTAGTTATCAGAGGAATAGCTTCTTGGGGCATTTTTAGATTCTCCATTAAGAATCGTTTGGGGTCATCTTTGACTCTTCTCTCTCCTTCTCTGCTCATATCCAGCAGATCGCCAAGACCTGTCGTTTCTTTCTTTACAACATCCGTAAAATCCGCCCCTTTGTTTCCGAGCACTCTACCAAAACCCTCATCCACACCCTTGTGACCTCTCGTTTAGACTACTGCAATCTGCTTCTTGCTGGCCTCCCACTTACTCACTTCTCCCCTCTCCAATCAGTTCAAAACTCTGCTGCCCGTCTCGTCTTCCGCCAGGGTCGCTTTACTCATACTACCCCTCTCCTCAAGACCCTTCACTGGCTCCCTATCCGTTTTCGCATCCTGTTCAAACTTCTTCTACTAACCTATAAATGTATTCACTCTGCTGCTCCCCAGTATCTCTCCACACTCGTCCTTCCCTACACCCCTTCCCGTGCACTCCGCTCCATGGATAAATCCTTCTTATCTGTTCCCTTCTCCACTTCTGCCAACTCCAGACTTCGCACCTTCTGTCTCGCTGCACCCTACGCCTGGAATAAACTTCCTGAGCCCCTACGTCTTGCCCCATCCTTGGCCACCTTTAAATCTAGACTGAAAGCCCACCTCTTTAACATTGCTTTTGACTCGTAACCACTCGCCTCCACCTACCCTCCTCTCTTCCTTCCCGTTCACATTAATTGATTTGATTTGCTTACTTTATTTTTTGTCTATTAGATTGTAAGCTCTTTGAGCAGGGACTGTCTTTCTTCTATGTTTGTGCAGCGCTGCGTATGCCTTGTAGCGCTATAGAAGTGATAAGTAGTAGTAGTAGTAGTCTCTTGTAACCAGAGCTAATATTGTGATGTCATAATGCCTCAGGCCACCAATAAGAGCCAACCTCATCAGTGATGTCACAATGACTTGATTGTCCTATACTTGGCTCACTTTTATTACATAGCTCTTTGAGCAGGGACTGTCTTTCTTCTATGTTTGTGCAGCGCTGCGTACGCCTTGTAGCGCTATAGAAATGCTAAATAGTAGTAGTAGTAGTTTAAATAAATGAATTGGTAATGACCCAGGTATTTTGGGGAAGTTCAATAGGCGCAGATTCAACCGCCTGATAAAGTTCTCATAGTGCTACATCCTGTTCTTTCAATTGGAGAGGTTGGTATTTAGGCTAAAGCTAAATCCCATTTTCAGTAATTGAAGTCACTTTACGTTCAGCTACAGTAGGTATTTCCTTGTGCTGAGAGTGTTCACAGTAAGGTTGTACCTGAGGTAATGGAAGGTTAAATGGCTTGCCCAAGATCACTAGCGAGGAAGTTTCATTTGAACCTTAGCTTCCCTGGTTCTCAGCCCACTAAGCATTCTGAATCTAATGTCTGGCTTCCCTTTCTGTGCTAGTAGAACTTCAGTTGGGGGGAAGAGGGGGTGGTGGTTGGGAGGCGAGGATAGGGGAGGGCAGACTTATACGGTCTGTACCAGAGCCGGTGATGGGAGGCGGGGACTGGTGGTTGGGAGGCGGGAAATACTGCTGGGCAGACTTATATGGTCTGTGCCCTGAAAAGGACAGGTACAAATTCAAGGTAAGGTATACACATATGAGTTTGTCATGGGCAGACTGGATGGACCATGCGGGTCTTTTTCTGCCGTCATCTACTTGTTGGGCAGACTGAATGGACCGTGCAGGTCTTTTTCTGCCCTCATCTACTTGTTGGGCAGACTGAATGGACCGTGCAGGTCTTTTTCTGCCCTCATCTACTTGTTGCAGAAGGAATGGATCCTCAGAAGCTTAGCTGAAATTGGGTGGCGGAGCAGTTGGGGGGAAGAGGGGGTGGTGGTTGGGAGGCGAGGATAGGGGAGGGCAGACTTATACGGTCTGTACCAGAGCCGGTGATGGGAGGCGGGGACTGGTGGTTGGGAGGCGGGAAATACTGCTGGGCAGACTTATATGGTCTGTGCCCTGAAAAGGACAGGTACAAATTCAAGGTAAGGTATACACATATGAGTTTGTCATGGGCAGACTGGATGGACCATGCGGGTCTTTTTCTGCCGTCATCTACTTGTTGGGCAGACTGAATGGACCGTGCAGGTCTTTTTCTGCCCTCATCTACTTGTTGGGCAGACTGAATGGACCGTGCAGGTCTTTTTCTGCCCTCATCTACTTGTTGCAGAAGGAATGGATCCTCAGAAGCTTAGCTGAAATTGGGTGGCGGAGCAGTTGGGGGGAAGAGGGGGTGGTGGTTGGGAGGCGAGGATAGGGGAGGGCAGACTTATACGGTCTGTACCAGAGCCGGTGATGGGAGGCGGGACTGGTGGTTGGGAGGCGGGAAATACTGCTGGGCAGACTTATATGGTCTGTGCCCTGAAAAGGACAGGTACAAATTCAAGATAAGGTATACACATATGAGTTTGTCATGGGCAGATTGGATGGACCATGCGGGTCTTTTTCTGCCGTCATCTACTTGTTGGGCAGACTGAATGGACCGTGCAGGTCTTTTTCTGCCCTCATCTACTTGTTGGGCAGACTGAATGGACCGTGCAGGTCTTTTTCTGCCCTCATCTACTTGTTGCAGAAGGAATGGATCCTCAGAAGCTTAGCTGAAATTGGGTGGCGGAGCAGTTGGGGGGAAGAGGGGGTGGTGGTTGGGAGGCGAGGATAGGGGAGGGCAGACTTATACGGTCTGTACCAGAGCCGGTGATGGGAGGCGGGACTGGTGGTTGGGAGGCGGGAAATACTGCTGGGCAGACTTATATGGTCTGTGCCCTGAAAAGGACAGGTACAAATTCAAGATAAGGTATACACATATGAGTTTGTCATGGGCAGACTGGATGGACCATGCAGGTCTTTATCTGCCGTCATCTACTATGTTACTATGTTGGGCAGACTGAATGGACCGTGCAGGTCTTTTTCTGCCCTCATCTACTTGTTGCAGAAGGAATGGATCCTCAGAAGCTTAGCTGAAATTGGGTGGCGGAGCAGTTGGGGGGAAGAGGGGGTGGTGGTTGGGAGGCGAGGATAGGGGAGGGCAGACTTATACGGTCTGTACCAGAGCCGGTGATGGGAGGCGGGACTGGTGGTTGGGAGGCGGGAAATACTGCTGGGCAGACTTATATGGTCTGTGCCCTGAAAAGGACAGGTACAAATTCAAGGTAAGGTATACACATATGAGTTTGTCATGGGCAGACTGGATGGACCATGCAGGTCTTTATCTGCCGTCATCTACTATGTTACTATGTTGGGCAGACTGAATGGACCGTGCAGGTCTTTTTCTGCCCTCATCTACTTGTTGGGCAGCCTGAATGGACCGTGCAGGTCTTTTTCTGCCGTCATCTACTTGTTGGGCAGACTGAATGGACCGTGCAGGTCTTTTTCTGCCGTCATCTACTATGTTACTATGTAAACCAAGTTTTTTCATACCCATCTCCTTGCTGTTCCACACCACTATGGAGATGTACAGACTCCATTTGCACTTAAGTATTTACGACCTCTGCTACAGTTGTTTCTTAACTCTGAGAGGCAAGGTAGATATTTATTAGACCAGAAAAAAAGTCAAATATAATGCTGGAATTTGTTCTGGTTTTTACTGTGTTATTTAGTTAGTAGGCCCTGAATTCCTCGTTTTACAGCTAAGCACAAAGCAGGTTACAATAAAATAACATGAAGGTGTGTGCAAACAAAATAGACAATAATAATAATAACCATATAGCTTTATATCCCACCGTATACCTTGCGGCTCAAAGTGGATCACATTTATTAGCTTTATTTACCGCCTTTTTGATGGAATTCACTGAAGGCGGTGTACAGTAAGAATAGATCAAACATGAGCAATAGGCAATTACAGCAGTAAAAATATTCAAATAACAATACAAAGTATGTCATGGTATACTACTTACAATGTCAACACAATATTTTATTTTTTTATTTTATTTTATTTTTTGTTACATTTGTACCCTGCGCTTTCCCACTCATGGCAGGCTCAATGCGGCTCACATGGGGCAATGGAGGGTTAAGTGACTTGCCCAGAGTCACAAGGAGCTGCCTGTGCCTGAAGTGGGAATCGAACTCAGTTCCTCAGGACCAAAGTCCACCACCCTAACCACTAGGCCACTCCTCCACTGTTGCTACTGTTTGAGATTCTACATGGAATGTTGCTATTCCACTAGCAACATTCCATGTAGAAGTCGGCCCTTGCAGATCACCAATGTGGCCGCGCAGGCTTCTGCGAGTCTGACGTCCTGCACGTATGTGCAGGACGTCAGACTCACAGAAACAGAAGTGGAATAGCAACATTCCATATAGAATCTCCAATAGTATCTATTTTATTTTTGTTACATTTGTACCCCGAGCTTTCCCACTCATGGCAGGCTCAATGCGGCTTACATGGGGCAATGGAGGGTTAAGTGACTTGCCCAGAGTCACAAGGAGCTGCCTGTGCCTGAAGTGGGAATCGAACTCCGTTCCTCAGTTTCCCAGGACCAAAGTCCACCACCCTAACCACTAGGCCACTCCTCCACATTTTAATTGATAGTGAAGCAAAGATGTAATATATACATTTCCAGGAAGTACAAGCATCCAACCCCTAATTAACATTGTTAATGTTAATTAACGCCAGACGCACGCCAGAGGAACTTCCAGAGAAGATGAGGAAGGAACGCGAAGGGCACAACAACACTTCGGCTGATGGGGGTTTGGGTCCCCCGTCAGCACAGGTAGTACACAACGGGGAGGGGGGGGGGGCGACAGGTTCGCCAAAGGGGGGACGAGGGGCCCTTGGCACGGGGGGGGGGGAGGAATTGCCTGCCTAGGGCCTGTTTCCTTGCCTTCAGAAACGGGCCTTTTTTTTACTAGTATCAAATAAAGCACAGTATTTTGAATAGATTGCAGCCTAGTTAGTACATGGAAAGTCCTAAGTAAATGATGATACAATAATCTAACGTACTCAAATTAGAGATTGTACAATGAGTTGAAAATGATCTTGGTCAAAATATTTGCGTACCCGACTAAGGTTGCGCATAATGAAAGGTTTTATGAATGAAAGTATTAACGTGAAATTCAAAAGACAACGTGAAGTCTATATTGGCTGATGCTGAAATGGTAACCATGGGCTGATATGTATTGTTTGTGAGGCTGACATAAGTTTCTCTCTGGTTTCTGTGTTTTAGTTGGCTTGTTTCCACTTCTGCATTTTATAAAAGCTTGTCGATAGGAGTGGTCAGTCAGTCAAACCATTTCCTCATACTCTTCTGGCTACAAGTGTAGCAGAGGTCAGGTTACATTTAGCTTTTCAGGAACTCCTTGCCTTACCTGGAGCTCCAGGAGGACGCTTTAAAAAACAAACAAACCCAAAACGCTCGCATTTGGGTGCAGCTGGCTATGGGGGAGATGGGTTGAGCTCCTATTGGATGGTGATTCCCTATCTACTTATTTCATGAGAGATTTTCAGATTTATTTTTCACAAAAATGGCAGGACTTTCTCTGGTTTAATGGCCAACTTTTGGATAACTCATTATTATTTTGGGAAACAGCAAAAGCAGTCCTCCGTCGGGATATAATTGCTTATGTGGCGACTCGCACAAAACGCATAGCTCAGGGCATTGTCCAGCTTGAAAAGAATCTTGCTTTATTGAAAAAGGCATTAATTCATAATCCTACCAGGGACTCTGAGGAAGCTTTTTTGGCTACTCGGTCGGCACTCAATGTGCTTATCCATGAGAGGACGTGAAATATGCTTTTCTATCAGAAATTTCATTGTTATCGCTATGGGAATCGGCCTGGGTGTCTAACACAAGTGGTCAAACATTGTCATGGTTTCCGTTATGTCAGCAGCTTGTCTACTTCTACAGGAAGGATAGTGACTAAGCCACAGGAGATAGCGTCTTAATTGTATAATTATTTTCTAGCATTATATTTAGCCCCTGCTGGAGCTATTGGTCCACAACTATTGGCTATTTGGAAGATTCAGGATTGCCAACTTTATCTCCGGTTGATTGAGATCATTTGGCTGCACATTTACAAATAAAAGAAATACAACAGGATACTAAACAATTGAAGAGTCAAATGGCTCCAGGACTCGATGGCTTTCTTCAGGGTTTTCCAAACTATTATGAACCTACTTGACTAGGCCCTTGCTTGCTTATTACTAGGCAGGTATAGATCAGGGTTCATTTCCATTGTATACGAATGATTCGCTTATCTCACTCATTCCTAAGCCCGGTAAACCGATTATGAGATGTAATTCTTATTGGCCAGTCTCGGACAGAGATCTAAAGATTTTGGCTTGAGTCATGGTGAACTGTCTTGTGCTCTTATCGTTGTTGATTGGAGACCATCAGGTTGGTTTTATTAAGGGTAGACATTCTGTGTGATTGTTTGCAAAGTACTATTAGCGATGTCGAAAGTGCAACGGGACCAGGTGCCGAAAGTAGTGGTTGGATTGGATGCCAAGAAGGCTTTTGATCCGGTTTGTTGGTCTTAATTTGTTTCATACTGTTTGCTGCTTGGGCATTTCAGTTTGGTTTTATCAAGCTTTAGTCAGTTTGTACACCACTCTGTGGGCTGTGATTTTGGTTAATGGTATCCGCATGGAGCCTTTTCCGATACAGCGTGGTACTCGACAGGGTTGTCCCTTGTCTCCTTTGGTCTCTATTTGGAACCCCTCTTGCAGATGATACAACAAGATCCTGATATTGCAGGGCTTCAGCTTGGCTCCTCTTTTCTGAAGATACTTGCTTATGCAGATGACATGCTCTTAACTGTCGGCCCTGTAGACCTTGCTTTCTCTTGTGTTCAGCGCAGTAGACAAGTTCGTTTTTTTTTCTCGAGAGAGAGGAGACATGATAGAGATGTTTAACTATCTCAAGGGTATTTATGTACAGGAAGTGAGCCTTTTTCAACTGACGGACAGCGCTGGAACGAGAGGGGGGGATATGATGAAGTTAAGAGGGAATAGGCTTAGGAGTAATCTAAGAAAGTATTATTTCACAGAAAAGGTGGTGGAGGCATGGAATGGCCTCCCGGTGGAGGTAGTGGAGTCGAAGACTGTGTCAGAATTTAAAAAGCATAGGATAAGCATGTGGGATCACTTAAGAAAAGGAGTTACAGAGGATGGGCAGACTGGATGGGCCATATGCCCTTTATCTGCCGTCATGTTTCTATATGTCTTTCGCTTAATCTTCATAAGTTTTCCCACTGTAGGAGGATGTTTGGCATGCTTGGGAAAGAGTTTTCCCCCTTGGGCAGCATGCTCGTTACATTATTTGGGTCTGTGGATTCCTCAAGATCTTACCCATCTTTTTATTTTAAATGTACAACCCCTTCTTAGGTTCAGTATTCAAAAATTTCAATCCAGGCAACATTTCCCTATTTCACTAACAGGCCATATAGCTATTTACAATATGATGCTTTTTGCCAAAGTGGCTATATATGCTACAGATGTTACCTATTCACTTTAATTCTTATCATGGTCGGCTTTTCAATAGAAAGCTTGCTAAATATTTGTGGAGTGGTAAGCGGGCACGATTGCCACTCTGCACGCTGTTTCTCCTCAAAACCAAAGGTGGTTTGCGAGATGCGACATATTACAGACTGGTTTAGAGATACTTCACATTTCTCGGTGACAGATGCGGAGGTCTGTTTGGGAGAACCTTTGTACTTTAGTAGTTGCCTATGTACCCCGCCCTCCTCAGTACCTCTTAACTATCCTCGTACCCTTTTTTATAACCCTGCGTGTGATTTGGTGCAGGGTAAAGAATCCTTATCCACACTCTTATCACCTCTCGCTTAGACTATTGCAACTTGCTTCTCACAGGTCTCCCACTTAGCCATCTCTCTCCTCTTCAATCTGTTTAAAATTCTGCTGCACGACTAATATTCCGCCAGTGTCGTTATGCTCATGTTAGCGCTCTCCTCAAGTCACTTCACTGGCTTCCTATCCATTTCCGCATACAGTTCAAATTCCTTTTATTGACCTATAGTGCATTCACTCTGCAGCTCCTCACTACCTCTCCACTCTCATCTCTCCCTACATTCCTCCCCGGGAACTCCATTCACTGGGTAAATCTCTCTTATCTGCACCCTTCTCCTCCACCTTTAAGTCCAGACTCCGTTCCTTTTATCTTTCTGTACCATATGCCTGGAATAAACTTCCTGAGCCGGTACATCAAGCTCCATCTCTGGCCGTCTTCAAATCTAAGCTAAAAGCTCGTTTTTCAGTTCTATCAGTATTTTTCAGTTCTATCAGGTCACAAGTACCTGGCAGAATCCCAAAGAGTAGCATAACTCTTTTCTGCACCCTTCTCCTCCACTGCTAACTCCAGACTCTTTTCCTTTTATCTTGCTGCACCATATTCCTGGAATAGACTTCCTGAGCAGGTCCGTCAAGCTCCATCTCTGGCCATCTTCAAATCTAGGCTAAAAGCCCACCTTTTTGATGCTGCTTTTAACTCCTAACCCTTATTCACTTGTTCAGAACCCTTATTTTATCATCCTCACTTTAATATTCCCTTATCTCTTGTTTGTCCTGTTTGTCTGTCCTAACTAGATTCTCAGTAATGGTCCAAGCTTTGTCTCCCTCGACGGCCACTGACATCACAGTTTGGTTTCTGCTGCTGTTTCCATGCAGCTCGGTCAGGCTGTGATGTCAGCCGCTATGGAACAATCAGCTACTGATTTGAGACTGTATGATTTAGCCGAATGAGAATTGATTGAGAAGACAATATTTTTGTATATTCTTTCAGAACTTAAAATATGATTTTAGAATTGTTTGATGTGGGAGGTAAGTTCTTTTTTTTATGTAAATATTTCCTAAATGGAAACATACAAGAGTTGATGTTTGTGTTGTCTATGTTTATTCTTTGATACTATTACTACTGTTGTGCTCAGGGATTGGGTACTAAGTCTTTGTTGTACAAACACTGTCTTAGGGTGTTCACTGCCTCCAGCTCCTTGGTAGGCGTGAATAGAAATAGCAAGTAGTGTGGGCAGTACCACCACCTGCGCATCCGTCTGTTTTGCAGCTGTGAAGTTGGATGTAATATATTCAGTGGGATCCCTAGCAGTATGATGCATGCCAACATGGATGAGCATCATTGGGCAATAGTCAGAAGTGATGAGTTTAATCAGTCTCTCTCTAATCTTGGCACCGGGAAGATGGCACACCTCCCAGAACATCATTTCTAGTCAGCAGATGGATGCTTCCATACATCTTGGAAGGATGTCAACCCTTTGCTTTCTAGGCAAAGTGGTTGTTGATCCTACATCTTTGAGAACGGGTTACAATTCCCAGGTCTTTCTCATCCTGAGATAGTTTCTTCTCGTCTGCCTCCAGGTCAGGATACCAATTCCTCAGTTCGATTGAAGGTAGCGTTGAGGTGACGATTTTGCTGGCTTTAATGATTTGTGTCCATGTTTCATTTCCCAGTCTAGTTTCATCTTCCTCTCTGCTGGAGATCTTGGACTCAAGAATTATTACTTTGATAAGAGTTCTCATCATTATAGATGCTTTTCAGCCTCACCATCTCCTGTTCTATCATTCTGGGAAAGCTGAACTTCGGGCATTTTTCACATTGAAACTGGTTCTTCATAGTGGATCACAATACATAAGTACATAAGTAATGCCACACTGGGAAAAGACCAAGGGTCCATCGAGCCCAGCATCCTGTCCACGACAGCGGCCAATCCAGGCCAAGGGCACCTGGTGAGCTTCCCAAACGTACAAACATTCTATACATGTTATTCCCGGAATTTTGGATTTTTCCAAGTCCGTTTAGTAGCGGTTTATGGACTTGTCCTTTAGGAAACCGTCCAACCCCTTTTTAAACTCTGCTAAGCTAACCGCCTTCACCACTTTCTCCGGCAACGAATTCCAGAGTTTAATTACACGTTGGGTGAAGAAAAACTTTCTCCGATTTGTTTTAAATTTACTACACTGTAGTTTCATCGCATGCCCCCTAGTCCTAGTATTTTTGGAAAGCGTGAACAGACGCTTCACATCCACCTGTTCCACTCCACTCATTATTTTATATACCTCTATCATGTCTCCCCTCAGCCGTCTCTTCTCCAAGCTGTATAGCCCTAGCCTCCTTAGTCTTTCTTCATAGGGAAGTCGTCCCATCCCCGCTATCATTTTAGTCGCCCTTCGCTGCACCTTTTCCAATTCTACTATATCTTTCTTGAGATGCGGCGACCAGAATTGAACACAATACTCAATACTCAATTGAACACAATATCTTTGGACAGAGGCAGGATATAGTAGTGATAGCTTTGGTAACACAATGTTTTCCCATCCATCTTGAGCTCTGCTGTCTATTGAAAAGAACAGAGACCTACCAAAGTCACAGTCCTACCTATTCCTCAGTTGTCCTCCCAAGTATAATTAACTAGCCTTTTTTTTTCTGTGAGATTTTAACCATTCACGATTCCCTGCCTCTAGTCTGGTTTCCTTGCTTACCTGTTGGTGTATGGAGCAATGTATCTTATATAAGCCTTTGTATTAAAAATCTGTTTATCTAAAAGGTGTGTGTAGTCTAGTGTGCTTCCCTTTTGAAGAAGTACTTCAAAGGTCTAACAGCTTGTTACTAATAAAGACCCCCCCCCCCCCCCCGAAGTTTACTTCAATGTTGACCTAAGTGTTTGTTTATTCCCATTTCTGTTCTGCTTGACATAAATCAGAGCACACCATCCTAAAACATTGTAATAAAAGCAATTAAAAGATAAATAAAATGGTAGTAGCCATACGTTAAAATTTAAAAGTAGTGGAGTAGCCTGGTGGTTAGAGCACTGGTTTGACAACCAGGGAAGGCCCAGTTCAAATCCTATTGCTACTTCTTAAGAACTTGGGCAAGTCTACTACTACTACTTATCACTTCTATAGTGCTACAAGGCATACGCAGCGCTGTACACCATACATGAAAAGACAGTCCCTGCTCAAAGAGCTCACAATCTAAATAGGACAGGCAAACAGAACAACTAAGCAGTGGCGTAACAAGGGGGGGGGGCATGCACCCGGGGGGAGGGGGTTCTTTCGCCAGGGTGGGGGGGTGTCCTTTCGCCGGGGGGGGGGGGACGCTGCACCCGGGGAGCGTGGCACATCGGCGATCCACCCCGGGTGTCAGCGCCCCTAGCAACACCACTGCAACTAAGAGGTAAGGGAATTAAAGAGGTGGGGGATAAAAGGGTACAGGGCAAGTGAGTAGTGGTTAGGAGTCAAAAGCAGCGTTAAAGAGGTGGGCTTTTAGCCTGGATTTGGAAACAGCCAAGGACGGGGCTAGACGTACAAGCTCGGGAAGTCTATTCCAGGCGTGAGGTGCAGCGAGATAAAAGGAACGGAGTGTGGAATTAGCAGTAGAGGAGAAGGAGACAGACAACATTCCAGGTAGGAGCCTTCCCTTGCAGATCAGCAACGCGGCCGCGCAAGCTTCTGTTTCTGTGAGTCTGACGTCCTGCACATTCAAGTCCAGACTAAAAGCCCACCTCTTTGCCACTGCTTTTGACTCCTAACCCTGTCGTTTTATCCCCACCTCTTTATTCCCTTCCCTCTTAATTGTTCTGTCTGTTTACCTGTCTTGTTTAGATTGTAAGCTCTTTGAGCAGGGACTGTCTTTTTGTGTGTGGTGTACAGCGCTGCGTATGCCTTGTAGCGCTATAGAAGTGATAAGTAGTAGTAGTAGTAATGTAGAACCCTGCCCTTGCAGATCAGCAATGCGGCTGTGCAGGCTTCTGTTTCTGTGAGTCTGACATGTGCAGGACATCAGACTCACAGAAACAGGAGCCTGCGCAGCTGCATTGCTGATCTGTAAGGGCAGGGTCCTATATGGAATGTTGCTAGTGGAGGAGTAGCCTAGTGGTTAGTGTAGTGGAACATGGAATGTTGTTACTATTTGAGATTCTGGAATGTTGCTATTGAGATTCTACATGGAATGTTGCTACTCAACATTCCATATTTAGATTGTGAGCTCTTTGAGCAGGGACTGTCTTTTCATGTATGGTGCACAGCGCTGTGTATGCCTTGTAGCGCTATAGAAGTGATAAGTAGTAGTAGAAGCTGTAGGAAGGCCCATGTAAAAGAGAAGTGTGATAATCAGTTTGGCCAGGAATCAATCACTGCAACACCATATGAATTTATTTCCTTGTTTCTCTTCCATCCAGTTCCAAGCAATTCTGTCCAGTCCAGCCCCCTAATTAGTGAGTGGGTTTATGTAACAAACTCATGGGGTGAGTAGGAGAGTGGGGAGGGAAATAGTACTTCTGAAGTTCTGTGACTTCAAACAGTATTATTAGTTTTTCTCTCCTTTCGAACTGTGGGGAAAAAAGTTGAACAGCCAACAGAGGTTCATATTAAATTCCCTTCTGTAAAAGCAACAACAACAAAAATCAATACCGTAAGTGACAGTTAAAAAATATAATTTAAAATAATCCTTTTTTTAAAAGATAGAGTACTAGAAGGCTGCACAGGCTTCTGTTTCTGTGAGTCTGACGTCCTGCACGTATGTGCAGGACGTCAGACTCACAGAAGCAGAAGCCTGCGCGGCCACATTGGTGATCTGCAAGGGCCGACTTCTACATGGAATGTTGCTAGTGGAATAGCAACATTCCATGTAGAATCTCAAATAGTAGCAACAGTGGAGGAGTGGCCTAGTGGTTAGGGTGGTGGACTTTGGTCCTGAGGAACTGAGTTCGATTCCCACTTCAGGCACAGGCAGCTCCTTGTGACTCTGGGCAAGTCACTTAACCCTTCATTGCCCCCATGTAAGCTGCATTCAGCCTGCCATGAGTGGGAAAGCGCGGGGTACAAATGTAACAAAAATAAAATAGATACTATTGGATATTCTACATGGAATGTTGCTACTATTGGAGAATCTACATGGAATGTTGCTAGTGGAATAGCAACATTCCATGTAGAATCTCAAATAGTAGCAACAGTGGAGGAGTGGCCTAGTGGTTAGGGTGGTGGACTTTGGTCCTGAGGAACTGAGTTCGATTCCCACTTCAGGCACAGGCAGCTCCTTGTGACTCTGGGCAAGTCACTTAACCCTTCATTGCCCCCATGTAAGCCGCATTCAGCCTGCCATGAGTGGGAAAGCGCAGGGTACAAATGTAACAAAAATAAAAAGTGGCAGAGTGAGATTCAAACCCAGGTCTCCTGGTTACAGGCTCCTTGTTCTAACCACTGGATTCTATGTCCTTCCTAATGAAGAGGGGCTGGTTATTCTGGGGCTCCGATCCGGGATTTGCTGTGTGGAACTGGTTCTCATAGTTAAGAGAATCAGCAAGTGAAGCTTGAAGTCTGTTCTATATACATACAGAGAGAGAGACACATTCCCAGCTTAGTGATCTTACCTCTGTTGGTTTATGGGAAACTTATGTATGCCAGATTTATCGTGCTTTCGTCCCTCATAAAAGGTTACCATGTTAGAGAGCTGTATTGTCCAAGCAAAAAAAACGGCACAAAGGGCCTTTAAAAACACAAGGGAAACAGTGCTTATGTTAAAACCTTTCATAATCCAAATTTGATTGAAGGAAGACCCAACACGGGCCGTGTTTCGGTGCCTCCGCACCTGCGTCGGGGGTCTACATAGGACACAATATAATAAACATTCAAAATTAGATTGAAAATGCAAACATAATCAACTTACTGGTACATATAAATACAAACATATGTATGAAAAAAATAAAACAGAAAAGGAACCACAATAAAAACCAAAAATTGTATGTGTGTGTATGTATATATGTATATATATATGTGTGTGTGTGTGTATATATATATATATATACACACAGAAATATGCTATATCTGATTCTCTCAATGATTCACTTTCATAATGATGCAATATTATGCATAAAGAGATGTACATAAACATACAATTGAATTACACATTGTAAATAATATATAATTGAATGCATCATTATGGTGCATCATTAAAAGAATAAATAGCTTCAGTCTGATATTATGTAGTGCATGGAAATGCAGAAAAGCAATGATGATGTTGGCTCCGTGCCAGATAGTTTCATGGTGATAGTATAAAAAGGCTCTTTCCTTTCCATCCTGCTAGACCAGTCCAGACCAATCCACACTCTTAACACCTCTCGCTTAGACTATTGCAACTTGTTTCTCACAGGTCTCCTACTTAGCCATCTCTCTCCTCTTCAATCTGTTCAAAATTCTGCTGCACGACTAATATTCCGCCAGGGTCGATATGCTCATATTAGCCCTCTCCTCAAGTCACTTCACTGGCTTCCTATCAGTTTCCGCATACAGTTCAAACTCCTCTTATTGACCTATAAGTGCATTCACTCTGCAGCTCCTCAGTACCTCTCCACTCTCATCTCTCCTTACATTCCTCCCCAGGAACTCCGTTCACTGGGTAAATCTCTCTTATCTGCACCCTTCTCCTCCACTGCTAACTCCAGACTCCGTTCCTTTTATCTTGCTGCACCTTATGCCTGGAATAGACTTCCTGAGCCAGTACGTCAAGTTCCATCTCTGGCCGTCTTCAAATCTAAGCTAAAAGCCCACCTTTTTGATGCTGCTTTTAACTCCTAACCTTTATTCACTTGTTCAGTACCCATATTTTATCATCCTCATTTTAATATTTCCTTATCTCTTGTTTGTCCTGTTTGTCTGTCAAAATTAGATTGTAAGCTCTGTCGAGCAGGGACTGTCTCTTCATGTTCAAGTGTGCAGTGCTGCGTACGTCTAGTAGCGCTATAGAAATGATTAGTAGTAGTAGTAGTAGTTGTTTCCTCCTACCAGCAGGTGGAGATAAGAGAAACTGAATACACTCGGGGTCCTGTAATTCTTTTCAGTATTTCTCTACCTCCAGCAGATGGTGTGGGTTGGACTGGTACAGCAGGGTTTTTTTCTGCAAGTCCTGCCTCCCTGGGGAAGTCCACAGCGTGCACCCTTTAGCCAGCATTGCTTCTGGGGTTTGGGCCACAGTCCTTACCTGGCTGAGCCCATAGGGGTAAGGACTGTGGCCCAAACCCCAGAAGCAATGCTCTTGCTTGGGCTCTTTCTAAGTGAGGTATACTGGCAGGGGCTTTATTTGACTGGTTGTTTGGTAAGGTAATAAAGCTGAATTAAAGAAAAAAAAGTTGCAAAGAAAAAGCAAGCAGAGGCAGGAGTCGGATGGGGGCCTGAACAGTTCCAGTGGGGCAGAGCAGCAGGTTTATATTTTCCCCGGCAAGGTGAGTTTTTGGCATTGGGCCTGGAAGCGGGGGTGGGGGTGATGTGATTCTTTCCACAGTGCAGTTCAGTAATGTCAGGGGGAGGAGATGCAGGGCATGTGGTAGCCAGCAGCTGAGTAGTGTTGCCGTCTTCTACTTCCCCATATGTAACGGAGCATGATCAGTTTTTGCTCCAGAAGAAAGAGAGCTGGGGGGGGGGGGGGGGAGCAAGAGAGCTGTGGTGTGTGCTGGGAAGGGAGAAATAAAGTGGGGGTGGGGATAGGTTATAGAATTGCCCTTTAAGTCTAGAATGAATTAAAGCAAACTGGTTATTGTTGCTGATACTGTCCTAATGTGCTAATTATGAACCATTTAAATCTTTTATCTAAAGATTCAGGTGCTGTGTTCACGTTTGGAAAAAGCAAGTTTGCAGAAAATATCCCGAGCAAATTCTGGTTGAAAAATGACAAACCTGTCTGTATGTCATGTGGCGATGAACACACAGCTCTGATAACAGGTTGGTATTAAAGCTGAACGTGCAGAAACATATTGCATTGTGGTAATATAAATATAGCAGAATATGTTCAAATACGTATCTGATCATTGAGCAAGTCAGATGAGTAGATAAAGCAGTAGATCCAGATGGAATTTCCTTCCAGATTGCCAAGGGAGTCGAGAGAGGTTCTGACACCTCTACTGATGGTTCTGTTCTTTTGCTCTTGATGAGTGATTACAGGCATACCTCATCTCTCTCCACAAAAATATGAATGAGGAGGAGGCTGAAAACCATAGGCTGACCTCGATGGTTGAATAAATTAGTACCATATACAAAATACATCAACTCCCACCGCTTTATGTAAAAAAGGGGCAGTTTTCAAAAGGCCACTAAATGGTGGCTAAACATCTAACATTGAAAATTTAAGGGGGGGGGGGGGAAAGCCTCAAGGTGCTTAAGATCATTACGATCTTACAAGCATCCGTCGATCCTGGTGACCGATCACTCGGTCTTAAGAGGATCCGTTCCTCATCGTAGACTGAAAAAAACCCACCTCAAAGTTCTCCATGTGAAGCTGAAGAAAATTAGAGCATAGGAAAGGTAAAGTCCTCTGAACTTTACTGGTTTGTCTTAACTCTTAATCCTCAATTGTTACGTTCCATGTCCCGCTGTAGGTTGTTGCTGCGTTATCTAATCATAAATAGTAAATGACGGCAGAAAAAGACCTGCATGGTCCATCCAGTCTGCTCTACAAGATAAACTCATATGTGCTACTTTTTGTGTATACCTTTATTTGTACCTGTCCTTTTCAGGGCACAGACCGTGTAAGTCTGCCCAGCACTATCCCCGCCTCCTGCCACCGGGTCTGCCACCCAATCTCGGCTAAGCTCCTTAGGATCCATTCCTTCTGAACAGGATTCCTTTATGTTTATCACACGCGTGTTTGAATTCTGTTACCGTTTTCAGTTCCACCACCTACCGCGGGAGGGCATTCCAAGCATCCACTACTCTCTCCGTGAAAAAATATTTCCTGACATTTTTCTTGATAAGTTAATAGCTTGTTAATAGATCGGTCATCGTAGTGATTGCCACAGCCTCTTCTTCATCGGCCGACGATGGCCAGCGTTTCGCTCTTCTAGCTGCGTCAGGGTCCACTTAGGAAGGAAGCAAGCGTAGATGAATGATGGCTTCTCCAGCTCGTTTTAAGTGGGGATTTTTTCAGCCTGCGATGAGGAACGGATCCTCTTAAGACCGAGTGATCGGTCACCAGGATCGACGGATGCTCGTAAGATCGTAATGATCCTAAGCACCTTGAGGCTTCCCCCCTCCCCCTTAAATTTTCAGTGTTAAATGTTTAGCCACATTTAGTGGACTTTTGAAAACTTCCCCTTTTTTTTTTTACATAAAGCGGTGGGAGTTGATGTATTTTGTATACGATATTAGTGCCTACTCCCACCACCACTACTTATTGTGTTTAGTGAATAAATTAGTAGCCTGCCCACTAAAAGGAAGAAGAATGGAGTATTTTGAATCTGATAGCATACAGGATTCATCGTATCGGAAGAAGATCACGTCAAACTGGGGTGCAGAAAGCTTTCATTAGTGTTATGCTTTTATTCAGTGCACAGCTTCTTAATGCAAAATGTTTACCTCCGCAATGTAGTAAGCAAATAATATGCAGAGTACCGCTGTGTTAAAAAGTGTGCACTGTCTGGAAAACTGTGCACGTGCTCCAATAATATGCAGCTGTTGGCTGCATTGTCTCCCTTCTTATCAAGTGTGTGTTGACAGGAAGGGAGATTATTAGAAAAAAAAAAAGCCATCTCACTGCCTGGCTATAATTCAGACTTACTGTACCAGCCCCAGGATTGGATGTTATTTTACTGATGAGCAACAAGGATACTGGTAAATGGCGTTTTCCTTGGACTTGTCCTCCGGTCACAGGACAAATCCCTCCTCTCAGTACCCTGCTCCGCCCTTTCTGCCTCGCCTCACCCCATGCTTGGAATAAACTCCCTGAGCCCATACGCCGAGCCCCCTCCCTGCCCATCTTCAATCCTTGCTCAAAGCCCACCTCTTCAATGTCGCCTTCGGCACCTAACCGCCATTATACCTCTATTCAGGATATCTAGACTGCCCCAATTTGATTGCTTGCACATTTTGTCCTTTAGATTGTAAGCTCCTTTGAGCAGGGACTGTCCTTCTTTGTTAAACTGTACAGCGCTGCGTAACCCTAGTAGCGCTTTAGAAGTGTTAAGTAGTAGTAGTAGACTTGCACACGTATCTTAGAATAGATGGGGAATATGATAAGGACATTAAAATAATCGAAACACGGAATATGATGGTAGGTAGAATTGTAGCGTAACCTTCTGTTACACCAACCACAGAGCTGATGTAAGTGCTGGCGCCTAAGTGTGGCAGGGTTACGTGTAACTTGTTCCACACGTGTACGCCCTCCTTGCAAATACATGCTATGGAAGTTATTTGCACAATAGTGCTTAGGCACCTTGCTAGCCCTTGCATAGTTATGTGTACGCATAAGCAGGTAAGTGCTCGTATTCTAAATGTTTTAAAGACTCTAAGGCCCCTCTCCTGGTCCTGTTCACATCAGCCCCGCTTTTCCTATTTTCCAGCTCTACTCCTGCATAGCGCTGGGACGCACTGACGTGCGCACCTACATGTGGGTACAGTGGGTTTTGGAGGGCTCAACATATATCACCACAAGTGTAACAGGTGGGGGGGGGGGGGGGGGGGGGTGGGCCTGGGTCCACCTGCCTGAAGTGCACTGCACCCACTAAATACTGCTCCAGGGACCTGCATACTGTTGTCAGGGAGCTGGGTATGACATTTCAGGCTGGCATACAGGCTGGCAAAAAATTTATTTTTTAATGTTTTTTGGGTGGGAGGGGGTTGGTGACCACTGGGGGAATAAGGGGAGGTGATCTCCAATTCCCTCCAGTGGTCATCTGGTCACTTGGGGCACTTTTTTGTGACTTGGTCCTAAAAATAAATGGACCAAGTGCAGCTGGCGAAATGCTCGTCTGAGCCAGCCATCTTTTTTCCATTATGGGGTGAAGCCGGCCATCTCATAACCACGCCCCCGTCCTGCCTTCTGTACCCTGCCTTGAAGGTTGGCCGGCTCCGTGACGAAAAGCAGTTGGCGCCGGCCAAAATCGGCTTTCGATTATGCCAATTTGGCCGGGATCAGGAGATCGCCGGCCATCTCCCAATTTGTGTCGGAAGATGGCCGGCGATTTCTTTCGAAAACGAGCCAGACTGGGGCTCATTTTCAAAGCACTTAGACACACAAAGTACCATAGTAACTATGGTACTTTGTGTGTCTAAGTGCTTTGAAAATGAGCCCCATTGTGTTTGTTTTTTTTCAGTATTTGCTTGTACAGTGCTGCTGAACAGTTTTGTAATATGAATGATAAATTGCTATAGACCAATTGTGCTAATCTTCTGGTTGTGTATTCCCTGGGTACGCTTGGGTTCTTGTAATTTATTAACCGCATCGAACTAGTTTAGGTACATGCAGGATATAAGCATTGTATTAGTATTAGAAGAGAAAGGGAAATATCTTTGTGGATGTACTGTAGTAATCCTCTGACACATCTGGTTTTCTGATCTGAATATTGATGTGTTAAATAAAGACTTCCCAAGGAGGGTCAGAGAAATGGCTTGAATAAAAGGTTTTCTCTATGTATAAAGCATGTAAATTAACTACTGTTTGTATCTTTTTTTTTGTTTGTTTTCTAACAGGAAATGGTAAACTCTATGTGTTTGGCAGCAATAACTGGGGGCAGCTGGGCTTAGGAGCTGTGAATACCGTAAACAAGCCGACTTGTGTAAAAGGTTTGTCTTGGTTTCTGCATTGATCAGAAATAATTTGCGTTATCTTTATTCTTCTAAAAGAAAGGGCCAGCATTTAAAAAGACATACCCAGATATTCGGCATGGAACATCCAAGTATTCTGCCAGTCACCGCCATTATCCAGACCAGTGGCGTAGCTACGTGGGGCCTGAGGGGGCCCTGGCCCCCTGCCGACGATCCCCTTGAACCCGCCCCGCCACCGCATCAGATACCTTTTTTGCTGGCGGGGGTCCCCGAACCCCGCCAGCCGAAGAGAGTCTTCTTCAGCGCCGGAGTAGCGCCTTCGTTCATCGAAGTTCCTGGTGCGATCAGCTGTTTCGACGCCTTACATCCTGCACCGTGCATGTAGCCCTGTTCAGGATGTAAGGCGTCGAAACAGCTGATCGCACCAGGAACTTCGTTGAACGAAGGCGCTACTCCGGCGCTGAAGAAGACTCTCTTCAGCTGGTGGGGTTTGGGGACCCCTGCCAGCAAAAAAGGTATCTGATGCGGTGGTGGCGGCGGCGAAGGCGAGGGAGAGTTGGTGGCGGGAGGGGGGGTTCAAAGGGATCGTCAGCAGGCCGGCAAGGGGGTCCAAGGTGGTGGTGGTGGCTCGGGGGGGGGGGCGGCTAAACAGCCCCCCCCCACCTCGGGCTTTGGCCCCCCCCTCCTGGCGAGGTCTGGCTACGCCCCTAATCCAGACAGCAGTCTTTTGCTGTAATGTTGTGTAGATACTGATACTGAATATCACCATTATCCAGATATTTTCTGTCTCTGCCCCCTTCCCCCCCCCCCCAGATAGCACTAGGTAGTCTGTAATGGTTTTCAGCAGCATTTGGATAATGCTGTTAAAAACCAGTGACTAGGCCCAGTGAGTGGCATTTATCCAAGTGGTACGTTCTGCTACCCAGATAAATGCTTTTAAATATCGGGCTACAAGATTGTGAGCTAAAATACTGTTTCTCATTCACCATCTTTCTGACAAATGAACACAGAAAGCTTCAGAAGGCAAGCACGAAGAACAAAAGTACTTTACAGCTGGTAAGCTGATGCAGAGAGCATTATGCAAATTAGTCCAACTTTACAGGCCCCCAAAGTCCACCACCCTAACCACTAGGCCACTCCTCCACTGTTGCTACTATTGGAGATTCTACATGGAATGTTGCTATTCCACTAGCAACATTCCATGTAGAAGTCGGCCCTTGCAGATCACCAATGTGGCCGCGCAGGCTTCTGCTTCTGTGAGTCTGACGTCCTGCACGATGTCTGACTCACAGAAACAGAAGCCTGCGCAGCCTTGTACATGGAATGTTGCTAGTGGAATAGCAACATTCCGTGTAGAATCTCCAATAGTAGCAACATTCCATGTAGAATCTCCAATAGTAGCAACAGTGGAGGAGTGGCCTAGTGGTTAGGGTGGTGGACTTTGGGGGCCTGTAAAGTTGGACTAATTTGCATAATGCTCTCTGCATCAGCTTACCAGCTGTAAAGTACTTTTGTTCTCCGTGCCGAGAATTTTTTCAGAAGATACGATTTCTTCAGAAGATAGAAGATTCAGATTGATGATAAAGTGGTCACGGCGCAGTGTTCTAGGTGTGAGCAGGTTCCCTGATGAAGACATTCGAAACGGGACCGTAGGAACCAGTGCATTACCCAGCTTAAATTGGATCTAGCGCCTCATCAAGAACAAATTGGCACAGCATTGAAAAAAAACATTCGGCAATACTGGACAAGATAAGTGAATTAGTTCCATGCTTTTTGATACGTTTAACAGTTTTTTAAGTCTTAAAAAGACGTTTATATGTTGTAATTAAAATTGAAACAAAAAAAGAAAATACAAAAATTGAGGGTTTTTGAGTCAGTGATGACTTTTTCTACGAGCTATACAATGAACACCTATGTGTGAAAATAGCCGCAGCAGTTGAGACTTTTCCCTCATTTGCAACAAAATCTCTGCTATAGGTGTAGTTAGTGGAATAGCAACATTCCATGTAGAATCTCCAATAGTATCTATTTTATTTTTGTTACATTTGTACCCTGCGCTTTCCCACTCATGGCAGGCTCAATGCGACTTACATGGGGGCAATGGAGGGTTAAGTGACTTGCCCAGAGTCACAAGGAGCTGCCTGTGCCTGAAGTGGGAATTGAACTCAGTTCCTCAGGACCAAAGTCCACCACCCTAACCACTAGGCCACTCCTCCACATTGTCATATTTTGATTGTGGCTCAGAGTATCATAATGTCTTTTCCATCATCTATGCTGTTCTATATCATTTTGTAACTTTTAAGATTCACCCCTTCCCTCAGATCAGGTGTTGAGAGCAGGGGTTCTCAACCCAGTCCTCGGGACACACCCAACTAGTCAAGTTTGCAGGATATCCACAATTAATATTCATAACATAAATTTGCATGCATTTCCTCCACTGTAGGAGAATGTATTTCATGCATACTCATTGTGGATATCCTGAAAACCTAACAGGGCTGGTGGGTATGTGCCGAGGACTGGGTTGAAAATCCCTGGTCGAGAGGCTTCACAACCAACTATGCATTCTCAGCGACAAAGACATTAGAAAGAGATCTCATAAGAATACCCATATCCGTGGAAGTCTTGCAAGGCCACCGCTTGAAGTCTCAACAGCCATTTTAAACAAGCAGTGGCAATGAGACGGATCAGCGGCAGCGGGCAGGACGGAGTGGGGATCTTTCCTACCCCAAAGCAAGCCACTACTACTACTACTACTTAGCATTTCTATAGCGCTGCCAGGGTTACGCAGCGCTGTACAAGTTTAAACATGGGGAAGGACAGTCCATGCTCAAGAGAGCTTACAATCTAAAGGTTACAAACTATGTAGTCAGTGTAGGTATCATGAATGGGGAAGGTGGTTAGGCGCCAAAAGCAAGGGAGAAGAGATGGGCTTTGAGTAAGGACTTGAAAATGGGCAGGGAGGACGCATGGCGTATGGGCTCGGGAAGGCTGTTCCAGGCAAATGGTGATGCGAGGCAGAAGGGGCGGAGTCTGGAGTTAGCGGTGGTGGAGAAGGGTACAGATTAGGAGTGATTTGTCCTGGGAGCGGAGGTTACGGGTGGGAACATACGGGGAGAGGAGGGTAGAGAGGTAATGGGGGGCTGCAGATTGAGTGCACTTGAAGGTCAATAGGAGGTCAACCAGGGTGATTTCAGGTATGTGTGGGGAGGGCACCTAGGGCTGGAGGGGAGATGAATGCAGTCTTTTTTTCAAAGTCTCTCTTTGCCTTCCTTATCACAACACTTTGCATTTTCCACTGTACTTATGTATTTGCCACTTGTTTTTCCTCATTTGCTGATCTTTTTTTTGTTTGTTTGTTTGTTACATTTGTACCCTGCGCTTTCCCACTCATGGCAGGCTCAATACGGCTTACGGCTCAATGGAGGATTAAGTGACTTGCCCAGAGTCACAAGGAGCTGCCTGTGCCTGAAGTGGGAATCAAACTCAGTTCCCCAGGACCAAAGTCCACCACCCTAACCACTAGGCCACTCCTCCACTGTTGCTACTATTTGAGATTCTACATGGAATGTTGCTATTCCACTAGCAACATTCCATGTAGAAGTCGGCCCTTGCAGATCACCAATGTGGCCGCGCAGTCTTCTGCTTCTGTGAGTCTGACGTCCTGCACATACGTGCAGGACGTCAGACTCACAGAAACAGAAGCCTGCGCAGCCTTCTACATGGAATGTTGCTAGTGGAATAGCAACATTCCATGCAGAATCTCCAATAGTAGCAACATTCCATGTAGAATGTCCAATAGTAGCAACATTCCATGTAGAATCTCCAATAGTATCTATTTTATTTTTGTTACATTTGTACCCTGCGCTTTCCACTCATTGCAGGCTCAATGCGGCTTACATGGGGCAATGGAGGGTTAAGTGACTTGCCCAGAGTCACAAGGAGCTGCCTGTCCCTGAAGTGGGAATCGAACTCAGTTCCTCAGTTCCCCAGGACCAAAGTTCACCACCGTAACCACTAGGCCACTCCTCCACTCTTCTTTGAAGAGGATTTTTTTTTCTTTTGTAAATTTCTGTTTCCTTCCCAAAGCATACTGTTAAAACTTCTGTTATTGACTTACAAGTGCATTCACTCTGCAGCTCCACAGTACCTCTCCATTCTTATCTCTCCCTACACTCCTCCCTGGAAACTCTGTTCATCAGGTAAATCTCTCTTATCTGTACCTTTCTTCTCCTCTGCAAGCTCCAGTCTTTGTTCCTTTTATCTTGCTGCATCATACACCTGGAATAGATTTCCTGAGTCAGTACGTCAAGCTCCAGTTCTGGCCATTTTCAAATCTAGGCTAAAAGCCCACCTTTCTGAGGCTGTTTTTAACTCCTAACCCCTATTCACAGTACCCTATATCTGTTTTATCATTCCCACCTTAAGTAATGCCCTTATTTGTCCTGTTTGTCTGTCCTAATTAGATTGTAAGCTCTGTCGAGCAGGGACTGTCTCTTACATGTTCAGTGTACAGCGCTGCGTACGTCTAGTAGCACTATAGAAATAAGTCGTAGTCTTTGGGATTCCGGAATCTTGCTGCTCTTTGGAGTTCTGCACGGACTCTTGTTATTATTTGTCCTTATCCCTTATTTGTCCTGTTTGTCTGTCTTGGATTAGATTGTAAGCTCTGTCGAGCAGGGACTGTCTCTTCATGTTCAAGTGTACAGCGCTGCATACGTCTAGTAGCGCTATAGAAATGATGATTAGTAGTAGTCTTTGGGATTCTGCACAGAACCTTGCTACTCTTTGTCCTGTTTGTCTTGATTAGATTGTAAGCTCTGTCGAGCAGGGACTCTTTCTTACATGTTTGGTGTACAGTGTTGTTTACAATAGTAGTGCTATAGAAATGTTAAGAAGTAGTAGATTCTCGCTCATTCCTTCTACTTGAAAAGTTTGTCAAAGCAGTGGCGTAGCCAGAAGGCAATTTTTGGGTGGGCCAACAGGTTGGATGGGTGGGCACTACAACTTTTTTTGAAAGAGAAAAAAAACCCAGCAACCTAATGCACCCATGCTCTGTCCCTACCCCACCCCCCCCACTCCATGCTCAACCTCTACCTCACTCCCCAAAACTTCAATGAGGGTTGCAGTGCAAGCTTCAGTGGTTGCCCAATTGAGAGCTAAGGGAAGTACAATAAAAGACTGCACGTCAGCCCCATTGAGCCATGGTCCTCCCAACATGTGGTATTGAAGCCAAACACATTCTGCATCTAGAGAATCTCCTGGCCCTCCATCAACAATGGATACAGAGCACAGCAAGGACGTTTCCCCATAAAACTCACCATGCAAAGAATTTCCTTCTACTTGGAAAGTTTGTCAAAGTTTTAATAAGATGATACCCTTTTTATTGGACATAACTTAATATTTCTTGATTAGCTATTCCAGGTGTTATGATGCAGCAAGATAAAAGGAACCTTCGAAAGCTAATCAAGAAATGTATTAAGTTATGTCCAATAAAAAAGGTATCATCTTGAAGGAGGAAGTGACGTCAGCGCTGCCGAATGGCTGCCTAAAGAACGAGCTCTGAAGAGCCAGAATAAAAAGCAGTCCCCACCACCCCGAAAACGCGGCGAAAAACCTCACCAAGCAGAAATCTAAACACCAGAAGCAATGGCAGCTCGGAAGAAACTCGCTAAATTCAAATACTCCGCAGAGAACCCCGGAACGGGGAGAAGCGCGGGCGCGAAAGTAGCGTCGCGAAGTTTCAAAATGGCGGACGGAGTTTCCGAATCAGACCCTGAGCACGAGGAATTGATGGAAGAAAATTCAGAGACGGATAAACTGGATGTTTCACGCTGGTTTCAGGAGCTTAAAGCGGAAATGGTGAACACCAGAAAAGGAATACAGGCGGCAATAGGAGAGCTGCGGGAGGAATTGAGAGACATGGGGAAACGAGTTGCAGAAACTGAGGAGAGAGTGGACGGCATGGAGGAGGAGGTAAAAGAACTGCAGCAAGCTATACAAAAAGAGAACCAAAGCAGAGAAGCACTGGAAATGCACCTAGAAGACCTGGAAAACAGGTCTAGACGATGTAATCTGCGATTCAAAGGAGTACCAGAAGAGGAGTCATATAAAGATGCATCAAAAGTAATACAAGCAATCTGTGCATTCATTCTGGATTTGGATAGTGAAAGTGATGACCCACCAAACCCAGACAAACACAGAATTGATAGAGCACACCGGACTTTAGGGCCACAGAGAGCGGAGGGGCCTAGAGACATAGTAGCCTGCTTCCACGATTATAATACCAAGGAAGCTGTGTGGCGCAAAGCTCGGGCCATGGGAGAGATTACCTGGGAAAACAATAAAATACAAATATTCCAAGACTTGGCAAAAAAAACCCTGCAAGCACGGAGAGAATTTAAAGACATTACAGTATATTTGCAAAAAGCAGGATTGAGATACAGGTGGCTGTACCCAAGAGGAATTCTGGTAACAGTGGGTGCCAAGTCGAGGCGAATTCAGACGGTGGAAGGAGCCTGGAAAAGCTTGAGAGACATGGGTTGCACGGACATTCCACAGGATAAGGAAGGAGTACAAAGGCAACAACAAAGACAGCAGACCCCGGAAAACCAAAGATGGAGGAAAATCGGAAGAGAGAAGAAAAACAGATCCCTGGAAAAAGCCAGCTTAGAGGGGGAAAAAAAAGGTATCATCTTATTTTCTTTTCCATGTTTTATTTTGTTTGATTTCTATTGATAACCTTTAAGAGTGGACTAACACGGCTACCACACCCCTCTACTCAAAGTTTAATGATATCGATGATAGGATATGACAAACTGTTTACTTCATCTGGTTACTTCATGGAGTGTGTGTGGTTTGCCACATTTTCACAATGAACTTGATGCCGAAAATCAATCCAGGATTTGTTTTATACATTTGAAGACAATCTGTTATCCAGGAATGTGGGATGCTAAAGGCTTTCTTCTAGTTAATCCATGATATACTGAGATTTCTGCTTTTCTTGGCACTGTTTTGTAGTGGCTTTATTCAGCATTAACTGGTCCTTGGTTCCATGTGCTCCCTTCTCCTTTTGCTCTGTAGCCATGATGTCATTGGAGTTGATGTGATCGTGTGTCCTCTTGGTATCTATTTTACTAAATAGCTTATAGACTGTAGGTGGACAAGTTATGGGTCTGTAGCTTTTGGGAATGTCACATGGATCTCCCTTTGAAAGAAGTTCTTCTGTTTTGGGCCATTGTGGTGGTAAGTCTAGCTGCTTGACTGATTTTTGCTCTCTGCCAGGCTTTGGTGGATTGATGTTAACTACTACTACTTATCATTTCTATAGTGCTACTAGACGTACGCAGCGCTGTACACTTGAACGTGAAGAGACAGTCCCTGCTCGACAGGGCTTACAATCTAATTAGGACAGACAAACAGGACAAACAAGAGATAAGGGAATAGTAAAGTGAGGATGATAAAATAAGGGTTCTGAACAAAGTGAATAAGGGTTAGGAGTTAAAAGCAGCATCAAAAAGGTGGGCTTTTAGCTTAGATTGGAAGACGGCCAGAGATGGAGCTTGACATAGCGGATCAGGAAGTCTATTCCAGGCATGCAAGATAAAAGGAACGGAGTCTGGAGTTAGCGGTGGAGGAGAAGGGTGTAGGCAAGAGAGATTTACCCAGTGAACGGAGTTCCCAGGACGGAATGTATATTTGAGGAAAAAATTGGTCATTCCATTTGGGCCAGGCTCTTCCAGTTTGGGTCTTTTTCTAACTTGCTCAACTGTTTCTTCAGGCCATGCCATAATTTTGATATTTACCATTTCCAAATTCTCTTGTATGCAGGGTAGCCATTCTGCTTAATTGTAATCTACAGGGTGTAATTTTTTCTTTAAATAAAATATTTCTGTTCTCAGCTTTAGTTGGTGGTATTTTCACTGTATATATTATCTCTGATTCTTTATAGAACTTTTGTAGTTTATCTCTGAACAAATATTGCTGTCTGTTTTCTTTTCACATCTGTACAGTGTTTGTGTTTTTAACAGCTACTTTTATTTTGGAACATATGAATTTAAGGTCTTTCTCTGTTAATGCAACATGTTTCAATTTGATTTTTTTGGATCTTTCTCATTATCTTCAATGATCTTGATCCATTTAGATACCCGTCTATCAAGGACACCTTTGCTTTTTTCCTTCAATATGTTTTTTTTCCCAAGGAGGAGGAGTTTTATTATTTTTCGTCCTCTGCCCTCACATCCTTGTGCATAGAATTCGTTCAGTAATAATTTTTGCTGCACAGTATAGTATTTGATTAATTCTTGTGTTATACTATTTACCCCACTCTAGGTCAGTGATTCTCAACCCAGTCCAAAGATACCCACAATGAATGAGATTTGCATACTGTGGAGGGCAGTGCATGTAGATTTTATGAAAACTAGTCTTAAGGACTGGGGTTCAGAACACCCTGCTCTAAGTGTTAATTCAATTTGGGTAATCTTTTCCTTTCCTGGGACAAAAAGGAAGGAAAAATTTAGCCTTACCTGCTAATTTTCTTTCCTTGACTCCAACCAGACCAGTCCAGAGAACCCACCCTGTGGCCTGAGCTTGGCGTTCTTTTCATTTTCATTTGGTCATTTTTTTGATTCTGTCTTCAAGAAGAGGGTAAAGGTTCTAAAGGATTTTGTTGAGAGTAGTTTTCTGAAGCAGAACCCTAATTTCTGAACTGCTATTGTAGTTTTCTTCATGGTTGGTGGGTATCATCTGCTTTGTTAGAGACATTCTGGTGGGCTGTGCCTGTGCAGAACCTTTTATAGCACAGAGCTCACAGCTGTTAAGTCTCTGTCTCCATCTGCTGGCTGATGAATAGAACCCATGCATTCTGGATTAGTCAGGTTGGACTCAATGAAAGAAAATTAGCAGGCAAGATCAAATTTTTCCATATTGAGGATGGAAGAAGGACAAGTAATGTTTTTCTGTTACTGATCTGCTTGTATTTTTTGTTTTCTTACATTCTCAGCTTTAAAATCTGAAAAGGTGGTACTTGTTGCATGTGGAAGAAATCACACATTGGCTTATACAGGTATATAATATATTTATGTGTCAGAATAATACTCAGAAATAAAAACAGCCTTGAGTAAAGAACCCATAACATTAACATTTGCTGCTTGCACTACAAGTAATAGGTTTCCAAGGTTTCTGTTTTTAATTTTTCAGGATACAGAAGTCTTTTTATTCCAATGACACAGGGGGGTCGATATATTCAGTGTAGTTTATTTGGGCAGGAGAGGATTCTGCCTGCTTAAACCACAGTGACCTGGCCTGCCGCTCATACTCGGTTGTTCTTAACAGGTAGTACTGCAGAATATAGGCCGTAACCACTTAAACCTAAAGTGGCCAGTACGGGGGTGGTCCAGGGCAGAGTTAGAGAGCAGCCAGAAGGTCTGTGGGGACTGGTGATTCAGTGGCGAAACAACCAGATAGGACCACTTAAAAGGCTGTGTTATCTTTAAGTACTTAACTTTGCAGGCTCCAGTACTGAATATTGGCCAGCACACACATTACTGCTGGGTAGTGGCCTGACAAGTCATGTGGTTCCCTTCTTCCTGACCCCCCCCCCCAAATCAAAGAGACAACCCTAGAAACACAGAAACATGACGGCAGATAAAGGCCATATGACCCATCCAGTCTGCCCATCCTCTGTAAACCCTAATTCTTCTTGTTCCTAAGCTATCCCACATGCCTTTTTACATTCTGGAACAGTCTTCGACTCCACCACCTCCACCACCCTTTCTGTGAAATAATACTTCCTTAGGTTACTCCTCAGCCTGTTTCCTCTTAACTTTGTCATAAGCCCCCTCATTCCAGAGCTCTCCTTCATTTGAAAAAGGCTCTCTTCCTGTACATAAATGCCCCTGAGATATTTATTTTAAATATATTTATTAATTTCAAATATTAAAACAAGCATATTTGAAAAGCAAAGGTACATTCATCAATACAATTTTAAAGAAAATAGATATCAAAATAGAAAAATAAATATTTGATTAAGTACACTCAAGTCCACAGTTTGGATCCAAGATTAACAATTTGGAGATTTATAACATTAAATTAAACTTCAAAGAAATTAAACTGCTCATTTGTCTGTGTCTATTTTCTTTTTAGAGCTTTAACCTCTAAGGGGTTCTGGCTGTTATAAATTCAGAAAGTTGTATAGATTCAAAGAAAACATATTTTACCGCCTGATAGTATACTATACATTTACAGGGATATCGTAAATAAAAAGTTGCTCCCAACTGAAGCACCCCTGGTTTTAATAGAAGAAATTGTCTTCGGTTTTTTTTTTGAGTATCTTTTGATACGTCAGGAAATATACGAACTTTAAGTCCCAGGAATTCTTTTTCTCTATTTTTGAAGAATTTCTTCATGATTAATGTTTTATCCATTGATAGAGCTAAAGTTATTAGCAGTGTTGCCGGTGTCGTTAAGTCTTCTGTAGGAGTTTCTAAGATTGCAGAAACATCCAAGGATTGTTCCCTTTGTTCATCAACCTTCATTTTAGGTAAATAATAGATTTGAGTCAAGGGAGGTAAAATTTCATCGGTAAATCCTAGAATTTCTTTCATATATCTATTTATCATCTCTCTTGGAGTAACAGTAATCACCCGTGGAAAATTCAAAAATCTCAAATTATTTGATCTTTGCACGTTCTCCAAGTTTTCAATCTTCCTTTTCATGATAGAAACATCTTTTATTGTTATCATCTGTAGTTCATGTATTTTTTCTTCCTGAACTGTCAAGGATTTCATTTTTACCAATGTCTCTTTCCTATTAGACTCCACTACATCGACACTTTGCTCCAGTTTTTTAACCCGAGACTCTAGTTCTTGAATTTGGGGGCACAAAACTTTCCCCAAGTTAGCTACTAAGGCCCAAAGACTTTCCAGGGTAATTTCTGTTGGTTTTTCTTCCAAAAAAGATAAGGAAACAGTACCTTGTTTTTGTAGTCCTGCGGTCTGTGTAACCTCCATTTTTGAACTTTCAGTCACAGTCATCAGCCCTCCCGCAGTTTGGTTCACATTCTCCAGAGTAGTTTGAGGGTTAATACCGCCCTCCTCTTCTCTCTGACAGATTTTCCCCAGCTCCCATCAGCCCACTAACAGCACTATTTTCTAGCTGTTTCGGGGACGACGCCATTACAGGAGAGGTAACACTCTGAAGCTGCGGGGGAGGAGCTCGTTGGTCGGGGCTAAGAGTCACTTCAAGCAGGGGCAGCGTTTCCGGTCCTCCACCCACCGTCGGCGCCGCCAATCCGCCACTCGCCGACCCTCCAGGCACATCTCCGGGTCTCCGCAAAAAGGGATCAATCGAGCCTGCTAACGAAGAGGTACGTCGGTCTAAGGGAGTCGCGGCTGCCGATTTTCCTCATTGTTTAGGCATGTCAAGCACTGAATTAAAGCATGGAGACTCGCGACCAGTTCAGGCAGCCATCTTGGGTTCCTCCCCCTGAGATATTTAAACGTTTGTATCATGTCTCCTCTTACCCTCCTCTCTTCCAGCGTATACATGTTGAGGTTCATAAGCCTGTCCCTGTAATTTTTGCATTCAAGACTGCTTACTAATTTCGTCGCCGCCCTCTGGACCGACTCCATCCTGTTTATATCTTTCCGTAGGTGTGGTCTCCAGAACTGCACGTAGTACTCCAAATGAGACCTCACCAGAGACTTGTACAACGGCACTATCACCTCCTTTTTCCTGCTGGTCATGCCTCTCTTTATGCACCCAAACATCCTTCTGGCTTTGGCCGTCGCTTTTCTACCTGTTTGAAAGCTTTAAGGTCGTTAAACACAATCACCCCCAAGTCCCGCTCTTCTTTCGCACACTGAAGCGCTACACCCCCTATACTCTACCGTTCCCTCGGATTTTTGTGACCCAAGTACATGACCCTGCATTTTTTGGGATTAAACCTTAGTTGCCAAATATCGGTCCATTCCTCTAGCTTCGCTAGGTCCTTCCTCATGTCATTCACACCCTCCAGGGTGTCCCCCTCAGATGATGATGTTATAGAACAGGCTTTCATCATGTGGCATTGGGGAGCCCTAAAAGAGGATAGTCATTTATAGAATTGCCCCCTTAATGGGTTAATTTAAACATCTAGGGCCGCTATATAAGGTGCAGCGAGTAGCGCACTCGGCCAATTTACTCAATTGAGTAATGAGCCAATTACATAGTAGATAACGGCAGAAAAAGACCTGCACGGTCCATCCAGTCTGCCCAACAAGATAACTCATATGTGCTACTTTTTGTGTATACCCTACTTTGATTTGTACCTGTGCTCTTCAGGGCACAGACCGTATAAGTCTGCCCAGCACTATCCCCGCCTCCCAACCACCAGTCCCGCTGTCCACCACCAGCTCTGGCACAGACCGTATAAGTCTGCCCAGCACTATCCCCGCCTCCCAACCACCAGCCCCGCCTCCCACCACCGGCTCTGGCACAGACCGTATAAGTCTGCCCAGCACTATCCCCGCCTCCCAACCACCGGTCCTGCCTCCCACCACCAGCTCCGGCACAGACCGTGTAAGTCTGCCCAGCACTATCCCCGCCTCCCAACCACCAGTCCCGCTTCCCACCACCGGCTCTGGCACAGACCATATAAGTCTGCCCAGCACTATCCCCACCTCCCAACCACCAGCCCCGCCTCCCACCACCGGCTCCGGCATAGACCGTATAAGTCTGCCCAGCACTATCCCCCCCTACCAACCACCAGTCCTGCCTCCCACCACCAGCTCCGGCACAGACCGTGTAAGTCTGCCCAGCACTATCCCCGCCTCCCAACCACCAGTCCCGCTTCCCACCACCGGCTCCGGCACAGACCGTATAAGTCTTCCCAGCACTATCCCCGCCAATTAGTGATGATTTGACTGATAACCAGTTATCACTAGTTGGGAATAATTGGAATTTACTTGTTCTTATTTTAAGTGGAATTCTATAAAGAGGTGCGTGTAAATTCCAACGTGTATAGCTGAAAAGGGATCATGGCCATGGGGAGGCGTGTCGGGGGTGTCAAATTCACGCGCGTTATTATAGAATTCAGGGTAGCGTGTGGGTATTTACACCGGGCTTTCAGTGGTGTAAACGTATGCGCGTTCTCCTGGCCTATGCGTTATTCTGTAAACCGCGTCTTAGATGCGGTTCATAGAATAGTGCTATGCGCATTATTCCGATGCGCCTACTTTTTAGACGCCGTTTATGGAATCCGGCCCTTAGTGGTCGATATTCAGCTGGTGGTGGTTGAGTCTTTTTTTTGTTTTTCGCTGCCGCTGGCATTGTTCCCAGATATTTGATGCCAGGTCGTGTCCGGGCACCGGCATTGAATATGAGGGTTTGTGTAGCTGGCTCTCTCTTGTGTGGTTAAATGCCGATATTCAGCACTTAACCACACAAGCGAAACTGCATAAAAATAGAACTGACTTTTATGTGGTCTATCTGCTAACTCAGGCAGTTAAGTGCTGAATATCGAAATAACTGCATAAGTGCTGACTCCACCTCCAGGCCACCCACAGGCTAGCCGGCTTTGAGATAAGCGATCTGTGGTGATGTTCAGCGACACTGACTGATTAATTGCCACCGAATATCAGCGGATAGCACGAAACAAGCGATATAAGTGGCCAGGAACCACGGTTAAATGGCTATGAATATCAACTCCTTACATTTTAAATTTGAAAAGTATGTACATAAGTGAAAAGCTTGCCCTAACCCTACCCCCCCCCCCCCCCCCCCCCCCCCCCCCCCCCCCCAGAGCCTCTCTGCACCTGCAGGTAGGCTTGTACATGCACAGGCATATTATCAAAGCACTTAGCCTTCAAAGTTCCATAGAAACCTATGGAACTTTGGAAGGCTAAGTGCTTTGAAAATAAGCCCCTATAGGCTGTATGTACATACTTTTGCCTACCTCTCAAGTGGGCAGTTTTGAAAAGGCCGTTTTCTTTGTGTAAAGCACTACTTTTGGTGACAAAATGGTTTTGGAATTTACTCTCTTTAAGTAAAAATGGGGCGTTTTTGCAAGAACTTGCAGTTTCCCTTTATGAATCCCATGGTGGCTAATGTTACAAAGATCTCTTACTGTCATGCATAGTTCACCCTGTCCACTTGAGCTTTGTCTTCTGGTCTTTCCCCTTTTTCACAGGGGAATAATATTCTTTGTGGGCTAGTTACAGCTTTTCGGTCTACGTTGAGTACTGGGCATATGTTTTGTTTTTCTTCACAAAATAGTGGTTATAAGCAAATTCAGTCTTAATGTATAAATTACTTATAAGAGAGTTTTTATATCATTTGGTGTGTGTATATTTTTTTTTTATTTTGTGGAGTTGTTTTTTTTTTTTTACTAGATTTTTTTGGTTTACAGATATTGTTTTTCCCCTTATTTGTTTTTGGTGACATAGTTGGCCTTTTACAAAGGTGTGCTAGTGTTTTTAGCGTGCACTAAATGCTAGAGAGATCCATGTATTCCCATGGGTGTGTCTTATCATTTAGCGCGTGCTTTTTTTTAAAAGACCCCCTTAATTTGCAAAGCCACAGTTGACCTACTTTAAGTTAGCATGCCTTGCAAATCTTGTATGTAGGAATGTGTCTGGATGTCGACATGTGCTTTTTCCCCCAATGTGTAGCACAAGGAAAACTGTACGCTGCAGGAGGTAACAATGAAGGGCAGCTGGGGCTCGGTGACATGACAGAGCGAAACAGTTTTCAAGAGGTTTGTTTTTTTACCAACCAGCACAAGATCAAACAGCTGGCAGCAGGATCCAACACGTCGGCTGCACTGACAGGTGAGAATCTCCACCGCAGTCTAGAGTGATGCTGAGGATCCCAACAACCAGCTTAGAATGAATATGGTTAGAAATGTAGCTGAAGCCTGGTGTAGAGACCTGGCAGTATTTTGTTTTTTGGCAATTAGAACTGCGCAGTGTTCAAGGAACAGGAATGGAGTTGCTTACTGTGATTTATTTGTTGCATTTGTATCCAACAACAACAATGGCGGGCACCGCTGTTGAGCTTACGGCAGGACAGGACAATGCCACTTGCCTCCTGAGCATTATTCTACAGCAGGGCGTCTTTCCCCTGACGAAGCCTTTGATTGGCGAAACGGACCGTTGGGGATGCTCGAGTTTGATGCTGCCATAAGATAAGTGGCTTTTGCTTCTCATGTCCTGAATGAGAGTATTGATATTTTTTTGCATTATAAAATAATAAAAAAAACGGACATTGTTGAACATTTAGGGGAGGTGGTTGGTTGTGTTACAAGAAATTCTATTCACTTCTCCAGCAATTAATATGTTAGACTTTCTGCCCACATTCGCCACGAATTAATATGTTGGAAGAAATGAGTTATTTTGGGGAAAATTAGCTCGAGAGCAACTCGCTACTGTTTATAATTTAAGAGCAAGCGCTGTATTTATAAGTTTTAGGATATTAATTTCTCCACCAATCACCAAAGGTGATAATTGCAATAAATTAAATAAATTAAATATATATATATTCAGAACACAAAGAGACCGTATTTTTAGCTTCAAAAAGATTGATTTAATATACACTTGCACACGAGAGGTAGGTTTCAAGATCTTTTACAGGTAATCTGTGCTTAAAATAGAACAAAATAGCAGGTAGATCAAAAGTTGTTACTCACAAGTCCTTGTTACACAGTATGAACAGCATTAGGTAAGCACATGTTTTAGGAACAAGGCTTCAGCGGAGCGGACCCCAAAGAGAGCAGCAGTTTCCAAGAGAGGCAGGTTTCCAGAGGAGGCAGGTCCCAAGAGAGGCAGGTTCCAAGAGCGGCAGGTCCCAAGAGAGGCAGGTTCCAAGAGCGGCAGGTCCCAAGAGAGAGAGCTGGGCTGTTTCCAGGCCTTTTATAATGTTAGCAGAGAAGCATGGTGTGTGCATGTCTTGGATATTTTGCAAGGCATTATGGTTAATGTAGTCTCATGTCTGCACACGACCCCTGAGTTGGTCTCATGTCTTATGACATCACGGTCCTGGATTTTGCTGGCAAATGTCTTTGATGTCCTGTTCAGTCTCTGGGGCAGATACACATTCCTTTCTGCACATGTCTGGAAGCTGATGGGAGGGGCAGGTATACCTTGACAAGCAAATGTCCTGTTTATGCTTCCTTTGTTTTATTCAGGGTGCCCACCTTAGTCCATCTTTTGTTAGGTGGGAGGACAGAGGAATAGAGTCAATTTAAAACTTTAAAGCAGTCTTAAGTCTTTTGTTTGAGGAATGAGAAAAGGCAAGATGAGGCCCCAAAGGGGGAGGGAAGAGGGCTTTTGGAATGAGACTATTTTCTCTGCTGCAGTGTCAAATATATATTTTTAAAAGATACACAAATATATCGCTGTATATATATCCAGCAAATATGCTACATATTTCAGTAATAAACTGATACCGTTACATTCCCTCTCTTGGCTCCGAGTGAAAATAAATTTTTAATATATTGGAATGAGGAGCCATAAAATGAACTATAAAAGCTAAAATTAAAAAAACAACTCTAACCTAGTACAGACTGGACCGTGCAGGTATTTTCCTGCCGTCATCTACTATGTCACATCACTATGAATCTTGGAATATGTCCTTAGCTGGAATATGACTGTTATAAGCAAAAAGACTCATCATTATTACTTTTGTTTGCTCATGACTTACATTTAGGTAGCTAGGGTTAAGTTTTCTGTGGTCAGTTTCATTAGGCTTCCATTCAGTCAGGTGGCAGAGTATGGCTTTGCTCTGGTTTAAAATAGGATTGCAAGTACACTTTATATGACTTCAGCCACACAAGCGTCATTTTGCTCTATTTCCAGAGACCATCTCCTTTTGTGTCACCTGCTCAGGGGCATAGGCTGCTCCCAAGTTTGTGCCACAGGATATCTTACCCAGTATGCTAGCCAAATCAATAGCATGAGAGTGCACAATTGACCAATTTACCACCGCAATGGGGTGGAACAATCTATTCAGTCATATTTTCAGCGTTTGACATTCCAAGGAAAAATATTCTATGAATGTTTCCTAACACTGTGAATGTTTCCCTATATTCTCTATTTCAGAGGCTAACTGAGGTATTCACAGCAGTGATAAGCAAGAGTGTAAATGTGGAGCTATTATACTACTGTTTCATTAGAAACAAGAAAGACATATGTATGCAATTATAATAATTTCCTAGGCTACTATTACACACAAAACAATTATTCTATCATTCCTATTCAATAATATTTACTTAATCATTGACCAAATTAAAAAAAAACAGAGTCATGGTATAGTGCCATGAACTACCTTTCAGAGAGAAACCTTTTATTTTTCAGAGAGAAACCTTTTATGGGTAATGAGTGTGGTAAAAGGTTACCATATTTATCTGCTTTAGCAGTGTTTAATGTTGCACTTTAATAGACAATACTCATGTGTTTAATGTTGTAAAGAATTTAGAAAAGATATGTTAATTTTGCTTTGCACACAGCCAATATTTCATTCCAGGGAGAGACATTGTGTGCGTTCTGGCTGTAATGTAGAATAAACTAAAAAGGTCAGAAACATTCCCTGTACTGATTGTACCTAATAGATCATGTAAAGAGAAACCTTCGCTCATATTTTCAAATATATACATGTGAATATATAACCTTAGATAGCAATTGGTAGAACTTAATATACGTGAGCCATAGCTTGAATGATTCTTTTCTATAGCTTGCCTGCCAGTGAAAATGGTCTCTCTTTTTTTTTTTTTTTTTTTTTTTCTTTCTTGGACAATGTGAACTAATGGAGGGACTGTTAGTAGGGAGGGTCTATGAATGTCTGTGTCTATTTTCATGGTACCCCATAACATAAAACAAACATGTAACATGGAGACCACATGACAAACAAACAAAGAACTCTATTAGGCCTTTAGGTCTCCGATCGTCCATTCCAGATCCAGGATTGAGCTTAACCTGCAAATAGAACATAAGAGCACGAAAGCAACGTACGCGGCATCCATCTTGGATTTGCCAAAGCATTTTCATTCATTTAGAACACAAAAGCATCATCTGTGGCATCCATCTTGGATTACCACAGCAGTTTCATTTACTATCTCATAAGTAGAACAACATAGATCTGTTTATTTTTAAAATATCCTAGCACCATAAAAATATTAATCTCGTAAGTAGAACAGAATCAGATCTATTTAAAATTAATAAAGCACAAAGAGCACCAAGAGCAGCACCTGCGGCATCCATCTGGATTACCACCGCAGTTTCATTTATTTAGAACCAAGCAACAATTAGCAAAATTATTAAAGCA
Source organism: Microcaecilia unicolor (assembly GCF_901765095.1). Taxonomy (NCBI): domain Eukaryota; kingdom Metazoa; phylum Chordata; class Amphibia; order Gymnophiona; family Siphonopidae; genus Microcaecilia; species Microcaecilia unicolor. Next base: position 361,632,002 of record NC_044034.1, on the reverse strand, counting down.
CAAAAAGCATCATCTGTGGCATCCATCTTGGATTACCACAGCAGTTTCATTTACTATCTCATAAGTAGAACAGCATAGATCTATTCATTTAAAAATGTAGAAGAGGCATAGATCTATTTTAAAATGTAGAACAGGTATCTGAGATAGCCATATATATATTAATTACTAGCACCATTAAATCTTAGATTTAATCTTAGATTTACACTCGAACTCTGAAAAAGACAGAAAAACACATTATACATTAATTTAGCAGGTCACATGGCTCTCCGGTTCTGGTGGGGGGGGGGGGGGGGGGGGATCCCTCTCTTGTTCACAGTTCCTTCCCATAATCTTATATCATTGTATGCGAGCAGCAGCGTGCAGTGCAGACAGGCTTTACTTTCTTAAGCTTTCGTTTCTTTTCTATAAAAATAGCATATCTTGTTAATTCACATTAAAGCACAATATTAAGTTTCAGCTCCAGCGGGAGTTACCTATTATAAGGAGTCATTTTTAAAACTTCTTACCCAGTATTTTAGTTTCAACTCCAGTGGGAGTCACTCATCAGAAAAAAGACATTTCTAAATCCTTAAACAATATTATATCAAAAACAAATTACAACAGAAGCTATCACAGAGAGACATTTTAAATCTGACTTATTGCAAAGAGACATTACTAAATCTTAAATGTTCAAAAGAACAATAGAAGCTATATTTTTAATTAAAAGAACAATAGAAGCTACATTTTAAAATTCTTATCAGTGTTACAAAGGGCCATTGCAAAAACTTTTTCCATTTTCCTGTCCAACCTATTTTTAAAAATTAGCACCTGGATTTCCCTGCCATCTGCAGAGTGGGTCATGCTGTGGAGAAGTCCAGTCCAGGCTGGATGCATCTCCTCATGTTTAATTGAAATTAAATTGCAGGAAGGGCTGACAGAATAATGTCAGTTTCTGGTCCAGTAGGACCTGCAGTTATAGGTTTCTGTTTATCTGGTGGCAAATTTCTCTTTTTATTGTTAGCTATCTGCAATATCTGCAAGGCTCCATGAGGTTTTAAAATGTCACATGCTTGCTTGTGGTTTTCAGTAGCTACATACTGAGGAGCTGATTTCTTTATTAGAGGTTCCCTTCTATGGGAGCTTAGATCAGGAAGCAGCCCAGGTGGTGCATCTGTGTGCTGAGGAGCTGAATCATGAGCATTTAAATCAGACTGCAGAACAGGTTGTGCATATATGTGCTGAGGTTTTGGATGCTGTGAGGGGGTCTGAGAACTAATGGGTCTAGTTGAACCTCCTGCTATGGGTGTGGACTGTGATACTGTTACCACAGCTGAAACATGCATGGCTGTAGCTGTATTTGGGTCTGGAGGAGCACATGGGAGACCCGTAATGGTTGAGACCTGCATACGAGCATCCTGTAATTTTTGTCTTAAGGTTTCTATCTCCTTGTGACAATGTGCATGCTCTTCACCTAGAGTGGGAGTCTGCAGTGATAACTCTCTGACTAAATGCTTCAAACCAGGAACCTGGTTGGCTTGTATTTCTAAGGCTGAAATTTGGGTCTGCATCTGATTTTCTTGGACTACCTGCTGTTGGACTTGCTGTTTAAGAGAATCTACTTGATAACTTAAGCAACTAGTCATTGTGATTAAGAACTCCTTTTCATTCTCTATCTGCATACATTCTCTCTCTTTGGCTAGTAACTTCTCATTCAATTCTGCATGCTCTTTTAAGGCTTTCTCACACATGGCCCACATTAACCAAGTGCATGCAGAAATTCTCTTGCTCCCTTCCTTAATTGAATATAAATCACATTTTGTTTCAGTTACATTATGGGTCCGAGGATTAGGGCCAGAGGATTCCACGTATTGCTTAGGCAAAGTGGGGTTATCTATGTCCTCCTCAAAAGAAACTGCAAAATTGTTTTTTATTTTATGCCAGATCATGCCTAAAGATTTGATTATGAAATACATAATGTGCATGAGTGCATAAGTACCTAAATAAGACCAAACATCCATCCAGCACAGCATTCTAAATATTCTAAATGCCCTGAAAACCTTATCAATTTATCAATCGGAAATTTAATTAATGAAACCTGATACTCAGTTCTCTATAAAGCAGCAAAATACAAAAATATCCTTTAAGAACAGTGCTATCTCATTCTATTTGCACAGAATACCTGCCCACATTCTCCACCAATTAATATGTTACAAGAAATTCTATTCACTTCTCCAGCAATTAATATGTTAGACTTTCTGCCCACATTCTCCACAAATTAATATGTTACAAGAAATTCTATTCACTTCTCCAGCAATTAATATGTTAGACTTTCTGCCCACATTCGCCACGAATTAATATGTTGGAAGAAATGAGTTATTTTGGGGAAAATTAGCTCGAGAGCAACTCGCTACTGTTTATAATTTAAGAGCAAGCGCTGTATTTATAAGTTTTAGGATATTAATTTCTCCACCAATCACCAAAGGTGATAATTGCAATAAATTAAATAAATTAAATATATATATATTCAGAACACAAAGAGACCGTATTTTTAGCTTCAAAAAGATTGATTTAATATACACTTGCACACGAGAGGTAGGTTTCAAGATCTTTTACAGGTAATCTGTGCTTAAAATAGAACAAAATAGCAGGTAGATCAAAAGTTGTTACTCACAAGTCCTTGTTACACAGTATGAACAGCATTAGGTAAGCACATGTTTTAGGAACAAGGCTTCAGCGGAGCGGACCCCAAAGAGAGCAGCAGTTTCCAAGAGAGGCAGGTTTCCAGAGGAGGCAGGTCCCAAGAGAGGCAGGTTCCAAGAGCGGCAGGTCCCAAGAGAGGCAGGTTCCAAGAGCGGCAGGTCCCAAGAGAGAGAGCTGGGCTGTTTCCAGGCCTTTTATAATGTTAGCAGAGAAGCATGGTGTGTGCATGTCTTGGATATTTTGCAAGGCATTATGGTTAATGTAGTCTCATGTCTGCACACGACCCCTGAGTTGGTCTCATGTCTTATGACATCACGGTCTGGATTTTGCTGGCAAATGTCTTTTGATGTCCTGTTCAGTCTCTGGGGCAGATACACATTCCTTTCTGCACATGTCTGGAAGCTGATGGGAGGGGCAGGTATACCTTTGACAAGCAAATGTCCTGTTTATGCTTCCTTTGTTTTATTCAGGTGCCCACCTTAGTCCATCTTTTGTTAGGTGGGAGGACAGAGGAATAGAGTCAATTTAAAACTTTAAAGCAGTCTTAAGTCTTTTGTTTGAGGAATGAGAAAAGGCAAGATGAGGCCCCAAAGGGGGAGGGAAGAGGGCTTTTGGAATGAGACTATTTTCTCTGCTGCAGTGTCAAATATATATTTTTAAAAGATACACAAATATATCGCTGTATATATATCCAGCAAATATGCTACATATTTCAGTAATAAACTGATACCGTTACAGTTGAAGACCAGTGATTGACGTATGGTGACTGTGTACAAATGTATTATTTCCATTAATTTGGATAAGTGTCACCAGTCTGAGGTCTTTCTTCCCCCCCTTCCGTTTTTTTTCCACTATGGTGCAATTTGCCTGATTAGGCCCGTCGTTGTTGTTGTTGTTGTATTTTTACAAGTTAAGTGGTGTCTGTTCCCATTTTGTGTGTTACTTTGCATTTGTATCCCACATTTCCCCACCTATTTGCAGGCTCAATGTGGCTTACAATGTGCCGTCATGGCATTCGCCATTCCAGATTAAGATACAATTGGTATTACATAAAGAACATGGGTAACATAATAGGGTAAAGCAATCGGGTATAGAGAAAAAACATTCAGAATATCAGGTAGGTGGTGATGTGTTACAGTTCTTGATATGGATCGTTGTGGTATGCCTTGTTGAAGAAAGAAGTCTTCAGTGATTTACGAAAGTTGATTAGGTCGTAAATTGTTTTCAGGTCAAGTGGCAATGCTTTCCACAGCTGCGTGCTCATGTAGGAAAAGCTGGATGCATGTGTTAATCTATATTTTAGTCCAACACAGCTGGGGAAGTGAAGATTCAGGAATGTGTGTGCTGATTTTTTTACAGCCATTTGGTAATTTTGATGATTACCAAATGACTGTTGTTATATGAGGTACTTTGGAGATAACTTGTTCAAGATCACACAGGGGAGATGTAATCTTGTGCTTCGCCTCCTTTAAGCAGCCCCTGTTCACTTCTGATGAGAAGTGTGCCATTGGTTTGGATTTTGGATTTAAACATAAACATAGTAGATGACGGCAGAAAAAAACCCGCACGGTCCATCCAGTCTGCCCAACAAGATAAATTCACATGTGCTACTTTTTTATTTGTACTGTCCTCTTCAGGGCACAGACCGTATAAGTCTGCCCAGCACTATCCCTGCCTCCCAACCACCAGCCCCACTTCCCACCTTCAGCGCTGGCACAGAACGTATGTCTGCCCAACACTATCCCCGCCTCACACCACCGGTTATGCCACCCAATCTCGGCTAAGCTTCTGAGGATCCATTCCTTCTCAGCAGGATTCCTTTATGTGTATCCCACGCATGTTTGAATGCCGTTACCATTTTCCTCTCCACCATTCCAAGTATCCACCACTCTCTCCATGAAAAAATACTTCCTGACATTTTTCTTGAGTCTGCCCCCCTTCAATCTCATTTCATGCCCTCTAGTTCTGCCTCCTTCCCATCTCCAGAGTTTCTTGTCTCCAGAGTGCTTGCTCTCTAAATTTATACCCGAGGCAGTGGAGGGTTAAACGTCTTGCCGAAAGCCACAGTGGGATTTGAAGCAAGCTTCCATAGTTCTCAGCCGGCTGCTCTAACTGTTAGAAGATTCCTCTGCTTGTTTGGTATCTGTGCAGTTGATTGGGGTTGACCAGATTAGATAAAACTTTTCACTAGTCCTACAAAGTGCCATGAAAATAGCAGAATAGCTTGAAAAGCAGTCAAACGGGTCAACTTGTTGTGGAGGCGGGACATTCGTAGAATAACACCTTGGATATTTGTTGGTGTGAACCTTGTGGCTATTTTCACCCAGTGGGTTTTTACGGGTAATCAAAGCAAAAGTATGCTGGCAGTTTTGCTTTGATTTTTACTGAACGATTGATTATCCATAGAGATATGTTCCTGCTTTCTCTGCAAGTAATTTTTCAGAACACTACTACTACTACTACTATTTAGCATTTCTATAGCGCTACAAGGCATACGCAGCGCTGCACAAACATAGAAGAAAGACAGTCCCTGCTCAAAGAGCTTACAATAAAGTAAGCAAATCAAATCAATTAATGTGAACGGGAAGGAAGAGAGGAGGGTAGGTGGAGGCGAGTGGTTACAAGTGGTTACGAGTCAAAAGCAATGTTAAAGAGTTGGGCTTTCAGTCTAGATTTAAAGGTGGCCAAGGATGGGGCAAGACGTAGGGGCTCAGGAAGTTTATTCCAGGCGTAGGGTGCAGCGAGACAAAAGGCGCGAAGTCTGGAGTTGGCAGTAGTGGAGAAGGGAACAGATAAGAAGGATTTATCCATGGAGCGGAGTGCACGGGAAGGGGTATAGGGAAGGACGAATGTGGAGAGATACTGGGGAGCAGCAGAGTGAGTACATTTATAGGTTAGTAGAAGAAGTTTGAACAGGATGCGAAAACGGATAGGGAGCCAGTGAAGGGTCTTGAGGAGAGGGGTAGTATGAGTAAAGCGACCCATGTACAGGCTTGTGTAATGAAAACACACATTTTTGCTACTTTCCACCTTCCCTCTTACTCCCCTGATAACATCGGTGTAGTACATGGGTAAAAGTATACACGTTGTTAAGAAACATGCATGGTTTTTTTTTTTAATGTTTCAACATTTTTTATTGATGACATATCAAAAGATATACCAATGCTTCCTCGTGAACAGGAGAAACATAGTACAAGCTCAAACCTACTAGATCAATACAACAAAAATAGCACATCATCAACATTTTACAATTTCATCCCCCACCATATCCTACACCCCCACCCCTCCCACCCTCCAAACATCCAATTGAAATATACTTGGAGCAGCACTTTCAACATATTCAGACTGATTGTACGGTCTCGAAGCTCACTAACCAGGAAAACATAGTCCGCTCGACCACCTCTGTCCAGCACAAGTCTGTGGTTTAGATAAATGTATGGCCCAGCAGCAAGCCTTGGTTCATATAGCTTCCGGTGCTCCAGCCAGACCCGACTTATGTGCAACAGTACTTGAAATGTTTCTCCAGGAAGCGAACCGCATACTCACTGTGATCATACATCAATAATGAGCCCCAAAAAAGAGACCATTCCGCAAAACCCTCCCTCTCCAAAGAATCCCCCCCCCTCCGACCGCCTCCTTCCCCTAACCGACCTCTTCCCCATCTACCTAACCCCTCCACCCCTAACCAGAGAAAGAAACATGCATGGTTTTTATCTGTACAGAGGGTGAGCAATCATTGAAGAGCCCATTTTTGTGGCCAAGATGCTGTTTATCCATGGAAATGCTTTTGATTGACTTTTTATAGTGGTTTTGTAGCAGTTTAAATATGGAGCGGAGGAGTAGCCTAATGCTTAGAGCAGCTGGCTGGGAACTGGAAGGGCCCAAGTTCAAATCCCATGGCATCTCCTTATAGCCTTGAACAAGTCACCTAACCTTCCTTGCCTCAGGAGAAGGCAATGGCAAACCACTCCCGTATCATGCCAAGGGAACCCTCACTCTGTGCCTGACTTGAAGGCACATCTGGATCTGGGCAGACTTATACGGTCTGTGCTGGGGCTGGTGGTTGGGAGGTGGGGATAGTGCTGGGCAGACTTATACGGTCTGTGCCAGAGCTGGTGGTTGGGAGGCGGGGTTGGTGGTTGGGAGGCGGGGATAGTGCTGGGCAGACTTATACGGTCTGTGCCAGAGCCGGTGGTTGGGAGGCGGGGCTGGTGGTTGGCAGGTGGGGATAGTGCTGGGCAGACTTATACGGTCTGTGCCAGAGCTGGTGGTGGGAGGCGGGGATAGTGCTGGGCAGACTTATACGGTCTGTGCCAGAACCAGTGGTGGGAGGCGGGGCTGGTGGTTGGGAGGCGGGGATAGTGCTGGGCAGACTTATACGGTCTGTGCCAGAGCTGGTGGTGGGAGGCGGGACTGGTAGTTGGGAGGCGGGGATAGTGCTGGGCAGACTTATACGGTCTGTGCCAGAGCTGGTGGTTGGGAGGCGGGGATAGGGCTGGCCAGACTTTTATACAGTCTGTGCACTGAAGAGGACAGTACAAATAAAAAAGTAGCACATAGGAATTTATCTTCTTGGGCAGACTGGATGGACCGTGCAGGTCTTTTTCTGCCGTCATCTACTATGTTTACTATGTTTATATACTTGCGCAAGAAAAGAAGTTCCAACACCAAAGAGCTTATAGGCTAAATGGGTACTTGAGTCCATAGACCTGTTTCTCCTCTCTTCCCTTTTCCTATGTCTTCCCATATTGCTCAGATATTCTGACTGAATCATAATTATAAAGTGTAGCTTGGACCCTCTCTGAAGTTAATACCCAAACTCCGATCCAGTTCACTATTAAAAGAATAGGTGAAGCATCCTCAATATCTCAACAACTCTCTAACCCACTTCGTGAGTGTTTGTTTAAAGGAGGAAAAAGACCTCATAAAACAGTGGCAAAAATCACAATAGACCTACCCTGTTTCCCCAAAAATAAGACATCCCCCGAAAGTAAGACCTAGCAAAGTTTTTGTTTGGCCCCGATGGGACATGGACACAGAAACCTTAATTTTTTTTGCTGCAACCCAAAGACGAAATAACATAAAAGAAATGCAAGAAACAAGACTGAGGTGGAAAATCTATCGTCCAGTGGACTCCTACCATCCTCCTTCACGCTTTTGTGAAGATCAACTACCGGTAAGTGAGCCCGGAAAGAAAAGAAACATCCCCCTTGCAGAAATAATAAAAGAAAAGAAGATGAGTAACCGAGCCCTTTCGGCGCTGCTCCATCGCCCAAGGGCTAAGTCAGACTAGAAGGATGGAAAGTGTTGCGAATGTACAGGAGGAGCGCATAAAGCACCACCAACGGGGGAACGGAGCTACCGTAGAATTTTTTTTTAATGTTTGTAATACGGTAGGGATGATCCTGTGCCCTAAGCCCTCTCACAACCTCCCGAGACCCCCAGCCAGAGCAGCCCGGCCCCACATTCCATTACCTTCCCTAGTTCATACCCCTCCTCCATTCCCAGCCCGGCCAGGGCGGCTCTGCTCCACACGAGTCCTGCGGTCACTGTGGGCAGATAGGCGAGCCACGGCCTACTCCTGCAGGATACCGCCCCCCACTTCAATACTGTTCCCGACCGCCACAGTCCCCCTACTACTCCCGAATAAGACATCCCCTGAAAATAAGACCTAGCGCATCTTTGGGAGCAAAAATTAATATAAGACACTGTCTTATTTTCGGGGAAACACGGTATTAGTCACAGTGTCAATTAACAACTTGCACACGATTAAAACAGTAATCATCAGTCAACAAATCTCCGTGCTGTATAAAGTGTCCAAAGTCCAAAAATCATTCAACTGAATCATTCAACAAACACAGCTGCCAGGCTGATATTTGGTAAATCACGCTTCGAAAGTGCTAAACCCCTCCGAGAAAAGCTGCACTTGCTTCCAATCAAAGAATGGATCATCTTCAAAATCTGCACCTTTGTCCACAAAATTATCTACGGCGTAGTCCCAGGATACATGACAGACCTCATAGATCTACCAACCAGAAACAGAATCGGATCATCATGATCATACCTAAACCTACATTACCCAAACTGCAAAGAACTAAAGCACAAAACAACTTACGCATCTAGCTTCTCCTACATAAGCGCACAACTATGGAATGGACGCCCAAAAGCTGTGAAAACAATCCATGACCACCTAAACTTCAGGAAATCACTAAAAACTCACCTCTTCAAAAAGCCCTATCCCACCAATCCAACGTAAATCCCCACACCCAGCAACACAGCACAACCAATGATCGTACTGGAAAATATGCAATCTTTATTCCCTTCGACCTTCACGGTGCCTGACACACACCTACCTCATTCGACCACAATACAACCTTGTATTTGTTATCAACCGACTGGCGAACGCCTTTACGGTATTATGTAAGCCACATTGAGCCTGGAAATAGGTGGGAAAACGTGGGGTACAAATGTAACAAATCTTGAAAATATTATATTTGGCAAAGTGCAATACAAAATTGATAATAGACACTTATCTTAGTGACTACAACGTCCCGGAACATGATCGTGCGGTCTTAGCAGGAAGAAGTGACACTGCGGTTGAATGATTTTTGGATTTTGGGCACTTTATACAGCATGGAGGGGTTTTTTTTGACTGATGATTACTGTTTTAACTGTGTGTAAGTTGTTTATCGACACTGTGATTAAGTAGGTCTAGTGCGATTTTTGCCACATTTTTATGAGGTCTTTTTCCTCCTCTAAACAAACACTCACAAAGTGGGTTAGAGAATTGTTGAACATTAATTCACTGAGATATTGAGGATCCCTCTGTGATGTTAAACATACCCAAGCACTGACAGTATTTTTGAACTCGGAATTGTATCCTCCCACATCAGTGAGCCTAGAATGAGTTTGTGTTTGTTGTATCCCCATTGTTTGGGATTAATTGCTTTCAGGGCAGCCAAGAGACTGGGCCAGGCCCCCCTGAATTCAAATCATAGCGCCTCACCTCGACCTCACTCCGTGTGAAAGAAGCGTGGCAGTCTGCAGATCGCCTCCCTTCGGGCCTTCCCTTCCTGTGTCCCGCCGTCATGCAAGTTACGGCAGACGAGGGCGGGACACAGGGAGGGAAGGCCCGAAGGGAGGCGATCTGCAGACTGCCGCTGCTGCACTTCTTTCACACAGGTCGAGGTGAGGCGCTATGATTTGAATTCAGGGTGGCCCAGCCCGGTGGTGGGCGGGTAGAGGGGACTGTGGCGCTGGGAATTTTGTCCCCTCTGCCCCCCCCCCCCTCGGCGGCCCTGATTGCTTTTCAGCCAAAGGGGGAAGGCTGTTCACTATTCATATGACTGCAAGAATCATGTTACCTTTTCCTCCCCCTTCCTTCTGTAGTGCAAGTTCATCTGTCTACATGCAGGCTCTGCTATCCTGTGCTGCATTGTGCAGTGGCCAGCCTAACGAATGCTCCAATTTAAAACCTTTACCTTGTTTCTCCTGCTCCAATCTGTGCCTAGTACTTTGAACTTGAGAGCCTGCTAAATGCTAGCTTAACTTTATTGTTGATTTTGTTTTAAAACAGCACCTGCCTATTTGCTTAAAACTGTTTTATTTGCCCAGAGTTTAAATACCTTTCATTTTTCATTGATCAGTCTGCTGTCTCTCAGTAGTGATGGTGCAATCACAAATGTCTCCTGACTTTTCATTCTAGTGGATGGGAAGCTTTTCATGTGGGGCGACAATTGTGAAGGCCAGATCGGCCAGGCCAATGACACCAACGTCTGCACTCCTCAACAAGTGAATATTGGCAAGCAGGTCTCTTGGGTCTCCTGTGGCTATTACCATTCAGCGTTTGTAACATGTAAGATTGGGAATATTTTTCAAATGCATTCTGTTTCGGTGCCAACACAAAGAAACAAAAAAAAACCATAGAGGAGAATGTCTGTTATAGGATGTGTTACTGGAAATTTGTGTCTGATGGAGGGGGGGGCAGTTCAATAATTGGGTGCTGCACAAAGGGCACATATTCTATACCAGTGTCTGGATGCCCAGATTCCATTCTAGAATAATAGCGTAAACCCCCATTGGCATGCCTCGGTGTAGGCCCCCATTTACGCCAGATGTAAATTGGGCATGGCTGTACAGTATGCAACACGTGTAATTTACAGTATTCTGTAAGTTGTGTGCACCAGGGACGTAGCCAGACTTCGGCGGGAGGGGGTGGGGCCAGAGCCCGAGGTGAGGGGGCACATTTTAGGCCCCCCCCCCCCGCTGCCACCGACCCCCCCCTCCTGCTGCCAACCCGCCGTCGCCATGGGCTACCAATCCCCGCCAGCCGAGGAGGTCCTCTTCTTCCCGCGAAGGCTTCGTTCTGTTTCTGCGAGTCTGACGTCCGTTGCTGGCTGATCTGCAACGCTTCGTTCTGTTTCTGCGAGTCTGACGTCCGTTGCTGGCTGATTTGCAACGCTTCGTTCTGTTTCTGCGAGTCTGACGTCCGTTGCTGGCTGATCTGCAACGCTTCGTTCTGTTTCTGCGAGTCTGACGTCCTGCACGTACAACGTGCAGGACGTCAGAAACAGATGAAGCCTATGGAGGAAGAAGAGGACCTCCTCGGCTGGCGGGGATTGGGGTCCCCCGCCAGCAAAGGTAGCCCACGGTGACGGCGGGGGAGGGTTGGCGGTGGGGGTGGGGGGTCCAGGGCCAAATCTATGGGGGCCCAGACCCCACTGGCCCCATGTAGCTACGCCACTGGTGTACACCCCCTGGCAGTTACGTTCTGTAGCACTTAAGTATTCACTTATTTGTGTGACCCTTTTCTATGCACTTATGTGTGCAAGGCACAAGCAACTGCATGGTCTCAGTTATAGAACTGCCTTTATATCGTCTACAATTTTATTTATTTATTACCTCATTTATACCCCACATTTTCCCAACTGTGTCAGGCTGAATGTGGCTTACATCGCACCGCAAAAGCGGAGGTCAAAGCAGTAAATTAAGCTAATCTCTATATATAAAAGGCACCACCAACGTTCTAAATGAAGCCTCCAGCTGGAAGTGTGAAGGGGGAGAGATATCCGGTTTCCCCATGAGTGTCTGCCCCACCCTCGCTCTCTCTGTAACACAAACAGTGAAGGAAAACACAGCAAACCACGAAATCAAATCGCTGTCTCTGTAACAGTGAAGGACTCAGAGGGGGGGAGGGGAGAGAGGGCAGCAGCCCTCACTATCTCTGTAACACAGCACAGCAGGAAACTTAACACTGAAGGACTCGACTCCGAGGGGGGAGGGGACAGACAGCACAGGGGAAGGGAGAGAGGGCAGAGGGCAGGGACACACACACTCCCACATGCACACAGAAGAAAACCTTGCTAGCCCCCGTTTCATTTGCATCAGAAACGGGGCTTTTTTACTAGTACAACAATAAACCTATGTTAGAAATAAAGGAGAGGATGGGGAAGGGACGAAAGGCTCAGGGAAACCAGGGGAGAGAAGGGAAGGGTGGTTGTATACAAAATCGTCATCATATTGATGTGAATCAAGCAGTGGAGACTCATGCTGAGTCCTTTATAAAGTTTGTTTCTGCTACTGTTAAGGGTAAGTTCACTGTGCTTTGTTCAGTATAAATGTTGTGGTACCCCATGAAATCATGATTTTATTGTTACGAGCACAAACAGATATACTTCATGTTCGTTATGGCCAGCACTGAAGTACAGGATTTTAGCATGGTATCTATATCCTATATAATAAAACTCACCCTCAACGTTCTGAAGACACTGACGTCAGTGAAGCCAAGCCACTGACGTCACTTCCTTCAAGACGGGTTCGAAGGGTTCGTGGTGGTGAAGCCACCGAAATCGCCAAGTCTCGGGGCCCCGCCCTCGCGTCAAACGTGATGACGTCGAGGGCAGAGCAATGGCATACGGTGCGTTCAGGAGGTGCGGAGCAATGGCGTCAGAACGACGAAGAGGTCGGCAGGTAGGTAGGTAGGGAAGAAGGGAGGGAGGGAGGGAGAAGGGGGGTGTTGGGGAGGAAAACCTTGCTAGCGCCCGTTTCATTTGCTCCAGAAACGGGCCTCTTTTACTAGGGTATATATATAAAACTCACCCTCAACGTTCTATTGTCTGACGTCACTGAAGCCAAGGTTCGTAAGTTCGAAGCTCTGAAGCCACGAAAAACAGTCTCGGGGCACCGCCCTCGCGTCAAACGTTATGACGCTGAGGGCGGAGCAATTCACTCACATTGACAGCGGCCAGGGCGGCGCAATTGCGTCACTGACGATGAAGGTGCGTTACGTGGGGGGGGGGCAGAGTCACACATCGACGGCGACCACGCTCCCAATGCCGTCACTAACAACGAAGGTGCGTTGGGTGGGGGGGCCAGAGAAAAGCCTTGCTAGCGCCCGTTTCATTGGCTCCAGAAACGGGCCTTTTTTTACTAGTGTTATTAATCAAAGAAAACCCAACAAATTAGTTGACTAGTAAAGATACACTTTTTCCTAATAAGATTTGATTTTAAAATTCTGTCCATATTTAAAAGCAATGCACATATTTAGAGTAGAATTTGATAAATGTCATAATGCAATCTATGGCAGCATGATGTCTGTCACAGAACTTTTAGAGCTGCAGTTGGTCCCCTTACAGTCTTGTTTTGTTTGTCAGGCCTTTGAAAATTTAACATAAAGGTAAGTGCGAGTGGTTCTAAGACGGTCATTATATCATGCTGTCACTTTTTTCTCTGAGCTGTGTGAGATCAATAGGAAGGTTTCAATGGCCTTTGTCTTTAAGCACCTCAGACCTGAGGAAAGGTGCCAGGAAGCAGCTTGCTTAACGGAGAGGTGGGATTTAGCTTTTGAGCCTGCTAAACTGAGGTGTAGTTCAGAGTGGGGTAAGCTTTTGTTCCTTATCCAAGCAAAGTAAGGCCGTATCGGTGCCCGCTCCCTTCTTAAATAGTTACAATTATGGGGCAGTTTTCAGATTTGTTCATACTGGGTCAGATTGCCTGACCAATTTACTTCAATTCTTTGAAGGAGTGAACAAACATGTGGACAAAGGGGAGTCGGTTGATATTGTGTATCTGGATTTTCAAAAGGCGTTTGACAAGGTACCTCATGAAAGGCTACAGAGGAAATTGGAGGGTCATGGGATAGGAGGAAATGTCCTATTGTGGATTAAAAACTGGTTGAAGGATAGGAAACAGAGAGTGGGGTTAAATGGGCAGTATTCACAATGGAGAAGGGTAGTTAGTGGGGTTCCTCAGGGGTCCGTGCTAGGACCGCTGCTTTTTAATATATTTATAAATAATTTAGAGATGGGAGTAACTAGCGAGGTAATTAAATTTGCTGATGACACAAAGTTATTCAAAGTCGTTAAATCGCGACAGGATTGTGAAAAATTACAAGAGGACCTTACGAGACTGGGAGACTGGGCGGCTAAATGGCAGATGATGTTTAATGTGAGCAAGTGCAAGGTGATGCATGTGGGAAAAAAGAACCCGAATTATAGCTACGTCATGCAAGGTTCCACGTTAGGAGTTACGGACCAAGAAAGGGATCTGGGTGTCGTCGTCGATAACACACTGAAACCTTCTGCTCAGTGTGCTGCTGCGGCTAAGAAAGCGAATAGAATGTTGGGTATTATTAGGAAAGGTATGGAAAACAGGTGTGAGGATGTTATAATGCCGTTGTATCGCTCCATGGTGCGACCGCACCTTGAGTATTGTGTTCAATTCTGGTCGCCGCATCTCAAGAAAGATATAGTAGAATTGGAAAAGGTGCAGCGAAGGGCGACTAAAATGATAGCAGGGATGGGACGACTTCCCTATGAAGAAAGACTAAGGAGGCTAGGGCTATACAGCTTGGAGAAGAGACGGCTGAGGGGAGACATGATAGAGGTATATAAAATAATGAGTGGAGTGGAACAGGTGGATGTGAAGCGTCTGTTCACGCTTTCCAAAAATACTAGGACTAGGGGGCATGCGATGAAACTACAGTATAGTAAATTTAAAACAAATCGGAGAAAAGTTTTCTTCACCCAACGTGTAATTAAACTCTGGAATTCGTTGCCGGAGAAAGTGGTGAAGGCGGTTAGCTTAGTAGAGTTTAAAAAGGGGTTGGACGGATTCCTAAAGGACAAGTCCATAAACCGCTACTAAACGGACTTGGAAAAATCCAAAATTCCAGCAATAACATGTATAGAATGTTTGTACGTTTGGGAAGCTTGCCAGGTGCCCTTGGCCTGGATTGGCTGCTGTCGTGGACAGGATGCTGGGCTCGATGGACCCTTGGTCTTTTCCCAGTATGGCATTACTTATGTACTTACAGTGGTGGAAATAAGTATTTGATCCCTTGCTGATTTTGTAAGTTTGCCCACTGACAAAGACATGAGCAGCCCATAATTGAAGGGTAGGTTATTGGTAACAGTGAGAGATAGCACATCACAAATTAAATCCGGAAAATCACATTGTGGAAAGTATATGAATTTATTTGCATTCTGCAGAGGGAAATAAGTATTTAATCCCTCTGGCAAACAAGACCTAATACTTGGTGGCAAAACCCTTGTTGGCAAGCACAGCGGTCAGACGTCTTCTGTAGTTGATGATGAGGTTTGCACACATGTCAGAAGGAATTTTGGTCCACTCCTCTTTGCAGATCATCTCTAAATCATTAAGAGTTCTGGGCTGTCGCTTGGCAACTCGCAGCTTCAGCTCCCTCCATAAGTTTTCAATGGGATTAAGGTCTGGTGACTGGCTAGGCCACTCCATGACCCTAATGTGCTTCTTCCTGAGCCACTCCTTTGTTGCCTTGGCTGTATGTTTTGGGTCATTGTCGTGCTGGAAGACCCAGCCACGACCCATTTTTAAGGCCCTGGCGGAGGGAAGGAGGTTGTCACTCAGAATTGTACGGTACATGGCCCCATCCATTCTCCCATTGATGCGGTGAAGTAGTCCTGTGCCCTTAGCAGAGAAACACCCCCAAAACATAACATTTCCACCTCCATGCTTGACAGTGGGGACGGTGTTCTTTGGGTCATAGGCAGCATTTCTCTTCCTCCAAACACGGCGAGTTGAGTTCATGCCAAAGAGCTCAATTTTTGTCTCATCTGACCACAGCACCTTCTCCCAATCACTCTCGGCATCATCCAGGTGTTCACTGGCAAACTTCAGACGGGCCGTCACATGTGCCTTCCGGAGCAGGGGGACCTTGCGGGCACTGCAGGATTGCAATCCGTTATGTCGTAATGTGTTACCAATGGTTTTCGTGGTGACAGTGGTCCCAGCTGCCTTGAGATCATTGACAAGTTCCCCCCTTGTAGTTGTAGGCTGATTTCTAACCTTCCTCATGATCAAGGATACCCCACGAGGTGAGATTTTGCGTGGAGCCCCAGATCTTTGGCGATTGACAGTCATTTTGTACTTCTTCCATTTTCTTACTATGGCACCAACAGTTGTCTCCTTCTCGCCCAGCGTCTTACTGATGGTTTTGTAGCCCATTCCAGCCTTGTGCAGGTGTATGATCTTGTCCCTGACATCCTTAGACAGCTCCTTGCTCTTGGCCATTTTGTAGAGGTTAGAGTCTGACTGATTCACTGAGTCTGTGGACAGGTGTCTTTCATACAGGTGACCATTGCCGACAGCTGTCTGTCATGCAGGTAACGAGTTGATTTGGAGCATCTACCTGGTCTGTAGGGGCCAGATCTCTTACTGGTTGGTGGGGGATCAAATACTTATTTCCCTCTGCAGAATGCAAATAAATTCATATACTTTCCACAATGTGATTTTCCGGATTTAATTTGTGATGTGCTATCTCTCACTGTTACCAATAACCTACCCTTCAATTATGGGCTGCTCATGTCTTTGTCAGTGGGCAAACTTACAAAATCAGCAAGGGATCAAATACTTATTTCCACCACTGTATGTACTTATGATTTGACAGGCACTTTTTACCTAGTCATGAAAGCTGAAGTACATTCACTTTTGTGCCCATTTGTTTTTTATTTTGAGGTGGGGTCCTTTTTTAATGGAAAATAATACACACAGTTTTAAAAATGTAGCCAGATCTCGAGATGGGGGGGGGGGCACATTTTGGTCCACCGCCTCACCACCGCCACCCCCCCCTCCCCGCCACCCTTCTGCTCCCCGCTGCTGTACATAACTTTGCTGGCGGGGGTCCCCAACCCCCACCAGTTGAACCCTTCATCCAGTGCTGGTCTCCGGCACCGCCGCATTGCCTGCCCTGCTCTTTGCTTTCTCTTCCCCTCATAGTCTGGCGCGCTTTAAAACGAGTGTGCCGGACGTGAGGGGAAGGAAGAGCAAAGATCAGGGCAGGCTATGCTGCGGGGCCAGAGACCAGCCCTGGATGAAAGGCTTCAGTTGGCAGCGGTTGGAGACCCCTGCCAGCCAAACCAGAGCTTAGAGCAAATTTGAGGGGGGGGGGGGGGCCCGGGCCCCCGTGGCCCCCCATAGCTATGCCACTGGTCAGTACATCTTCTGCCCTGACCTAAATGCTCCTGGAATGCCACCTCTAAATGTGACTAAAAATTGGTTGATTGTGGAACTACACATTGACCGCACATTTTGTCCATTAGATTGTAAGCTCCTTTGAGCAGGGACTGTCCTTCTTTGTTAAACTGTACAGCGCTGCGTAACCCTAGTAGCGCTCTAGAAATGTTAAGTAATAGTAGTAGTTTATAGTCTCACCCAGGGAGGTCTGCTTTCAGATTGCATAGTTACACGCATAAAAATATCTGCCTGAATGGATTTGGAAATGCTGTACAAGTTAGAGCAGGTGTGTTAGGGATCCGAGAGACGATACCGTCTATGTTTTTAGCCATATTCCAACAGGTGAAGCCACAATGGCAAGGCTAAAATGTAGTACATACTACCATTAGGAGAATTCACTGAGGTAGGTATTCAAGGGGTTTAACGGGGCAGGAGAGGGTCCTGCCTAGTTAAACCCCTCTGAACTGACAGGTCACTGATATTCAGCGACACTTAACCCAGTAGGACTGCTGAATATTACCACTAATTGACCATTCCCTAACCGGCTAGGTTAGGTGCAGTCTGGTGGTGGAGTTTGGCCAGAGCCGTGACTTAGCTGGTTAGTGGCGATAATTGGCCTGTTAACCGTCTAAGTAAGGTCATAAAGTTAAGACAGCAAAAAGGCTGTGAGTGACTTATAAACCACTTAACGCCACAGGCTGAATATTACCCCCAGTGTGACATAGTAACATAGTAGATGACGGCAGAAAAAGACCTGCACGGTCCATTCAGTCTGCCCAAGAAGATAAATTCATATGTGCTACTTTTTTATTTGTACTGTTCTCTTCAGGGCACAGACCGTATAAGTCTGCCCAGCACTATCCCTGCCTCCCAACCACCGGCTCTGGCACAGACCATATAAGTCTGCCCAGCACTATCCCCTCCTCCCAACCACCAGCCCCGCCTCCCAACCACCGGCTCTGGCACAGACTGTATAAGTCTGCCCAGCACTATCCCTGCCTCCCACCACTGGCTCTGGCACAGACCGTATAAGTCTGCCCAGCACTATCCCCGTCTCCCAACCACCAACCCTGCCTCCCACCACCAGCTCTGGCACAGACCGTATAAGCCTGCCCAGCACTATCCCCGCCTCCCAACCACCAACCCTGCCTCCCACCACCGGTTCTGGCACAGACCGTATAAGTCTGCCCAGCACTATCCCCTCCTCCCAACCACCAGCCCCGCCTCCCAACTACCGGCTCTGGCACAGACTGTATAAGTCTGCCCAGCACTATCCCTGCCTCCCACCACTGGCTCTGGCACAGACCGTATAAGTCTGCCCAGCACTATCCCCGCCTCCCAACCACCAACCCTGCCTCCCACCACCAGCTCTGGCACAGACCGTATAAGCCTGCCCAGCACTATCCCCGCCTCCCAACCACCAACCCTGCCTCCCACCACCGGCTCTGGCACAGACCGTATAAGTCTGCCCAGCACTAGCCCCGCCTCCCAACCACCAACCCTGCCTCCCACCACAGGCTCTGGCACAGACCGTATAAGTCTGCCCAGCACTATCCCTGCCTCCCACCACCAGCCCCGGCACAGACCGTATAAGTCTGCCCAGCACTAGCCCCGCCTCCCAACCACCAGCCCCACCTCCCACCACCGGTTCTGGCACAGACCGTATAAGTCTGCCCAGCACTAGCCCCGCCTCCCAACCACCAGCTCTGCCACCCATTCTAGGCTAAGCTCCTGACATTAGGGCTTTAATTCTGGTACTGTCATTGATGGTACACATTGAGCTGAAACTGCTTTTATTGGTTGCTATTTTATGTGTATATTTGATAGGCATAGCAGAGATCATGCCTATTAATGTATAAAAAAAAATACAGCTGGAGTCTTTTTTTTTTTTTTCTAATTTCCTCAAAGGTTTTGTGCTGTTAGCAGTTTGCTTATAAATGAAATATGGTGATGAAATTCACTTTTGGTGTGTTTTTCGTGTATAAACGTTCGTTGAACAACTTCTAGAGTAGGTAGGGCATGTCATCGATGGCTGGTTCATACATGGGACCATGAGAATAAAGAGTTAGTCCTCCTTGTCAAGCTTGAGAATAAGACAGGGAAAAAGTGTAAATATGACGAAGTATCTGAACTGCCCACATTTCTGTAAAGTCCATGGAATTTTTACCTGTGGACCTTCCACCAGTTCTCAGAGACAAAGTACACGCACATCTCCTCACCTTTTTTGCACAAGTTATCCCCCTCCCCCCACCCCGAGTAAAATAGCACAGGCAGTTTTGGAAAATCCCAAAGTACATGCACATTATCAAACTCTAGCCCACCCTGCCTTCAGGAGTGCTTGTCCCCTAGTGAGGGTAAAATTATTTGCCCATTGTTTACTTTTACACGCATGTAAGCTGGGGCAGTTTTCAAAAAAGCTAGTTCCCTCAAAGTGCTGTGTTACCTACACAGATAGTTTTGAAAATCGCCCTTCCTTCCTACTATGTGCTGTTACATAGTAACATAGTAAATGACGGCAAAAAAAGACCTGCACGGTCCATCTAGTCTGCCCACAATAAACTCATATGTGTATACCTTACCTTGATTTGTACCTGTCTTTCTGGGCTGTTTGTGATTTTCGCTCTTTCACTTCTAAATGTTCATTTTTGCCAGGTACTGGTGAACTCTACACATTTGGAGAACCTGAGAATGGGAAGCTGGGTTTACCAACTGAATACCTGAAGAACCACAGGGTTCCACAGCTTGTTCCTGGAATTTCTGGCAAGGTGGTTATGGTTAGCTGTGGTGGAGGGCATACGGTGGCTCTGACAGGTATGCTTATTCAGAGCTTTCATCGCTAGGAATGTTTATGTATCTGTATCTAACCTGAGCAGCAATTGATTCTACAAAGTTGGTGTGTTTTACAGTATTTTTTGTCATTTTTTTTGGCTTTTATGAAACGTACAATGCTACATAGTAACATAGTAGATGACGGCAGAAAAAGACCTGCACGGTCCATCCAGTCTGCCCAACAAGATAACTCATATGAGCTACTTTTTGTGTATACCCTACTTTGATTTATACCTGTGCTCTTCAGGGCACAGACCGTATAAGTCTGCCCAGCACTATCCCCGCCTCTCAACCACCAGCCCCGCCTCCCAACCACTGGCTCTGGCACAGACCGTATAAGTCTGCCCAGCACTATCCCCGCCTCCCAACTACCAGCCCCGCCTCCCAACCACTGGCTCTGGCACAGACCGTATAAGTCTGCCCAGCACTATCCCCGCCTCTCAACCACCAGCCCCGCCTTCCAACCACTGGCTATGGCACAGACCGTATAAGTTTGCCCAGCTCTATCCTTGCCTCCCAACCACCGGCTCTGGCACAGACCGTACAAGTCTGCCCAGCACTATCCCAGCTTCCCAACCACCAGCCCCGCCTCCCAACCACTGGCTCTGGCACAGACCGTATAAGTCTGCCCAGCTCTATCCTCGCCTCCCAACCACCAGCCCCGCCTCCCAACCACCGGCTCTGGCACAGACCGTACAAGTCTGCCCAGCACTATCCCCGCCTCCCAACCACCAGTCCTGCTTCCCACCACCGACTCTGGCACAGACCGTACAAGTCTGTCCAGCACTATCCCTACCTCCCAACCACCAGTCCCACTTCCCACCACCGGCTGGCACAGACAGTATAAGTCTGCCCAGCACTATCCACGCCTCTCAACCACCAGCCCCGCCTCCCAACCACCGGCTCTGGCACAGACCGTATACAGTGGTGGAAATAAGTATTTGATCCCTTGCTGATTTTGTAAGTTTGCCCACTGACAAAGACATGAGCAGCCCATAATTGAAGGGTAGGTTATTGGTAACAGTGAGAGATAGCACATCACAAATTAAATCCGGAAAATCACATTGTGGAAAGTATATGAATTTATTTGCATTCTGCAGAGGGAAATAAGTATTTAATCCCTCTGGCAAACAAGACCTAATACTTGGTGGCAAAACCCTTGTTGGCAAGCACAGCGGTCAGACGTCTTCTGTAGTTGATGATGAGGTTTGCACACATGTCAGGAGGAATTTTGGTCCACTCCTCTTTGCAGATCATCTCTAAATCATTAAGAGTTCTGGGCTGTCGCTTGGCAACTCGCAGCTTCAGCTCCCTCCATAAGTTTTCAATGGGATTAAGGTCTGGTGACTGGCTAGGCCACTCCATGACCCTAATGTGCTTCTTCCTGAGCCACTCCTTTGTTGCCTTGGCTGTATGTTTTGGGTCATTGTCGTGCTGGAAGACCCAGCCACGACTCATTTTTAAGGCCCTGGCGGAGGGAAGGAGGTTGTCACTCAGAATTGTACGGTACATGGCCCCATCCATTCTCCCATTGATGCGGTGAAGTAGTCCTGTGCCCTTAGCAGAGAAACACCCCCAAAACATAACATTTCCACCTCCATGCTTGACAGTGGGGACGGTGTTCTTTGGGTCATAGGCAGCATTTCTCTTCCTCCAAACACGGCGAGTTGAGTTCATGCCAAAGAGCTCAATTTTTGTCTCATCTGACCACAGCACCTTCTCCCAATCACTCTCGGCATCATCCAGGTGTTCACTGGCAAACTTCAGACGGGCCGTCACATGTGCCTTCCGGAGCAGGGGGACCTTGCGGGCACTGCAGGATTGCAATCCGTTATGTCGTAATGTGTTACCAATGGTTTTCGTGGTGACAGTGGTCCCAGCTGCCTTGAGATCATTGACAAGTTCCCCCCTTGTAGTTGTAGGCTGATTTCTAACCTTCCTCATGATCAAGGATACCCCACGAGGTGAGATTTTGCGTGGAGCCCCAGATCTTTGGCGATTGACAGTCATTTTGTACTTCTTCCATTTTCTTACTATGGCACCAACAGTTGTCTCCTTCTCGCCCAGCGTCTTACTGATGGTTTTGTAGCCCATTCCAGCCTTGTGCAGGTGTATGATCTTGTCCCTGACATCCTTAGACAGCTCCTTGCTCTTGGCCATTTTGTAGAGGTTAGAGTCTGACTGATTCACTGAGTCTGTGGACAGGTGTCTTTCATACAGGTGACCATTGCCGACAGCTGTCTGTCATGCAGGTAACGAGTTGATTTGGAGCATCTACCTGGTCTGTAGGGGCCAGATCTCTTACTGGTTGGTGGGGGATCAAATACTTATTTCCCTCTGCAGAATGCAAATAAATTCATATACTTTCCACAATGTGATTTTCCGGATTTAATTTGTGATGTGCTATCTCTCACTGTTACCAATAACCTACCCTTCAATTATGGGCTGCTCATGTCTTTGTCAGTGGGCAAACTTACAAAATCAGCAAGGGATCAAATACTTATTTCCACCACTGTAAGTCTGCCCAGCACTATCCCCGCCTCCCAACTACCAGCCCTGCCTCCCACCACCGGCTCTGGCACAGACCGTATAAGTCTGCCCAGCACTATCCCCGCCTCCCAACCACAAACCCCGCCTCCCAACCACCAGCTCTGGCACAGACCGTATAAGTCTGGCCAGCCCTATCCCCGCCTCCCAACCACAAACCCCGCCTCCCACCACCAGCTCTGGCACAGACCGTATAAGTTTGGCCAGCCCTATCCCCGCCTCCCAACTACCAGCCCTGCCTCCCACCACCGGCTCTGGCACAGACCGTATAAGTCTGCCCAGCACTATCCCTGCCTCCCAACCACCAGTCCCGCTGCCCACCACCGGCTCTGGCACAGACCATATAAGTCTTCCCAGCACTATCCCTGCCTCCCAACCACCAGCCCTGCCTCCCACCACCGGCTCTGGCACAGACCGTATAAGTCTGCCCAGCACTATCCCTGCCTCCCAACCACCAGCCCCGCCTCCCGATCTTGACTAAGCTCCTGAGGATCCATTCCTTCGGCACAGGATTCCTTTATGCTTATCCCACGCATGTTTGAATTCCGTTACCGTTTTCATTTTATTTTTATTTTAGCTTCGTGGAAGTAATAGTAGATAAGCTATGGGTAGGATCTTTTTCTATGAAAACAAGCAATTCAGAGAGTCTCGTGTGTGGTTGTATGACTGGGTCTTACATTGAACAAACTCTTCCAGAGCTTTTTGAAAAAATGTAAAACCTTTTCAGTTCCCATACTCAGTAATTCCTGTGCTGCCTAATAATATCTGTCTGTTTTTATCTGCCCAGACCGCCGTGTTTGCGTTTTATTTTATGGCATCTTAAATCTCAATGACCTCTTGTTTTTCTTCAGGTTTTCTTACTAAAACCCTTGTAGGTTAACATAATGAGTTTTTATTTTGGTAATTTCAGAGTTTTTTGTTTTCTCACTGTGCTAAAATAATTCTTTTTTTTTTCTTCCCCTTTGGTGCCACTGCACTGACAGATCAGTTGGTCATCTTTGGGCCCATCTGTATAGAAAGAAAAAAGGAAATGACATTTTTCATTCTCAATTTCCTTTTGATATATTAGAAGCAGATTCAGTTCTGTCCCAGTTCAAACAGATGGTCCATCATATGGTTAACTATTACGGCCAGATTCAGGAAATGAGTTAGGCTTTAAGACCTGCGGTCTGCCCCGGGTGTCAGCTCAGGGAGGGGGTGCTCCCGCACCCTACCTTTAAAAAGAATATCGCGAGGCGCAGCGCCTCGCGCCTGCCCTGCACATAAAAGAAATGTGGACCGTCTGGTCTTCCCTCGCTCTATCTGTCCCGCCCTTCGCTGACGCAACTTCCTATTTCCGCAAGGGCGGGACAGACAGAGCGAGAGAAGGCCCGCCGGTCCACATTTCTTTTACGTGCGCCTCGCCTCCCGATATATTCTTTTTAAAGGTAGGGTGCGGGAGCTGGTCGGGGAGGGGGGTATCATCGTGCTGCACCCGGGGGGGGGGTGCAACGGTGAATCGCCCCGCCCCGGGTGGCAGCCCCCCCTGCTACACCACTGGTTAAGTGTCAAACTTCATGCCCTCAATGACAGTCCTCCCAGGTGTCCAAAAACGTTCTTTTTCATTTTCAAAGAGTTCAGTGCACTTTGTGCCAGCAACATTAATGCGTAGAATATGTTTCGCCAACTCCAAAAAGTGTTCGAATCCACATTTATCCAGTTGCTGACAACATTTTTTGTACTACCCGCCCCGTTTTCCGAATTGTCGAGTACCTCCTTCCTGCACTCTTAAGTGATTCAAACTTATCCGGTCGCCAGCCAGCTGGCGACAGTGGGAGCTGCTGTCCCATTAACTACTCCAAGTAACGCAACACCGTATAAGTCGTTTTTATTTATCCAAGAATTTAATTTGCTGCAACCTTTTGGAAGGGAAAAAGTGGCCATGGAAAATTTGTGCAAATAAACTCTCATGCACAAACGCCCTGTGGGACTTGAGTTTTGCTTGGATGTTGTACCCTTTGCACAAGTATTTGCTGAGCAGGTTCTTCTGAGCAATTTGTTTTCCCTTTAGAAAACTGTAAAAAGTTACAATCCTGGCCAAGCAATGCAACGTAAGCAAACAATGCAGGTTTCTGCATTTTTCTTGCCATATTCTTAGCCAAGTCGTTATTCAGTCAAGGCCTCAATCCATACATATATGCAGATTACATCACGATTTACATCCAGTTCAGGTATAATCTAATGGAAATTATGGACGACATCAGCCACAGCTTCCAAATCGTGCATTCTTGGGCGGATGCTTTTCAATTAAAACTTAATGCTGAAAAAACACAATGTCTTATACTTCACAATATAACACAAGCGAATTCACCACCATAAACACACCTTCCTGTTTTAGACACCCTGAAAATCCTTGGAGTCACCATTGATCGAAATCTCACATTTGAAAGCCATATGAAGAACGTAACCAAGAAGATGTTCCAGTCAATGTGGAAACTTAAAAGATTAAAACCTTTCTTCCCAAGAGGCATTTTTCGCAACCTGGTACAGTCAATGGTGCTTAGTCATCTAGACTATTGCAATGCACTATATGCTGGCTGTAAGGAGCATATCGTCAAGAAACTTCAGACAGCCCAGAACACCGCAGCCAGACTCGTATTCGGAAAGAGAAAATATGAAAGTGCTAAACCCCTGAGAGAGAGGCTACACTGGCTTCCAGTTAACGTACTGTGTTCAAGGTCTGCACACTGGTTCATAAAATCATTCATGGAGATGCACCAGCCTACATGTCAGACCTTATTGACTTGCCACCTAGGAATGCTAATAGTTCAGCATACACATTTCTAAATCTTCACTTCCCAAGCTGTAAAGGTCTAAAATACAAACTAACACATGCGTCCAGCTTTTCCTACATGAGTACGCAGCTGTGGTATGCATTGCCTCTTCACCTGAAATCTATTCACAACCTACTCAACTTTCGAAAATCACTAAAGGCTTTTCTTTTCAACAAGGCATACCATAATGATCTATAATAGGAATTTTAGCACATCACTACTTCCTGATACTCTGTTATATACCGATTTGCTTATATCTATTATGTTACACTTGTTCTTTATGTAATAACAATTGTTTCTTTACTCTTGTATTGCGATTGCCATGATGGAACGTTGTAAGCCACATTGAGCCTGCAAGTGGGTGGGGAAATGTGGGATACAAATGCAACAAATAAATATTTTGGCTCTGATCCTTAGTATTGGAACAATATTTTATAGTTTCTTCTAGGAGTGCATGTTCCAGTAGAGGGAGCTTTAATATTGAAGAGAGAAAATGTGACTTCTTAAAAAATTGTGTTCTGAATTTGTGTGCTTATCATGGGAAAAAAATCTAGAGTTCTCTTTAATTATAGAATTAACAGTTCTGTTGCTGTAGCCACACTTAAGTTCTTCATGGGTAGCTAAACTTTTGTCTTCAGGCTTTTGAAGTAGAGGAGTGTGGACAGAATAGAGCCAGGGTAGGAGGGGATGGATTGGGGACCTACTAAAATGGTGCAGAATTAGTACTTTAATATTTACTGGGTGAGAATTAAAGATCTAAAGAAGCACACTTTAGAAGAGAGAAGAGGGAGAGCACTCAAATAACCTCAAAAATATAAATGTACCAACTGGCAGGCATCTTCCAGTAAAAGGAAGTTCTAGAACAAGGTGATCAAGGCATCAGGTGCAAAATAAGGAAATATCTCTCCCCAGAAAGTGTGGTAGATAACGTGGAACAGTTATATTAGGAATAGCAGAGGCAAGAAACTGTTTTGTGTACTGTTCTCTGAGCATTGGGAGGGAATAGGAAAAAACCTCATTAACAACCATTTGATTACATTTGCATGCGGGAGGCGGGGATAGTGCTGGGCAGACTTATACGGTCTGTGCCAGAGCCGGTGGTGGGAGGCGGGACTGGTGGTTGGGAGGCGGGGATAGTGCTGGGCAGACTTGTACGGTCTGTGCCAGAGCCAGTGGGTGGGAGGCGAGGGTAGAGCTGGGCAGACTTATACGGTCTGTGCCAGAGCCAGTGGTTGGGAGGCGGGGATAGTGCTGGGCAGACTTATACGGTCTGTGCCCTGAAGAGCACAGGAACAAATCAAAGTAGGGTATACACAAAAAGTAGCACATATGAGTTATCTTGTTGGGCAGACTGGATGGACCGTGCAGGTCTTTTTCTGCCGTCATCTACTATGTTACTATGTGTTAGTACACTCTTAAGGTTATCAATAGAAATCAAACAAAATAAAACATGGAAAAGAAAATAAGATGATACCTTTTTTATTGGACATAACTTAATACATTTCTTGATTAGCTTTCGAAGGTTGCCCTTCTTCGTCAGATCGGGTTCTACATGGAATGCTGCTACTCTTTGAGATTCTGCCTGGAATCTTGTCACTCTTTAGCATTCCGGAATCTTGCTGTTCTTTGGGGTTCTGTGTGGAACGTTGCTACTCTTTGAGATTCTGCCTGGAATCTTGTTACTCTTTAGGGTTCCAGAATCTTGCTATTCTTTGGGGTTCTACATGTAGAGAGGTGTGGTAGCCGTGTTAGTCCACTCTTAAGGTTATCAATAGAAATCAAACAAAATAAAACATGGAAAAGAAAATAAGATGATACCTTTTTTATTGGACATAACTTAATACGTTTCCTGATTAGCTTTCGAAGGTTGCCCTTCTTCGTCAGATCGGAAATAAGCAAATGTGCTAGCTGACAGTGTATATAAGTGAAAACATTCAAGCATTACTATGACAGTAAAATAGATACCATTGGAGATTCTACATGGAATGTTGCTACTATTGGAGATTCTACATGGAATGTTGCTATTCCACTAGCAACATTCCATGTAGAAGGCTGCGCAGGCTTCTGTTTCTGTGAGTCTGCGTGCAGGACGTCAGACTCACAGAAGCAGAAGCCTGCGCGGCCACATTGGTGATCTACAAGGGCCGACTTCTACATGGAATGTTGCTACTGGAATAGCAACATTCCATGTAGAATCTATAGAAATCAAACAAAATAAACCATGGAAAATAAAATAAGATGATACCTTTTTTATTGGACATAACAATACGTTTCTTGATTAGCTTTCGAAGGTTGCCCTTCTTCGTCAGATCGGGTTCTACATGGAATGCTGCTACTCTTTGAGATTCTGCCTGGAATCTTGTCACTCTTTAGCATTCCGGAATCTTGCTGTTCTTTGGGGTTCTGCGTGGAACGTTGCTACTCTTTGAGATTCTGCCTGGAATCTTGTTACTCTTTAGGGTTCCAGAATCTTGCTATTCTTTGGGGTTCTACATGTAGAGAGGTGTGGTAGCCGTGTTAGTCCACTCTTAAGGTTATCAATAGAAATCAAACAAAATAAAACATGGAAAAGAAAATAAGATGATACCTTTTTTATTGGACATAACTTAATACATTTCTTGATTAGCTTTCGAAGGTTGCCCTTCTTCGTCAGATCGGAAATAAGCAAATGTGCTAGCTGACAGTGTATATAAGTGAAAACATTCAAGCATTACTATTTCCGATCTGAGGAAGAAGGGCAACCTTCGAAAGCTAATCAAGAAATGTATTAAGTTATGTCCAATAAAAAAGGTATCATCTTATTTTCTTTTCCATGTTTTATTTTGTTTGATTTCTATTGATAGGCTTTTGAAGCAATCCTGATATTTTCTTATATAGAGCCTAAATGGCAAATGAGAAGCAACGTAGGGAAGAATTAGCAAGAGAGTTTTACTCTGACACGTGTGTGTATGTGAGAGTATGGTGTTTATTTTAGAAGCTCTGTTCTTGCTTTGGATGTTTAAAAAAACAGCATTTAGACATCTAAATCCCAGTATTTTAATAAAGCCAGCTTATGGATGTCTAAAGCTGCAGTACATCAATATGGCAAGGGGTATGGTCTAAGCATGTTTTGGGAGGGGCCAAAATATAGATGTCCATCTCTAATTTCAGAAAGGGAAGGGACGTCAGTCTAAAATGACGGACGTTGTTATATAGACCTGGCACTTGTCACATCAGGGATACAGAAAGGTGCTCTGATTCAGCAGCTGTCCACTGGAGGGATTAAGGCACATCACCTCCTTAATCCCCCCCGAGTGATTTGTCTACCCTTCCTCCCCCAAATGTGAAACTGCCAAGGGACAATCAGGCTATGTGACAGCAGGGGCGTAGCCAGACAGCAGATTTTGGGTGGGCCTAGTCGAGAAGTAGGTGGGCACCAAGTGTTCTCCTCCCCCCCCCCCCCCCCTCTGATGCAACTACCAACCCTCCCCTCATGCTGTCTTAAGCTCCACCACCCCTCTCTTTACCACTTTTAATCACCAACAAATCTAGAACCAGGAACCCCTCTCCCCCAGTGTCCTCCACCTTCTCTCCCCATCCCCTTCCGACCTATAGGAAATCTGGAGCAATCATGCCATGTATAAAGGAATTCACCCCTGGGTCCACATCATTCATATTGAAATATTCTCCAAGGACAAGCAAGTCACATGATTCTCACATTAGCGCATGGCCGTTAATTCAGACAGTGGAAAATCAGCCGTTTTATTGCTGCAGTAAAAATGACCTTAGCACATGGGAAAGACCCAATATAAGGGGGCACACTGAGGTCAATTTTTACTGCAGTGTAGTAAAAGGATCCCTTAGAGGCATATTTTCAAAGCACTTACCCTTCCAAACTTCCATAGAAACCGATGGAACTTTGGAAGGCTAAGTGCCTTGAAAATATGCCTCTTAGTGATTTAAACCACTATGCTATGCCTTTGATAGCTACAGGTGGATGGCAAGAAAATGTAATAAATAAAGTAGTTGAGTTACTAACTTGAAAGAAAATGACATACGAAGTCTGAAAAGGTACATTCAGTTGATCTCAGAGTGACAGTGATAAGATATGTGCAGTGGATGACAATCTGGGTGTGAGTGACTAGCAAGTTAGTCCCTTTTTACTCATTGAAACTTGAGAGAAGAGCCAGGTTTCACCTGCTTCCCAAAGTAGAGGAATCTTACATTAGGTGAATGGAAGCTGCACTGTCTTAGATCCTTTTGAATTCTATTTGATGTAGGAATAAGACATCAAACAGCAGTAGATCACACTTTTTAACTGGACTCCTTTCATAAATTGTAATCAGCCTACATATAGTTATCATCATTCAATGTTTCTGCCCTATCTCAAGATTGATTCAAAGCGGATTACAACACAAGAAGTTAACTGTTAAGAATTACTTCAATTAAATCAATTCAGTTGTATTCCCAAGTGGACCCATGTGACAGCCACCCATCTTTTTTTAAATTTTTTATTTTTTATTTTTTAATTATTTTATATTTTTTTAATTTTTATTTTTTTGTTACTTTTTACTTTTTGTTTTAAATTTCTACTTTCCTCTTTCAGAGGGTGATATGTACACTTTTGGCCTTGGTCAGTTTGGACAGCTGGGACATGGCACATTTACATTTGAAGCGTCTGTACCAAAAGCTGTGGAGCAACTAAGAAAGCAGAAGGTCCAATTTGTTGCCTGTGGAGAAAATCATACAGCGGTTATAACAGGTCTGTACCTAGAATATGCTGAATGGGTCCAATAATTTATCTTTTTATTATATCAGGTTATGATTACTGTGTTCAATTCTGGTCGCCGCATCTCAAGAAAGATATAGTAGAATTGGAAAAGGTGCAGCGAAGGGTGACTAAAATGATAGCGGGGATGGGACGACTTCCCTATGAAGAAAGACTAAGGAGGCTAGGGCTTTTCAGCTTGGAGAAGAGACGGCTGAGGGGAGACATGATAGAGGTATATAAAATAATGAGTGGAATGGAACAGGTGGATGTGAAGCATCTGTTCACGCTTTCCAAAAATACTAGGACTAGGGGGCATGCGATGAAACTACAGTGTAGTAAATTTAAAACAAATCGGAGAAACATTTTCTTCACCCAACGTATAATTAAACTCTGGAATTTGTTGCCGGAGAAAGTGGTGAAGGCGGTTAGCTTAGCAGAGTTTAAAAAGGGGTTGGACGGTTTCCTAAAGGACAAGTCCATAAACCGCTACTAAATGGACTTGGAAAAATCCAAAATCCCAGGAATAACATGTATAGAATGTTTGTACGTTTGGGAAGCTTGCCAGGTGCCCTTGGCCTGGATTGGCCGCTGTCGTGGACAGGATCATGGGCTCGATGGACCCTTGGTCTTTTCCCAGTATGGCATTACTTATGTACTTATGTGTTGATGAGGGGTGGGGAAGGAAAACTGACTTACGTAGTTTGCATTCATCATGTGAGCTTCTGGTATCATGTTTCTGCTTATTAAAAATGTGAGGAAGTTAATAAAAAATAAATGTCTGTAGCTGGTCCAAAAGTGGTGGTGAGAATGCTACAGCACCAGAGAAGTCACCTTCACTTTAGTGCTGGATCCTTGCTCCTCAAGGTATAATTGGATGGCCGACCATGGTCGTTGGTAGTGGATGGCTTTGCTCTGTTGCCAGCTGGGGGAACTTCACTCTCACCTCAGAAACTAGATATGCCCTCCCACTTTTGATATGCCTGCTCCTTGCTAACCAATGTACACGTGCATTGTGGGTAGCTCGAGACTCGTCCTTATCGTGTTACTTTAAAAATCCATTCTTCCAAATCCCATCTGCTTACAGCAGTAGCATTACCCAAATTATCTTGGAATCAAAAGCTAAAGGCTGTGGGTCACTAGTTACTGTGTTTGAAATTATGCAGTCTGACTCCCTGATGGGTAGGACTTGTCTTCGTTTTAATAAATCACTAACAGTTAAATTTAGAAGTCTGAGCAGGTTGTGAGATGCCATCCTTAAAAATGTTGGCCTGAGATTAGGAGGTATGTAAATACTCATGGAACAATAGACTGACAGTTGTATCAGAGGAAAGAATTTTGGAAGTCACCCCTCTTTAGAAAATAGTCTTTCGGGGTTTAGCGGTCATATAGAGGAAATTGTGAGGAGAGGGATAGATGGACATTAAGGGCAATTGTATAAAGTACATGCAAACGTTTATGCGCCAAATCTGTGCATATGTCGTCAGAATAATTAATAGGTACTTCAGATCCCTATGAAGAAAGACTAAGGAGGCTAGGGCTTTTCAGCTTGGAGAAGAGACGGCTGAGGGGGAGACATGATAGAGGTATATAAAATAATGAGTGGAATGGAACAGGTGGATGTGAAGCGTCTGTTCACGCTTTCCAAAAATACTAGGACTAGGGGGCATGCGATGAAACTACAGTGTAGTAAATTTAAAACAAATCAGAGAAAATGTTTCTTCACCCAATGCATAATTTAAACTCTGGAATTCGTTGCCGGAGAACGTGGTGAAGGCGGTTAGCTTGGCAGAGTTTAAAAAGGGGTTAGACAGTTTCCTAAAGGACAAGTCCATAAACCACTACTAAATGGACTTGGGAAAAATCCACAATTCCAGGAATAACATGTATAGAATGTTTGTACATTTGGGAAGCTTGCCAGGTGCCCTTGGCCTGGATTGGCCGCTGTCGTGGACAGGATGCTGGGCTCGATGGACCCTTGGTCTTTTCCCAGTGTGGCATTACTTATGTACTTATGATCTGCACCAGTACTGATGTAAGAAACAGACATACACATGGGCGGTGAATCATACTTAACAGAATACTATGTTAAGTGCATACTTATGATACTTAGATTCACATGATTACACCAGCTCTATGGCTGTCATAAGAGCTCGTTCCTAAATTATAGGTGTCTATTTCTCCTGTAAAGGAAAGTAGAGACCTACATTCCAGTAGGCTCCTACTAGGTGCCCAGTTACAGAATTGCTCCCTAAGGGGTAGTTTTATAAAGACACAGAAAAGACCTATTACAAAATTGTGGTGTAGGTACATTGGCAACGAGATTGCATATGTTTATATGCACTAAATAGTACTTGTAGAGGGAGAGATACCCAAATTCATAAAAATGTACAAAATATAAATAGAGGGTTCTCGTTTGCAACTTGCGCACGCACAGACGTTACAGGAGGAAAAGCCTCGAGAAGCTCCTAGACTTATTCAACAGCCTTACAGGAGCGGGACTTCATCATCATCAGCAAAAACCTCCTTAGTTTATTAGAACAGTCGCTTGAACGGAAAAGAAATTTTTCTGGCCTGTGATCCTGAAGCACTTAATCGAAACGCTGGCCATCGTTGATGCGGTCGGTTGACGAAATCCAGAGAAAAGGAGACACCTGACATCCAAAGCTAAGTTTTGCTTTATTGATTACTGGGCTGTTTTGATTTTTGAGAACAGTAGAGACCTGACAGCCAAAGCTAAATTCTGTTAGAAAGATTCATGGACTGGTCTAATAAACTAAGGAAGTTTTTGCAGATGATAGAAACATAGAAACATGATGGCAGATAAAGGCCATATGATCCACCAAGTCTGCCCATCCTCTGTAACCCCTAATTCTTTCTGTTCCTAAGCCATCCCACATGCTTATCCCAAGCCTTTTAAAATTCTGGAACAGTCCTCGAGTCCAACACCTCCACCGGGAGGCCATTCCATGCCTCCACCACCCTTTCTGTGAAATAATACTTCCTTAGGTTACTCCTAAGCCTATTTCCTCTTAACTTTGTCATATGCCCCCTCATTCCACAGCTCTCCTTCATTTGAAAAAGGGACTCTTCCTGTACATAAATGCCCTTGAGATATTTAAACGTTTCTATCATGTCTCCTCTCTCCCTCCTCTCTTCCAGCGTATACATGTTGAGGTTCATAAGCCTGTCCCTATAATTTTTGCATTCAAGACCACTTACTAATTTCGTAGCCGCCCTCTGGACCGACTCCATCCTGTTTATATCTTTCCGTAGGTGCGGTCTCCAGAACTGCACACAGTACTCCAAATGAGACCTCACTAGAGACTTATACAACGGCACTATCACCTCCTTTTTCCTGCTGGTCATGCCTCTCTTTATGCACCCAAGCATCCTTCTGGCTTTGGCCGTCGCTTTTTCTATGATGATGAAGTCCCGCTCCTGTAAGGCTGTTGAATAAGTGTAGGAGCTTCTCGAGGCTTTTCCTCCTGTAACGTCTTTGCATGCGCATGTTGCAAAAGAGAACCCTCTATTTATATTTTGTATAATGTTCCCAGGGACAGATGTGCTATGTACACCCAGACTGTGTAAAATGTATGTACACATTTACACCAACTTCGCAGCAGGTGTAAAATGTGTGTGTTGACATTTGCAATGGAGGGGCTAGTTCTGGGTGCCTCCTATGTTACCTCTTTGAAATAGGCATCTGCTTATAAAATCAGGCCCTAGGATTCTAAACTGATGAAGTTGTTTCTTGATTATGCTTATTATTAATCACTTTTGAGTTTTCTGATAGTGGCTTATAAATCAATATGAATAAAATTGGGAAGATATCATAGAATGCTTGGTTACCCACTTAGTGCTGCCAAACTGTACTCAAGTCTGCTTGCATTTGCATATGTGGCCCTGTTCAGGCATCTCCCGTCCACTCGCTGGGTTTCCATTTGTCTCTGGGCATGTACCCTCAAACCTTTGCTTAGTGGGTTTTAGATACACATAGTTTCAAGAGATGACACCCACAGACCCAAGCACACAAACATACTGGCATTGCTCAGTAATTTCTATGAGTCATTGATCATACATAGAGCTAACAAATTAAGTAATTTACATGTTCACTTTTCCCCCTTAATAAATAAAAAAATTGGGGGGCGGGGGGAAACCCCCATGCTAGCTCATATTTTATTTATTTATTTATTTATTTGTAGCATTCGTATCCCACATTTTCCCACCAATTTGCAGGCTCGATGTGGCTTACATTTGCCGTAATGGCGGTTGCCATTTCCGGGTAACAGATTTACAAATGGTCGTACGTTAAGGTGGATACATACATAATAACATACATGGAATATGATATATATAGAACAGAACATGGTATCAATATATATAAATGGCGAGTGTCGTACTCACTCGCAAATGCACAGTAGAGACCCTCTCTGCCCCGCCCCCGCGTCAATATGTGATGTCAAAGGCGGAACAGAGAGGGTCTCTACTGCGCATTTGCGAGGGACACCACCGTCGCTAAAGCTCCCCCCACACCCGGAGTCGCCGCTGCCACCACCCACCACCTTCCACCCGGTCGGGCCCGCACTCCGCTATTGAAACAGCGAGGGCACGCAGCACACAGCTCTGCTGAGCTGCCGTCGGCTTTCCTTCTTCTTCTCTGCCTGTGTCCCGCCCTCAATGACGTTACATCACACGAGGGCGGGACACAGGCAGAGAAGAAGGAAGGCCACGGCAGCTCAGCAGTAGAGCTGTGTGCTGCATGCCCTCGCTGTTTCAATAGCGGAGCGAGGGCCCGACCGGGTGGAAGGTGGGTGGCGACGGCTCCGGTGGGGTGGGGGGGACGAACTCGGAGGGGGAGCGGCAGCGGCGAACTCGGCGGTGGGGTGGGGGGCCTTTCAACCCCCCCCCCCCCCTTCCTATACTAGCCCGTTTTTACGGGCTGAACGGCTAGTAGTTTATAAACTTAGCAGGTCAATATTCAAACGCTATGGTCAACATACTAACACCAGCTATACATTTAAATATTCTGTATATTCAGCGACTCTATGCTGAATATATGTGGACAGTGGTGACTGGTGATGGCTCTAGGAATAGCAATGTTCTGCTGCTATCTGTCTAGCTATGTTCTTTAAATTAAGAAAGCTTGTTTGCCTATTTGCCGGTCTAAATTTATTTGTGTAACTATACAAATGGCGGCTGGATATTGCTCACAATCGGTACAGTTTGGTGGAGTGCCGTGCTTCGCCTCTCTCTCCTCCTTGGTCCTATCCAGATATTGCTGCTGGAAATCAGTGCTAGGGTGCTAATACTGTCTGCTGCTCTAAGGGGTAAGTGCTTTTGAATATTGACCTACAAATCACTAGCAGGGGGTGGTGGTCAGTGGCAAAGTACGTATATTCACTGCAGCTGAATAAATTCAATTTAAACACTGAAATAGAAGGCCGATTGCTGTTTGAAAAAATCCTGCCCATAGTTTTGAGGTTTTTTTTTTTTTTATCTGAGACCAAAACTGGGAAAAAATGGACATTTTAGAAAACTTTTCAACCTCAAAAAAAATCTTTTCTAGGCTTTCACATATCTAAAAAGAGCAAGGAAATAAGAATTTATTCAGTAATTAATGCCGAAGAAAGTTCAATGACATCAAGTCCAGAGGAGGCTGTGTGGACATGTGACTGGCCTTTGGTTATGTTTGCTTTTCTGTACTTATAGTCAAGACTGTACAGAGTTCAAGCCATTTTGTAGCCAGTGCCCTCAGGGTCTGTGTTTTGTAAAACCAATTATAGCACAGAGCACTGGCACGCTAATAACTATTTGATATTAGTTTCATAAAGAGCAACCTTAAAACTTTCTGTAGACAGCTGAAGGAGCATGCAGCCTGGTTAACTCCTTCAGGCCTGGCTGTCACAAAAAGGCTTCAGAACAGTGCAGATATTCACTCATCCTAATCAGGATAATTCCCATGAAGTAACAGACATTTACAAGAAGGTAGAGGAAGACACAGGTCTCAGGAAATCACAATACCACGTTAACACCTTTTTCACCACATAATGCACGTTTTTGTGGCCTGAATCAAACTTGATAAAAGACGATTTATTATAAATATTCTATATTGTATATATTCAAGTAAAGCTTTTGAAAGAGAAAGATACTTTTACCTCAGTTAATTAGAGAATGCAGTGACTTATAGAGAGAGTGTTGTGGAAATATATTATCTTCACGTTTTGTTGTGATCTCTCTTCTTCTCTTGATCTTTGCTTACAGATACAGTTCTGGTTTAGACAAGTAACTTCTCTTTAATTGTTAGGCAATGGCCTGCTGTTTACATTTGGAGATGGACGACATGGCAAATTAGGACTAGGAGACGAGATTTTCACCAATCAGTTCACACCTACATTATGTTCTAATTTTTTGAAGTTTACCGTCCATTTGGTAAAGTATTTTTTTTTTCTTGGGTTTTGTTTTCTTTGTAAACTTTTTGTTTGTTGGTTTGACATGTTCTCTGCCTGATGCTATGACTCTGTTCTGTGTATATATATATTTTTTTTCTCATCAGATGCAACATTTTCATTTGTTTCAGCACTGCAGCTGTTGGGTGCGATTTTCTAGTAGGGAGTTCCAGTTGTGGAACGGAGTAGATGCTATACTAATGGATGATTTTCTGTAGAAGTGCCTCTGTAAATGCTTTACAGTGCCATGTACTGACTGTAGAACAAAAATTATGATCCCGCAATCAATCCCTGGTAAAAATCACAATATCAAATGTCCAAAGAACCAGAGAGTCATAAAAACAGAGTAAGATATAGATAGAAAAGAAGATCAACCCGACACTCTCAAAAAAAAAAAGATCCACACTGGACCATCAATACTCACCAGAAACTGTTACAAAATTAATCAAATTTATTTTAACTCACAACTACTTCCGCTTTAACAATGATATCTATCTACAAATAATGGGCACTGCGATGGACACCAGAACAGCACCCCAGTATGCCAACCTTTTTATGGCTGAGCTGGAAGAGACATTTCTGAATACACACCAGACCAAACCTCTAAAATACTACCGGTACATCGATCACATTTTTATGATTTGGACGGAGGGGGAAGAAACTCTGAAACAATTTTACTATTCCTTCAATACATACCATTCTACCATCGGATTCAAAATTGACTACTCCCTAGAAAAAGTCAATTTTTTGGACACCACAGTCTCAATCAGTGATGGCTGTATACAAACATCTATATACAAGAAACCCACAGACAGATGCAGCTACCTCCACAACTCCAGCTTCCATCCTTCACATACAAAAAGATCCATTATTTACAGCCAAGCCACAAGATACCACCGTATCTGCTCGGACCCAGGGGTTAGAGACAGACACCTCTATCAAAAGAAAAGTTTTGTGTAGATGGAGAGTTCTCAGAGTATAAACTCACCCAAACGAGACTACACTGAAGTGATTTATGTCTCTTAAGGGTGGACAAGCTTCTCGATCATAGAACTTCTCCGTGGTTTAATTTTTTGTGTAAACAAAACCACATAACTGTGCTCTCTTCACCAAAAAGTGAATAACTTAATTTGAAAATTCTAAAAATTATCCAAAAGTGTCTGAGTTGATCAATTCTATCTATAACTCCATTTCTCCTCATACATTTTTTTTCAAACATTTGAGGCCACCTTTTAAGCCTTCAATGTTTATAATAGCAATAAGTCACTTATCGTTTTGTAGCAAACCGTTCCCCTTCTGGGTGTTCAATAAATCCAATATAATCTCTATACCGTATTTCCCCGAAAATAAGACACTGTCTTATATTAATTTTTGCCCCCCAAAATGCGCTAGGTCTTATTTTCAGGGGCTGTCTTATTTTTCGTGGAAACATCGGGGTTGGATCGGGGTTGGCTCGCCCGCCCTCCGTCGCTCCCGGAACTAACCTTAAACGCCTCCTTTCACCTTCGCAGCAAGCAGCAGCAGGGCAGGCCACTCATTCCTTCCGTGTCCCGCCCTCGCCTGATGTAACGTCCGCGAGGGCGGGGCACGGAAGGAAGGAGAGGTCTGCCCTGCTGCTGCTTGCTGCGAAGGTGAAAGAAGGCATTTAAGGTTAGTTCCGGAAGCGACGGAGGATGGGTGGAGGGGGGGGCCCAGTGACCTCGGGTGGGGGGGGGGCAGCCCGGGGGCGGCCTTGTCCGGCTCTCAGCGGCCCTGTTTTCTAACAAAAATTTGCTAGGTCTTACTTTCGGGGGAGGCCTTATATCTACCAATTCAGGAAAATCTCTACTAGGTCTTATTTTCGGGGGATGTCTTACTTTCAGGGAAACAGGGTATATAAAAGGCACCACCAACGTTCTAAATGAAGCCTCCAGCCAGAAGTGTGAAGGGGGAGAGATATCCGGTTTCCCCATGAGTGTTTGCCCCGCCCTCGCTCTCTCTGTAACACAAACAGTGAAGAAAAACACAGCAAAGCACGAAATCAAATCGCTCTCTGAGGGGGGAGGGAAGAGAGGGCAGAAGCCCTCACTATCTCTGTAACAGAAACACAGCAGAGCAGGAAACTTAACACTGAAGGACTCGACTCCGAGGGGGGAGGGGACAGAGAGCAGAGGGGAAGGGAGAGAGGGCAGGGACACACACACTCCCACGTGCACACAGAAGAAAACCTTGCTAGCCCCCGTTTCATTTGCATCAGAAATGGGGCTTTTTTACTAGTCTTCAATATTACACTCCAGCGGGGCAAGATGTAACAGTTGCTTAATCCTTGTCCTTTCCAAATACTT
The DNA here is from genome assembly GCF_901765095.1 of Microcaecilia unicolor. Classification (NCBI taxonomy): domain Eukaryota; kingdom Metazoa; phylum Chordata; class Amphibia; order Gymnophiona; family Siphonopidae; genus Microcaecilia; species Microcaecilia unicolor. The sequence continues at coordinate 361,593,124 of NC_044034.1, read as the reverse complement.
TAATTCCTTGTGAGGACTCCCCCAACAGTTTAGTTGTCCTCATATCAAAGCGCCGCTTGCGTTCTTAATAAATCATACAGAGTCCGACACTGCAGGGTTTCATGAAAACTTCCTCCGGAACTCAAATATGATATAAACAAGAATAAAGTAAAGAAAAGTTGCCTCTGCCACATTGCAGTGTTGGACGGAGAAGTTCTATGATCGAGAAGCTTGTCCACCCTTAGAGACATAAATCACTTCGGTGTAGTCTCGTTTGGGTGAGTTTATACTCGGAGAACTCTCCATCTACACAAAAAATTTCTTTCGTTATAAATTTTGAGAGTGTCTGGTTGAGAGTGTCAGATATATGTTCTTACATGCTTCCACTATTCATGATGTATTGGCCACATTGAGCCTGCAAAGAGGTGGGAAAATGTGGGATACAAATGCAATAAAATAATAAATAAATCTTCTTTTCTGTCTATATCTTACTCCGTTTTTATGACTCTCTGGTTCTTTGGACACGTACTGACTGTAGAGCATGTGCCATGCATGATTGAGAAATGTGAAAAGACCAACCAACTGGAGGAGTAAGGGGAACAATGATACATTTCAAAAAGGGGAAGAAGAAGTCCTAAGCACAACTTGTTGTTAGGAAGGTATTGGGAGGTTTTTAGTGGAAAGGTAATTTATAGCAGGTCACGATGTGTGGTTCCTCTTTCTGTACTACGTAGAATGGGATCGTACTTCAGAGAGAGAGAGCCATAACATCTGAAACACTTTTTGCCCCCTGCCAGTTCAAAAAACTGTTTTAGGGTGAATAATATGAATCTGGGTTTGGAAGTTGTTTGTCCACTGCCAGACATATGCAGTCAACGCTAACTTGGACACATTTTCCTGCGCAGTACAGAACGTGCTACCATGTGACTAATTTTTTTTTTTTTTGTAAGTGTTATGCTTTGTTTGGCTATTCTCAATGCTACATTTTGGAATTCTTTATGTAAACATTCTACAAAACAAAGTTGAAGAACATATTTTTTTCCAGAAATCTTATAAAAAAAATAACATTGGCTCTGTTTAAGCACTTTTGAGCTTACTTTTTTTCTAAAACAGAGGTAATGGAGGGAAGTAATGTGGTAGACCTGGGTAAAAGGGTAAAGTATGAGGGCCTAAAATGTACTTTTTTTTTTTTTTTTTGTTACATTTGTACCCCGTGCTTTCCCACTCATGGCAGGCTCAATGCGGCTTACATGGGGCAATGGAGGGTTAAGTGACTTGCCCAGAGTCACAAGGAGCTGCCTGTGCCTGAAGTGGGAATCCAACTCAGTTCCTCAGGACCAAAGTCCACCACCCTAACCACTAGGCCACTCCTCCACTGTTGCTACTATTTGAGATTCTACATGGAATGTTGCTATTCCACTAGCAACATTCCATGTAGAAGTCGGCCCTTGCAGATCACCAATGTGGCCGCGCAGGCTTCTGCTTCTGTGAGTCTGACGTCCTGCACGTATGTGCAGGACGTCAGGCTCACAGAAACAGAAGCCTGCGCAGCCTTCTACATGGAATGTTGCTAGTGGAATAGCAACATTCCATGTAGAATCTCCAATAGTATCTATTTTATTTTTGTTACATTTGTACCCTGCGCTTTCCCACTCATGGCAGGCTCAATGCGGCTTACATGGGGCAATGGAGGGTTAAGTGACTTGCCCAGAGTCACAAGGAGCTGCCTGTGCCAGGAATCGAACTCAGTTCCCCAGGACCAAAGTCCACCACCCTAACCACTAGGCCAATCCTCCACTGTTGCTACTATTTGAGATTCTACATGGAATGTTGCTATTCCACTAGCAACATTCCATGTAGAAGTCGGCCCTTGCAGATCACCAATGTGGCCGCGCAGGCTTCTGCTTCTGTGAGTCTGACGTCCACGTATGTGCAGGACGTCAGACTCACAGAAACAGAAGCCTGCGCAGCCTTCTACATGGAATGTTGCTAGTGGAATAGCAACATTCCATGTAGAATCTCCAATAGTATCTATTTTATTTTTGTTACATTTGTACCCTGCACTTTCCCACTCATGGCAGGCTCAATGCGGCTTACATGGGGCAATGGAGGGTTAAGTGACTTGCCCGGAGTCACAAGGAGCTGCCTGTGCCTGAAGTGGGAATCGAACTCAGTTCCTCAGGACCAAAGTCCACCACCCTAACCACTAGGCCACTCCTCCACTCTTTTAATATGCTGCTGTATTTTCAAATTCAAATTTATGGCAACTGATGCATCAAAGTGTCAGGTTCACTGCCCTGAAGGTGTCGGTTTATCCACAGAGCACAAGTACCTAGATTCCAAACAGTGATCCTGCTAATGCATTTCAGTTGTCTTTTGGAGGGGGCTGTTCAGCTTTTACACTCATCCAGAAAGCTACACGTTTTGTTTAAGTGTTGTAAATGTGTGTCCACTTGAGCAAGATTGGATCTGCTACACTCATTTGAGGAATAATCCAATATTTGGCAGCTAAGATTTAATGCTAAAAAATGCAGGGTCATTTTCCCTTCTCTGTCTCTCAGCTCTGGTCCCGCCCTTGCAGAAACAGGAAATGAGGGCGGGACCAGAGCTGAGAGACAGAGAAGGGAAAACTGAAGTAAGTGCCGAGCCTGCACGCTTTTTACCGCGCAAGATAAGTCAGGATGACTTAAAATTTGGAGGGAGGAGGCTTGGAACTGGAAGGGAGGGAGGGAGGGAGGGACGACGACCCTGGAACTGGGAAGAAGGGACGGGGGACCCTGGAACTGGGAGGGAGGGAGTATCCTGGAACTGAGAGGGGGGGAGACCCTGGAATAGGGAGGGAGAGAGGGGGAACGCTGGAACTTCCCTTAAAAACATTAATGGCAGAAGGTGATTACCTTGAGAAATGGGCTTTTTTTTACTAGTCCTGAATAACAAAGACTGATCAGCTAACAGTGTCCCAGCTATCACATATATACCCTTTGTAAGTTTTGTTTCTCCTAAATCATGTGATTTCCCCTAAACTAGAAGCAGCAAACCAAAAAGTAGCCTGTGCCATATATGGATTGTTCCTGTATTATACCAATCTCTCCTGATGTGTGTTTACGTGAACACTCAGTGGCCATTGGTTAATTAGCTATCAGTTCTGTGTGTCTGTAGTCACAGAACAAAAAATACATATAACAATACCCTTGTGTCCTCTCACCCCAAGACTGAAACATTAGGCTCACTGTATCCTCAGTCTCTCAGCACGTCCCAAGGTTATATCCACATTATATGAAAGGCATACTCAGCTCCAGCCAAATGTGCATCTTTGAAGTGTCTGTTCTCAGCTCCTGAGAAAGCACTGATTGTTACAAAGATGCTGAGTTATTAGGCTAACATGTGAGAACCAAACAGAGCAATGTCAGGCGTAGGCTTTAGTAACAGGCCTAGCATAGGAAGGAATATACATTATGAACCTCAGCATGTATACACTGGAAGAGAGGAGGGAGAGAGGAGATGTGATAGAGATGTTTATATGTCTCGGGGGCATTAATGTACAAGAAGTGACATCATGTCAGCTAAACAGCTGTGATTGGCTGACAGAAACTTGGAGGGACTTAATGGAAAGGGAAGGATGTCTAAACAGCTGATTCATGTGGTGCAGTGCTTAGAGCACTGGCCTGGGAATCGGAAGGTGGCTGGTTCGAATATCCCTTTTACTATTTTTTTAATTTGGACGTCCCCAACTGCACTTGCATGTTTTTTTTTTCTTCCGATGTTTGCTCTCTGCATGGGTCCGGGCAGCACCAACTAAACTAAATTTGCTCGGGGGACCTGCATACTGCTGTCATGGAGCTTGGGATGATATTTGAAGCTGGCATCTCAGGGGGACCAGTACACTACCAATGCTGGCCCCTCCCATGACCAAATGCCTTGGATTTGTTCGTTTTGAGCTGGGGCGCTTTGGTTTCGATTATCGCTGAAAAACGAAAACGCCTAGCTCAAAAAACGCCCAAATCCTGTGCATTTGCCCGGCACAAACCGTATTTTCGAAACTAAAGATAAACGTCCATCTTTTTCGAAAATACAATTTGGCCCGCCCCTTCACGGACCCGTTCTCGGAGATGGACGTTTTTACAAATGGGCGTTCGCGTTCGATTATGCCCCTCCAAAGGTCCATCTAACCCAGCATCCTGTTTCTGTGGCCAATCCAGGCCCTAAATTCTTGACAGGATCCCAAAAAATAGCAAGATTCCATGTTATTTTTCCCCAGGGATAAGCAGTGGTTTTTCCCAACTCTGCCTTAATAATTGTTTATAGGCTTTTCCTCCAGGAATTTGTCCAAACCTTTTTTTAAACCCAGCTATACCAATTGACTTTACCACATTCTCCAGCATCACGTTTCAGAGCTTAACTATGTGTATGAGTGAAAATATTTTCTCAGATTTGTTTTAAATGTACTAATTAGTAACTTCATGGTATGTCCCCTAGTCTTTGTACTTTTTGAAAAAGTAAATAATCAATACGTGTTTACCTGTTCCTTTCCATTCAGGATTTTATAGACCTCAAGGTATCTTCCCTTAGCCATCTGTTCTCCAAATTGAAGAGCCCAACCTCCCTAGCCTTTTCTCATACAAGACTTATTCTGTCATTTTGGTCACCGTTCTCATTACCTTTTCTAATTTTCCTATATCTTTTTTTGATATGCAAGGATTAGAATTTCACAGAATACTTACAGTAAGATGCTGTTTCACCATGGAGAGATACAGAAGCATTATGGAATTCTCTCTTCCTCTCCTAATAATAATATTCTGTTTGATTTTTTGGCTACTGCCACACAACGAACAGATTTCAACATGTCCACAGTGAGACTTAGTCATTGCCAAAAGGTTGTGACCAAGCTGTTTTAACTGTACCACACTGGGTTCTTGAGAAGAAGAGGACATTTCTCTGGCAGTTGTTTTCTGTTCTTTGGCTGCTGGAGAGGTAGCAAGTCCAGTGACCTCAATTAGGTGCTAACTAAGGTGTGGAGAAGTAGAAAATTTGCATAGGTTGCTGAGTTAGCTTCAAGGAGCCTGTTTAAAAAAGGCCCCTTAGATTCAAAACTGTATAAAGAGGAAAGGTCCCACTGAACTTTCTTTCTGAGAAGTTCTGAGAGAAGAGGACATTTCTCTGGTAAGTGAACACTATTTTGCTTTGTGCTTTGGGAACTTAAAGATTGGGGTCTAAATTAAAGGAGGAATTGTAGGTTAGTGATAGGCAAAATAAAAATATAAAAAAGCAGATTCTATCAACTAATCTCCATAGTCTTTTCCCCTTAGTTTTAAAAACTTTGTATCACAGTATTAACAGATAGATAGACTCTAGCAGGCACAGCATAATGAATGTCAAGTCAAATGCAAAGCGCTGATAAGGAAGGCTAAGAGGGACTTTGAAAAAAAGATTGCGTTGGAGGCCAAAACACATGGTAAATTTTTTTTTTTTAGGTATATTAAAAGCAGGAAGCTGACAAAAGAATCGGTTGGACCGCTAGATGACCGAGGAGTATAAGGGGCGATCAGGGAAGACAAAGCCGTAGCGGAGAGATTAAATGAATTCTTTGCTTCGGTCTTCACCGAGGAAGATTTGGGTGGGATACCGGTGCCGGAAATGGTATTTGAAGCCGATGATTCGGAAAAACTTAATTCTCTGTAAACCTGGAGGATGTAATGGGGCAGTTCTACAAACTGAAGAGTAGCAAATCTCCTGGACCAGATGATATTCATCCCAGAGTACTGATAGAACTGAAAAATGAACTTGCGGAGTTATTGTTAGTAATATGTAATTTATCCATAAAATCAAGCGTGGTACTGGAAGATTGAAGGGTGGCCAAGGCATGTTTAAGGCACGACTGTCTTGTGAACAGATACAACTGACAGAACTTTGACTGGGTAATAGCCAAGATTTGAACATTATTGAAAATGTATGGACCCTGATGAAGCCGAAAGTGGCAGTACACAAGCCAACGTCTAAAGCAGATTTTATATCCTGTATCAAAGCTGTGTGGATTCAGGAAAAAAAACCTCCAGAATTCTACAGAAAACTGGCAAAGCAATGCCAGAACACATGCAGACAGTTAAGAACAAAGGAGGTCGCTGTAATATAAATACTGGTATCTAGCAGAAAGTGTCTGCAGACCATGACTTTAGATGCTAAATACAACATAGAAAAGTTGTAGCTTTAAAATCCGATTTGTTTCATGTGTGTGGTTAAAATATCAATCATAAATAATGAAAGTGGTGGTGGTCGCAAATAATTGGCCATGATTGTAGATCCTTTTCCTAGGTGGAGATGCCGAATATGGAATCTAGCACCATGTAGCTATAATTTGGATTATTCTTCCCTATACGCATCACTTTGCAGTTGTCTAGATTAAATTTAATCTGCCATTTGGATGCCCAGTCTCCCAATGTCCTCCACAACTTTAAATATTTTTGTGTTATTTGCAGATTTGATCACCTCACTTTACTTTTTCCTGCACGCAATTTCCCCCGGCTTGATTGTCCTGAGTAATTTTGCCTTTGTTTGCTGTTTGAAGACTTTGTAGGAGGCTACATTCTTTAGTCTTGCTTGCCTGACAGCAGGATTTACCCTACAGTTAAACGTGATTTTCCTCTACTCCAAGCCAAAGATGCCACATCATCCATGTATGCACAATCCAAGACTGAGCGGGACAAGTCACTGGCCCTCTTATGTATGCTCAATGCTTCATGTTCAGCCTCAGTGGACATGTGCCTGGAACCAAGGCCTCACAGCAGAGCTTGTCCCAAGTTCCAGATAATGCAGCTTAGTGCATTGTAGAGTATTCCATCTCATTACAAATTACTGTGATGTGTATTAGCTCATGGAAAATTGCCTGGCTTTGTGCTTGAGACCTGAGATGATATATGCACCAAAAGCTTGCTGATGTGCCAAGTTATGGAGGGAACTCTTTTGGAGATTTTTATTTATTTTATAAATTATTGGCCCGCTATTTCCCAGCGATCAATGCGTGTATAACTGGAACATACACAATAAAAATATACATGAGTCCAACTATAATGCAATAAAACTGAAGTACAATACTAAAACCATAAACTATGTAAAATACAAATGACAAAAATTAAAATACAATATTCAGCATACAAGCTACATAGTAACATAGTAGATGACGGCAGAAAAAGACCTGCATGATCCATCCAGTCTGCCCAACAAGATAACTTATATTTGCTGCTTTTTGTGTATACCCTATTTTGATTTGTACCTATGCTCTTCAGGGCACAGACCGTATGTCTGCCCAGCACTATCCCCGCCTCCCAACCACCAGCCCCACCTCCCACACCAGCCCCGCCTCCCACCACCGGCTCTGGCACAGACCGTGTAAGTCTGCCCAGCACTATCGCCGCCTCCCACACCAGCCCCGCCTCCCACCACCGGCTCTGGCACAGACCGTATAAGACTGCCCAGCACTATCCCCGCCTCCCAACCACCAGCCCCACCTCCCACACCAGCCCCGCCTCCCACCACCAGCTCTGGCACAGACCGTATAAGTCTGCCCAGCACTATCCCCGCCTCCCACACCAGCCCCGCCTCCCACCACCGGCTCTGGCACAGACCGTATAAGACTGCCCAGCACTATCCCCGCCTTCCACACCAGCCCCGCCTCCCACCACCAGCTCTGGCCCAGACCGTATAAGTCTGCCCAGCACTATCCCCGCCTCCCAACCACCAGCCCCGCCTCCCGATCTTGACTGATCCATTCCTTAGTCAAGATCGGGAGGCGGGGCTGGTGGTTGGGAGGCGGGGCTGGTGGTTTGGAGGCGGGGATAGTGCTGGGCAGACTTATACGGTCTGTGCCAGAGCTGGTGTGGGAGGTGGGGCTGGTGGTTGGGAGGCGGGGATAGTGCTGGGCAGACTTATACGGTCTGTGCCCTGAAGAGCATAGGTACAAATCAAAATAGGGTATACACAAAAAGCAGCAAATATGAGTTATCTTGTTGGGCAGACTGGATGGACCATGCAGGTCTTTTTCTGCCTTCATCTACTATGTTACTATGAGGCATATTTTCAAAGCACTTTGGGAGGCTAAGTTCCATAGGTTTCTATGGAACTTTGGGAGGCTAAGTGCTTTGAAAATATGCCTCTATGTAGCTTGTATGCTGAATATTGTATTTTAATTTTTGTCATTTGTATTTTACATAGTTTATGGTTTCAGTATTGTACGTCAGTTTTATTGCAATTTAGTTGGACTCATGTCTTGTATATTTTTATTGTGTATGTTCCAGTTATACACGCATTGATCACTGGGAAATAGCGGGCCAATAATTTATAAAATAAATAAAAATCTCCAAAAGAGTTCCCTCCATAAAATTAAAACGATAAGAAAGCAAACATAATAAAGTAACAAAATACTGAATGATTACAGATACCTGCTAAGTTTTTGGAAGTGCTTGCCTGAGTACATATGCCTTTAGCTGTTTTTGAAAAGATGATGTATCTTTGACCAAAGTTCAATGGTTAATGCGTTCTATAAATAGGTGAGGCAACAGAAAAGGCTCCATTATGATGCTCACAATGCCAAACTTGCCATACTGTGAGGACCCCCAGCAATTGCTAGAGCAGGAGACTTACCATGATCAAACAGCATACTGACAATTTTAAGACTTTCTAGGCCCACTTCTGACCCAACTTCTTCTTCTAGGAGGTACCAGAGTGGAGGGCAAAAGAGATCCTACACTTATAGGTGTCATCCTCCATCCTCCCTCTCTTCTCAGACAGTAGAGGGCCCAAAAGACCCAATCGGCGCCATTACCAAAACTGGGGGCAGGGTTTTGACTTCCTCCTCAAACGTGTCCTAATATCTGTGCTTCACACTCTACCAGTAGGAGGGTGGCTAAAGGTTTTGCTGGGCACTTTTGGATGATATCGTTTACTTGTGAGGGCTTGAATCCTGCTGTCCATAGAGAACACCTGTTACAGGTAGGTGTCTTGGCTTGACATGCTGGAAATAGCTGTTATAAAATTGTGCAGGGGTATATATAGGTAAAAAGTGGACACAACATATGATGCATATGCAAGCATTCTTTGAGGTGTAGTTAAGGCAGCGTGAGACGCAGTTGTGTGTATACATCAGAAAATATACATGAATTTATGTGAGCACTTATACACTACAGGGAGCTGCTGTAGGAGCCTATTTTATAAAGGCACTTAGACATCTGCGTTGCCTTTATATAGTATGTATGTACTTGAGAATTTTTATAGGCACCCTGTTAACAATTTTACCTTTCAGGTTGAGCTGAACTTCTTACCTAAAGGCTGTTGGAATTCTGCTGCTCTCCTAGACTTCATTAATTATTTAATACGAATTGTCCGTGTGAAGCAAGTACCTTAATGCATGACACCCTCCAAAATTAGCTTTCCTTTTGCAAGATAAAGAAATGGAAAATGTAATCCTGGGGTGCTTTAGGGGTGTCATGTTCGGTGCTGCTCCTCCAGGCTGGTCTGTTGACATTTTGATTCAGTCTTATTGTGTTATGGCGATGAGAATTGGCTAACTCTGTCTTCACGTGCCTTATCCTGGGCCCCAATGCTCAAAAGTAAACACGGGCACTAGAGGCCATTAGCGCCGTACTGGCGCCCGCATTTACCTGCGCAGAATGTTCAGAGGCCCGGGGTGCAGGAACAAATGAGCGTGCAGACGGACTACTAATGCTAATGTCAGTCTCATGTTAATAAGATCATTTCGCATTCCTTCCCAACGCTCAGAAAAGAGCGCCTGAAGCAAAACTGCCTTAACCGCCGCAAAAAATAATGCGGGATCGGAGCGGGCATTAGGGTGTTGGAAGAGAGGATTTCTCACGATTCTTTCTGCAAAATCTGCTGGTTTTGATTGCTTTTGGAAGCAGAAGGAAGCCTGCTCAAAGCCCTTAAGCACTTGTTGTGAGAAACAGCAACCCCAAATGAAAGCACACATTGGCATCCATTTCCTGTGTCTAAATATAAGTGTCCAAGCTAAAAAAAATTGATGTTTAGGCCGCAGAAAATAGACGCCAATATGTGCTTTATGGAGCCAAGCTTACCGCAGAACTCTTCTGTGCATGTGCCAAGCACAGTCCTCATGCCGAACTCCCTAATGCTCAATGCTATGAGCACACCTATATTTGGATCTTATTGGCGTTGAGCATTAGGACGGCGTTCTTCGGCGCTGTTCCGGCAGTACTTTTACAGTGCGCTTCAGAACAGCACCGGAGTTTTGAGCATCTGGGCCTAGGTGCAGGCTTCAAGGCAGTAATTCATAACTTTAGGATCCCTAAATCTAGCTGCTACAACGATATTTTTAAATCTTTATTTAAATAATGTTTTTCTTACTCATGAACTATTTATTTAAAAATATTTATATCGCACAAATCATTAATAGTTCTAGGTGATATCCCACAAATCATTAACAGTTCTAGGTGGTAAAAAACATACATAAGAAATATTAAACATGACACTAACTATAAAAACAAACATTTAAAACAATAAATTCCTTAGCGACCCTCCGGACTGACCCAGAATGTGACTGATAAGTTGTGCACGCCTTCCAGCAGGTGGAGACTGAGAATTTCTGACTCTAGAGAATGAGCCAATAAGAGCCCTTGCTAGAGAGAGAAAGATCCAGTAATCTGTCTCCAGCAGGTGGAAGGTGGTAAGCCCTTCAGTCTCTTTACCCTACCCTGTTTTTCTTCTCTGGATTTTCTGCTGGTATTTTAAATATTATAGTTTGTTGTGTCGTTTTCTTTTCTGTGTATCTGGGGCGCTTGGAACCTGTTTGTAGAGGCTGAGGTCCGCAGGGATCTCTATCAGCCTCGAGGGATGTCACACCCGGGTGCCCGGGTCCCTCCCCCTCTTCAAGTCCTCCCTATTACAGTGTCTTATGCTATTGTTTGGATGTTCAATTCTGGTCGCCGCATCTCAAGAAAGATATAGTAGAATTGGAAAAGGTGCAGCGAAGGACGACTAAAATGATAGCGGGGATGGGACGACTTCCCTATGAATAAAGACTAAGGAGGCTAGGGCTTTTCAGCTTGGAGAAGAGACGGCTGAGGGGAGACACGATAGAGGTATATAAAATGAGTGAAGTGGAACAGGTGGATGTGAAGCGTCTGTTCATGCTTTCCAAAAATACTAGGACTAGGGGGCATGCGATGAAACTACAGTGTAGTAAATTTAAAACAAATCGGAGAAAATCTTTCTTTACCCAACGCGTAATTAAACTCTGGAATTCGTTGCCGGAGAACGTGGTGAAGGCGGTTAGCTTGGCAGAGTTTAAAAGGGGGTTAGACGGTTTCCTAAAGGACAAGTCCATAAACTGCTACTAAATGGACTTGGGAAAAATCCACAGTTCCAGGAATAAAATGTATAGAATGTTTGTACGTTTGGGAAGCTCGCCAGGTGCCCTTGGCCTGGATTGGCCGCTGTCGTGGACAGGATGCTGGGCTCGATGGACCCTTGGTCTTTTCCCAGTGTGGCATTACTTATGTAAAAGCCACTGTTTCTGGGATCAGTATAAAATGTTTTATACTTTTTGGGGATCTTGCCAGGTATGTGTGCCCTGGATTGGCCACTGTTGGAAACAGGATGCTGGGCTCGATGGACCTTTGGTCTGTCCCAGTATGGCAATACTTATGTACTTATGTACATTTGCCTCAGTCTCTTTGAGGGAAGAGCTGCTAAGGCAGGGAGAGGCAGCTGCATTTAATAGAGGAAAACAAAAAGGTTTCACACAGCTGTGAGGTGAACGAGCAAACCTGCTCTCCTGGTTTCATCTGTTAGTGGATGGCCTCTGCTTCCATCTCAGTTGCAGCTCTGTTGCTGAAGAGTAAGAAAAAAAGCCGTGTCACCATTTGCCTGCTGGCATAGCAGAGCAACTGACGCCACGCTGTGTGCCAGTGGTGAGGTTTAGGTGCAAGCAGCTGTTGTAAATATTGCATTGCTGTATAGGGTTCATCAGAAGCAGGTCATTCCCTTTTGGTTTTGCCAGTTATGACCTTCGAGGGGTAAGGACACGACCGTGGGGAAGGAAAAGGTGGCAGCTCCGGTTTTGACGGGAACCGTGGTCATTTTGGTTTCCTTCTGTGGGTCGGCAGAGCGGTCTCTCTCACACAAGCAGAAAGTCTTCCTCTTCTCCCTGCAAGTTCAGAAGGGGTTTTTCCTCCAGAGTTTGTGCTCCAAATGTACAAAGCCTTTGTTGCAAAAAGCAAACCCTTCTTTATTGTCTTCAGGGAGATGGTCTGTGGAAGGACAGTTAGTGGCAACTGAGACCCAGCGAGTCCTGGGATCTGGATGAGGACCTAGGTTCTGACCCAGATCTGGAGATGCCCTCTCTTGAGGAACCTGATTTTTCTCTTGGGGGTCATGTGGATGGTCAGATTCAGGGGCTGAGCCTCTTCTCCCAGGGAGGATCCTTCCATGGTTAGAATTTTTCATAAAGAGGACTTACAGGAATTAATTTCTTTGGTTTCCACTACTTTACGTTTTGAGGCAGAGGAGCCTCCTGCCGTAGAGGCACACAAGGTGGATCTCCTGTTAAAGGGAATTCGCAAACCAGGCAAGACCTTTCTTACGCACCAGGATATCAGGGACATGATTCAGGCGCAGTGGGATGTACCGGACTTGGAATTTAGACCCACTAAGTCTGTGGTGCATCTCTATCCGGTTCCTGAGGCTGACGGATCACTTCTAAAACCCCCAGTTGTGGATGCAGTGGTCTCAGCTGTTACGAAGCGGAATACAGTGCCCGTAGATGGTAGCACTGCGCTTAAGGATGTTCAGGATCACTGTATGGAGGCATTGTTGAAGAGTAGCTTTGATGCCTTGGCAGCCATATACGGTTCTTTAGTGGCTAGAGCTTGCTTTCCCTGGTGAGAGAAGGTACTTGATAGATCTTCGGATGATTTGTCAACAGTAGATGCTGAGGTGGCTAAGCTTGAGATGGGTTCTGCCTTTTTGGCAGCTGCTTTGTGTGATTTGCTGAGAGCATCAGCTAAGTTGATGCCTTTGGGAGTAGCTGCTAGAAGGTCTCTGGCTATGAGAATGGTCAGCGGAAGTGGCTTTTAAGTCTAAACTCAGTAGATTTTCCTGTCTGGGTTCACTTTTGTTTGGTGAGTACTTGGAGAAGTTAGTGTGCTGTTTGGGAGATACTAAGGTCCCGTGTATTTCTGAGGACTGGCCTAGAGCATCTGGGCACGGTTTATTTTCAGTCTGTGGTCGGGGTCGCAATTTTTGTTGCTTTAGACCTGGTAAAACGACTCCGGTTCAATGGTCCCATTTTTTTTCCAGAGGAATCTGTTCTTTCAAGGAGCTCGCAGAGGGGGCAGGGACCTGGGAGCCTCTTTCCAGTCCCCCCACTCGTCCATCACAGTGAAGGTTTCAGGGCCCAGCCTCTAGTCCCTGTGGGAGTGCGTCATGTGCAGTTTTACTGGAGGTGGGCCTAGATTACCTTTGGTCATTGGGTACTGGAGGTTATTCGAGAAGGGTATGCCTTAGAATTTGCATGTCCTCTTCCAGATGCGTTTCTAGAGTCTCCTTGTCGGTCTTGCATCAAGGAGGGTATCGTCAGGGGTACTCTGGAAAGGCTACTCGATCTCCAGGCTATTTGTCCAGTTCCCTCTGCAGAGCTCAGACAGGGTCGGTATTCCATCTACTTCATCATCCCAAAGAAAGAGGGTTCTTTCAGACCAGTTCTGGACCTCAGATTGGTCAGTCGGTCTCTTAGGATCTCCACTTTTCATATGGAGACTCTTCGCTTGGTTTTAGTAGCTCTAAGGCCTAACTATCTACACATTCCCATTCATTCAATGCATCAACGTTTTCTGCGCTTTGCGGTTCTCGGCAAGCATTTTCAATTTTGGGCATTGACCTTCGGCCTCAGGATGTGGGAAGTGTTCGAGTCATGGTGTGATGAGTTGAGTATCTCGAGTATCTCTCCTTTTCACACTTCAGTGGGTTTGAAAAAGGCTTGGCACTGTCTTCCCTTAAGGTCCAGATTGCGGCCTTGTCCTGTTTTTAGGGGTCGCGTTCAGTGGAAGTCTCTAGCTCCTCATCCAGATGTTAGGTTTTTATGCGGAGCAGGTCTGCATCCTCCCTCTCGGATAATTTTTCCTTTATGGGACCTTAATCTCTTAAAGTCTCCCTTTGAGCCTTTGGGGCGTCCTGTACTCTGAAGAATTTGATGCTCAAGGTGGTATTTCTGGTGGCTGTTTCCTCAGCTATGAGACTGTTGGAGTTGCAGGCTCTATCTTCTCGTTCTCCGTTTTTGGAATTTGCTAAGGACCAGGTGGTGTTGCTACCAGTTCCTTCCTTTCTCTGTTAGGTCTTGTCACTTTTCATTTGTCTCAATCCGTGATTTTGCCTGTACTTGGCTCTTCTTCCAGTTTGGAGGAGCAGTGTCATTTGAAGTGTCTTGATATCAAGAGGGTTCTGAAGCCTTATTTGAAAGCTATGGAAGAATTTTGGCAGACGGATCGCCTGTTTATCTTAATCATGGGATCTCTGAGGGGGGGTTAGCAGTTTCTAAGCGCACTCTTTCTAGGTGGTTAAAGAGATGATGGCATCCGCTTACCTCCTGGCTGGCAGACCAGTACCTGGAAGGGTGAAAGCTCACTCTACCAGAGATCAGGCGGCTTCTTGGGCTGAGCATTTTCTAGTCCTGCCTTTCGAGATCTGTAAAGTGTTGACTTGGTCCTCTTTGCATTCTTTTTTGAAGCATTACAGACTAGATGCGCAGAGTCGTCAGGATGCAGTTTTTGGGGCGCATGTTTTCACTACTGGTTTTGCTGGGGTCCCGCCCATGAAGGTATTGCTTTGACATTTCCCATCATTCACATTCTGGGTCGGTCCAGAGGGACGCTAAGGAAGAAGAAATTAGTTCTTACCTGCTAATTTGCTTTCCTTTAGTCCCTCCGGACCAGCCCAGGTCCCTCCCTTAGATTGTTCTGTCCGTTGATTCATTCTCTGCAAGTTAGTTAGTGTTTGTCATGGAGAGCTGTGTTGTCCGTTTGCTGTTACATTGTTGTTTTCAATCCATTAAAAAAAAAAAAAAAAAGATAATGCTAATACCAAATGCGCAGTACTTATAGCACAAATGATGATAGAGGCAGATGTAGAATGAGGCAGATGTAGAATGAGGCACATGCTGTTTGTTAGTCTGGTGCCGGTGGCTGCTCAGGTTCACAGATGCACAGAATGTGTTCTTCTTCTTCTGTTTTGTTACAATATACTGAATCTTTCTCTAGCTAGCAAGGTCTCTTATTGGCTCACTCTTGAGAGTCAGAATTCTCAGTCTCCACCTGCTGTAAGGCGTGCACAACCCATCACTCACATTCTGAGCTGATCCAGAGGGACTAAAGGAAAGCAAATTAGAAAGTAAGAACTAATTTCTCCTTAATCCTATATAATAAAACGCACCTCCAACGTTCTGAAGCTGACTGCATGGCTGAGGCATTCCTGCTCTCTGTATCCATCTCCTGAATTGACATCACGTAATTCCGGGTTCGTCACAAGCAGAAGTGACCAACCACACGAGGTTTCTCGGCTTCAGAATGTTGGAGGTGCATTCTATTAAATAGGATTGGTCAGTTCCTTGAAGCACAGCCAGAGCTCAGCGTCCTGCACAGTAACGCTCAGACACCAGAGAGAGAGATGGGGGGGCCTGACACCAGAGAGAGGGAGGGAGGGGGGCCTGACACCAGAGGGGGGGGGGAGGTATCTCTGTCACACACACACTCTCTCTCACACACTCCTCACAGTCAACGTCTTTCTCTCTCTCATTCTCACACACTGTCTCTCACACACTCTATGTATCACACTGTATCACATTCACTCTCTATGTGTCACACAATCACTCACACACTCTCTTGGTCTCATACACTCAGTCTCACAGAGATTCTGTGTCTCACACACACTCTCTCTCTTGCACACACTGTATCTGTGTGAAACACACTCTCCCTCACACTGTGTCTCACATCCGCATTTGCACACACTCTCATTCTCACACACACACACACTCTCTCTCGCACATACACACTCGCACATTCACTCTCTCGCTCACACACACTCTCACATACACTCTCTCAAACATACACACTCTGAGGAAAACCTTGCTAGCGCCCGTTTCATTTGTGTCAGAAACGGGCCTTTTTTACTAGTTGCTATATAAGATAACAATATTCTCAAAATGTTTTACGAAAGCTTGTACAAAATGAACTGTTTTGATGTAAATGCAAGCTTATGGGAATCCTTGCTTTACTCTAGGTTGCCTGCGGTGGCTGTCACATGCTGGTTTTTGCCATTCCAAGGTTGAAAGGAGTGGAAGAATTTGAAGATGATTTGAAAGATAATTGTATTGATATTGCTAATAATACTTCAACAATGACCTCCTTACAGAGATCGCTATCAGCACGGCATCGACGGAGAGAGAAGGTAAATTCTGAATCATCTGCTTTTATCAAAAGGAATGCACAGTTGGGACGAATGGCAAAACTTATTACTGCCTACCCATATGTAATCATGGTGTAATCACCAGAAAACTAAAACCATTAAAATGTAAATCAAATCGGTCTCTCTCTCTCTCTTCAGTTACTGCACAAACTTAAGAAAAGTAAGTTAGGAAGGCATTTACTCCAGGTCGGGGAAAATCCTTTCAAGATGTGCTTTCCTTCATATCGTGAATGTACAAAGTAGCCACTGATATTATATAATCTCTGGCCTGTGGTACTGTAGAATGCACACTGGATGATTTCTTCTGGAATTGCAGGAAATTTCACCCGAGCAGCCCCATCGATTGATACGAACACTACCTCCATTGGAAGCTAACATCCTAAACGCTACTTTACCAGTCAGTGCTACAGTCCCTCCGAGATTACCCAGTATGAACCATCTCGATTCAAAGGTAGCTAATTCGAGCTGCACCCCTGGATCTGCAGCCGGAGCTTTGGAAACAGGTAATGTCCAACAGAATCTCTCTAGTGTTTGATGGTATTGCAGCATGGTCTTTTCCTCCCTTACTATTACTAAAAGACAAGTCCCATAGTCACTTGGACTTTGCAATTTGTTCTGCCTCCTCCCACTGTTGTGCATTATCCCTGCTCTAGAAGGTAAAAATAACTTGCAGAAAGACAAAAGAGATGTTAGGAAGTGGAAGACA